>NC_090725.1:257848817-257858817 GCF_036898095.1 Palaemon carinicauda | reverse complement strand
TTTGTCATTTCATCCATGTTTAATTACGGCGGGTTCTTATATGGAGGGCTGTTTGCTTTAGAGAAGAAGCCATTGATTGGTTTCGAAGAGGAAGAGGATACAGTTTCATTTTAATTAACCGAGTCACAGTGCAACACAATTCTTCTCCCGCAAAGGTTCAGCTTAGGTGTATGTCTCTGTTTAGAGTGCATTAAGAATTTTTTGAAGATGTGTGCAGGTGTACGCCGTTCTAATAGCTCAGTTTGTCGAGATATATTCTACATGCTCATGTATATATCCCCTTGCTATTTTACAATAATCGCATGATTACTTACACACTGATGCTTAAAAGGTATTTTCATATATATATATATATATATATATATATATATATATATATATACTGTATATATATATATATATATATATATATATATACTGTATATATATATATATATATATATATACTGTGTATATATATATATATATATATATATATATATATATATATATACTGTATATATATATATATATATATATATATATATATATATTATATATATATATATATGTGTGTATGTGTATATATATGTATATATTTATACATACATACAGATATATGTAAGTGATGTGTATGTATGTATATATGTGTATATTTGTTTTGTTTGTGTGCATTTGTGCAATTATTTAACAATTTTTAATCTCTTACAACTCTTATGAAACCTCATTTCTATAAGATATAAGGAAATAAAAAAGAAACCGTGAATGGACTGGCGTTTTCCGTGAAAGGATCCGAAGAGAGAAATAAATATTGAATGAGGCGAAAGATGGAGCGAGGCGTATCGATTCAGAAACCAAACAAGCGAACGCCAAGACGTTACGAGTACAAAGCAAGCAAGCAACTAAAAGCGAACAGATAAGCCATCTGGCCATAAATATTCTTCGACATGTTAGAAGTGTTATTTTTTCTGCATTATATTGGGCGCTTAATGAGGCGTATAGAGGATTTATTCATTTAAACGATTTAAACGTTCATTGGAGTTCAGCTTGGTACACAGCTGCGCAATTATGGGAGCGTGATATACCGTTGGATGTCTTATTCTCCTTTTGTTTTGTCTTTAACCTACTTGACTATAATTACATACTTGTATGTGGTGTATATATATGTATGTATGTATATATACATATACATATATATATATATATATATATATATATATATATATATATACTGTATATATATATATACATATACATATATATATATATATATATATATATATATATATATATATAATAGTGACTAAAATATTGTTTTATCTTTTACCTATTCTAAAACGTTAAGGACGTAAGATGGGGAATAACAAGTTAAATCAAGAGGAAATGCAACATTTTAATATGCTTTAAGTTTCCTACTTTCTGTTTGAGGTATCACACCATTCATTTCTTATCTCTCTTTTGACTTTTTCTATTATGAAAATCGAAGAACGATGGGTTCATTATAAAAAATACCAATGTAAAGTAAAGGAACACATTTCCTACAGCCAATTCCATGATCTTGGTGTATTTTATTGTCATTTTTCACTGACTTAATATTGTGTGTGTGTAAATTCATTTAGCTTTTCTTATAAGGGGTCTTTGAAGGTTCAAGCTTCTCATTTTTTAATTTTTGTAATCTACCTGTAGTCTCCTATGACTCGAATATGTTTAGTCATGCTCCTATACGAACCGTAGAAACTTAATTATAACTTACTGAGAAATTTCTGTGACTGCTGTTAAGATGTGGTCAAAGCTATCAGTAGAGTATTAGAGCAGGCATTTAAGTTATTTTTTTTAAACAGGTCTTTTACTCCAAATTAGAGAAATATGAAAGTTTTACCTGTGTTAAAACTTGCCTTATTTTAATTTTTGCAATAACCTACTTTGTTTTAAGACACACTAACTACCATCTGAATTGTATGCATTGTCATAATTAATCTCTCTTGGGGCGTCTGAACAAGAATTTGTCCACAGCAGAAAGTCACCGTTGATCCGTAATACTGACTTTTTTTCTCCTTTTCCTTGGATATTTATGGCTTAAAAATATCAAAGTTTCTTTTTCCATCTCTCATGGATATAATGTTTATTTTCTTACTTTCGTTAGAGAGAAACTTGTCATTACAGTTCAAAATTAAAAGTTATATAAAAAGCCTTGTGAAGTTATCTGGTTATTTATGAAGATTTTGAATTAAACCCTTTCTGTTTACTTGCAAATAACTTCATACATTAACTTATTTCCTAGCCATTTAAAAGGTAGCCTTTTTAGGAAATAGTACTTAAAATAAGCCCCAAAGGTGCTAAACTGTATTTACAACCATATTTTTCCTGACATTGTGTTTATTTAAGTAGTTTACATAGTCTTCTTCACAATTTATCCATATTCGGGGTCGCTGTTTTTAATTAGTCTTTTCCATCGACCTCTGTCCAGTCATTTCCTCCCGTACTTCTTGCTCCCACATATATTCTGTATTTTTCATGCTTATCCTTTACTCTCTACTCTCCAAGCCACATTTCTATCTTTCAAGCTTCATTTCCAGTTATTTCCTATTTTTTTCATCAAGGCTGTATCATCTGCAGAGAACAGACACCATGGTGGCTCCTCCCTGACATCCTCCGTCAAATCATCTAAGGCATAATGGTTATGGTAGTGTATTGGAAACGTCCCTGCCTGGCGTTCTGCCAGACTCGAGTTCGGAACCCGCTCAAGCTCACCATCCTTATGAGCAAAGGATGGGGTGTTTGGGGGACCCTATAATTCTACCTGCTGAGTCATCAGCATCCATTGCCTGGCCCTTCCGGGTCGTAGCTTAATGGGGATGGGGCTTGGGTGCTATGCATATGTATATATGGTCAGTCTCTAGCCTAGGGCATTGTCACTGCCCTTGCCTCTGACATTTATGAACGGCCTTTAAACCTTTAAACAATAATAAACAGATGTGGGCTGAGAGCGGATCTCTGATATAGCCTGACCTTAACTTGAATAACGTCTTTTCTTTCAAATGTTGACCTGACGCTGGTTTTTGTTTCCATTTCTATACAGCTTCATTATTCTGACATATTCTCTGTCGCTCTCCTCTCCCTGAGACATCTCCATATTTGCTGGCGTGGTACTCTGTCATGTGCCTTTTCAAGGTCTATGAAGGCTATATGCAAGGTCTTTAGCTTCTCTGTACTTTTCCATAATTTGCCTCAAAGAGAAAATACCATCCACAGTACCAAGACCCTTGTTAACGTAGTATTCCATTCACAATTCTTTCAAAATAGCTTTAGTGTAAGTACAAAATGTTTGATTCCTCGGCAGTTTTCATAATACTGAATATCCCCCTTCTCTTTGAATATTGGAATTAATATGGTTTATCTCCATTTTTCGGGTGTCGTCTTACTTTCCACAATCATTTTCATTAACACTCATAACACGTCAATTCCTTCCTCATCAAGAGCCTCGCAAGCTTCTACTGGTTTGCCCTCCGGTCCCACAGGTATTTTATTTTTCATCTTTCTCTTGCCTCTCCTCTCATCCAATATTTCTCTAGCAACGTTCAGTATTATTTTTATCGTGCTGTTCCACCTTTCAACATCTTCAATTTTATGTGTTATATGACAAAGTATGACAGCTATATAAACCAAATTTTGTCATATGAAACTTTTGGCATGGGTTTGACCAAGCATTGAAACCTTTCTTTCCTTACTGTATCCTGGGACATTTGACCACCCTTAGTGCCAAGTAAGTCTTTATGAAAGATATCAAATCCATTAGAATCATTATGACAATTTTATTCACTGCATGTGTGAGTCCAAAAGGGTAGGGGAAGGAATTCAAGGGAAAGTTATGCTACCCTTATAACTATTCAAAAAGAACTCTGCTCTGTAATCGCGTTCAAGAAGCATATTATTGTGATAACGATAAAACGAGAAAGAGATCAGATTTACTGCAAGGCCCCAGTTTTTTTTTTTTTTTTCGAACAAATGGTAGGTAGTTTAAGATTGATGCAATAGATCCTGAATTAATGATAGGTATTTTAAGACTAAT
Source organism: Palaemon carinicauda (assembly GCF_036898095.1). Taxonomy (NCBI): domain Eukaryota; kingdom Metazoa; phylum Arthropoda; class Malacostraca; order Decapoda; family Palaemonidae; genus Palaemon; species Palaemon carinicauda. Next base: position 257,854,769 of record NC_090725.1, on the reverse strand, counting down.
ACAACAGATCCTTGTCAAATAAAGTCTTATTTGCATTTATATTAGCTGGATTAAATAGAATGGGGTAAAAGTTATAGAGTATATCTATCCTCAAGTAGACATGTGTGTTTACTATTATCTCATAATTTAAGATCCCATAGGATATTTCTAAATCAAATTAAGACTTTCCACTTAGATTTAAGGTCATAGGTCTACAGACTTATTTTCCTTGGATTTTTGGTATTCGATAGTACAGTTGTCCCCCCCCCCCCCCCTCCAAGAGATGATTCGGTTGCCGTTGAATTTCGTTATTTTAATCTATTTCTGACCAAATTATTATTTTTTCCGAAGGTATTTTCCAATGAAGTCCAGATGTTCTTCGATGCTATTCAATCTAAAAGATAATTTTTATTTTTACTCGCCCATATCATTTTCATGTTCATCTTCATTTTTTTTATCATACGTCAGTTACACTTAATTTTAAGATCTTTGAAATGATTTTTTAATAAAGATTAAGAACGTTTGCAAGTTAGTAGGGAATGTTTAGAGATGTTACAATATTCTTTGAGTGGCTCTGAAAAATTAACCATACAGTAGGTACACCTTGACTAAACTATTCACTTATAAATTATAAATGATTTCATCGTAAGACATTATCGTGTAGAAGATAGGCTTTATATGTGGCAAAGCCATATCTTGTTTCATCGTCTCAAAAGACTTCCTTGAGGCACATTGGGACTAGACTTCTAATTAGAACTTTTACCAATCGTTTAACTCAAGAAGTTGTAAGCAGCTGCTCTAAACGCTTTCATAATGAAGAGGTAAGTGTAGGAAATCCTGTCCATAAACCAGAAATATTCAGTGAAACGTTCTTCGTCGATGGTCCGAGAAAGGTTATTCTTTGGGTTGTTATTTTTATCGAGGTGATTTGACCGCTTTAAAGACTCGTTTTCGGAGCAATAATTTGCATTTACGAACGAGAGCAATCTCTCTCTCTCTCTCTCTCTCTCTCTCTCTCTCTCTCTCTCTCTCTCTCTCTCTCTCTCAAAAATATGAGATTGGTACTTGAAACTACCGTGGTAGCCTACATAGGCAAATGGCCATATTTTAACATCAAAAGTTATGAATAGTATGTTTTTGTGGCTGGCACTAATAACAGAGGACCTGTGAGGCCGGTGAGTAATAGCCCTAGAGGCAACGTAAGATGATATATGATTTTCAACTTAAAGCCCTTTTACTATCCCCGAACGGAGAGGAGCTACTAGAAGTGTGAAACTAATCACAGAAGGTTGAAGAAGAATACAGGCTTGGGCGCATCTAATTTGCATTTTATTGATTCACATTTTCATTTAATTTTTTTTTCATTTTTGGCGATTTTTTTATTTTGCGTTTCTTTGCCAAGATTCGTGTCGTTTTGATGAAATTGTTACACTGTCTCCCCCTTTTTTACTATACACACACACACACACACACACACACATATATATATATATATATATATATATATATATATATATATATATATGTATGTATGTATGTATATATGTATATATATATATATATATATATATATATATATATATATATATATATATATATATATATATGTATGTATGTATGTATGTATGTTTGTATATATATATATATATATATATATGTATGTATGTATGTATGTATATATATATGTATGTATATATATATATGTATGTATATATATATATATATATATATAAATCATCATCATCAGCCATAACTAGTCCACTGCAGGACAAAGGCCTCAGACATATCCTTCCACTGCGTCCGTTTATGGTAATTCTATGCCAGTTTATACCCGGAAATGATGTTTTTATGCCTTTTTATACCCACAGATAATCTTAGTTCGCTAAGCCACCGTCTTTTCTTCCTTCCCCTGCTTCTTTTGTTGTCTCTAGGAACCCATTCTGTTATTCTTAATGTTCATCTGTTATCTGTCATTCTTATTATATATGCTGCCCATGTCCATTTTTTTTCTTACATGTTAGAATATCCTGTTTCAGTTTGCTCTCGTATCAATGTTGCTCTTTTTTGTCTCTTAGTGCTATTCACATCATTAATCTTTCCATAGTTCTTTGACTTTAGCAAGGCGCCAAGTTTCTGATGTAGAAGTTGATACTGGTAGGACCATCTGATTTAAAAGTGAGTATGTGTATATATATATATATATATATATATGTATATTTATATATATATATATATATATATATATATATACATACATATATGTTATGCGTTTGCGTGAGCATATAAATGATTATGTAGCCTATGTATAGATAGTTAGAATCAAGTTTGATATTTCTTTTTAGCGTAAAAGAAAAAAAAACTAAGAGACCAGTGGCAGTAAGGATCCTGAAGTAATAGATCTTAGCAATAGAATGAGTTTTTTTCACTATGAAATGTGGGATGTACAGTAGATGCATAGTGAGTTCATCGTGGCCGCCCAGGATTGATTGAATTTAGTGTCCCTGCAGCTCTGTGAAGCCTTGGTCATAACAGCAACCACAGAAAGAAACATATAAGTAGTTTAGTGTCGTGCATCACATTAGGTTCAGTTATTAAATTTTTTATTCGAAGTAATGTAAGTCGGGGAAGTCGCTCTTGAAGCATCTTTTGAAGTGGTTTATGTTTTGAATAGAAATTATTTCGTCGTCTATCTTTGCATTCTTTTTATATACTTTTCATTTGATCTTATTAAGGTTTAAAAATTATATATATATATATATATATATATATATATATATATATATATATATATATATATAATTTTTCAAACCTTAATAAGATCAGATATAAAGTATATAAAAAGCAGAATGCAAAGATAGACGACGAAATAATTTCTATTCAAAATATAAACCACTTCATGAAGTGGTTTATGTTTTGAATAGAAATTATTTCGTCGTCTATCTTTGCATTCTTCCTTTTATATACTTTTCATTTGATCTTATTAAGGTTTGAAAAATTATATATATGTCTTACTTATAACTGTAATCGAACAGTTTAACATGTTTTTTTCAAAAAGGCCCATAAAAGAAACACAGGAAATATGAATAAATTACACTATATTTCGGTCAATAAACATCGACCCTCTTCAGGATGTAAAGTAAAAATGAGGGATACAGTGGAGAGTGACGGTTTATATATGAAAGCAAAAGGGTGTGTTCAATTGTTCAATTATAACAACTATAGAACAATTGAACACACCCTTTTGCTTTCATATATAAACCGTCACTCTCCACTGTATCCCTCATTTTTACTTTACATCCTGAAGAGGGTCGATGTTTATTGACCGAAATATAGTGTAATTTATTCATATTTCCTGTGTTTCTTTTATGGGCCTTTTTGAAAAAAACATTATATATATATATATATATATATATATATATATATATATATATATATATATATACTGTATATACACGTTCAAGGTCTGTGTATAGCTCACGGTTGCGAAACTAGCAGCGTCAACCCAAAAATCTTGTTGAAACCTGGAATAATGAGTGTGTATATATATATATATATATATATATATATATATATATATATATGTATGTATATATATGTGTATATATATATATATATATATATATATATGTATGTATATATATATGTATATATATATATATATATATATATATATATATATATATATATATATATATATATATATTCATCAAATCCTTAAACATATTTGGTATCAATTGCTTTAAAACTGTTATCCCTTTTTCTGTATCTTTTTTGGTCTCTAGAGTTTAAAAAAAGGAAATAGAATTTATTGTTTAACTGCTTCATTAATTCAACATTTACCAAATGCTGTTTCAGTTAAAAACTAATGGTTTTCATCAAGGCATCCGTGCAAAGAAAGGATTATCCTTATATAATGGTAGTGTATTCATACAAACTAAAAGCAAAGGTAATATGAAAACTTCTGAAATCAACAAATATGAATAATTAAATATTTTGCTTTGAAATCAATGAAATTACTACTGAAAATATTTCGATTTTTAAATAAACTTCAAAATTCCAGTTTCCGTTTCAAAGGCCTAGTATTGGAGAAAAATATTTATTGTCGATGAAGTCCCACAACACCAGATCTTTATGCTTTAGGATAAGTTCTAGAGGCATGCTATAGAATGCCCTCCTGCTTGAGTAGAGAACTTTCACCATGGACTGCTGCATTATATTGTACACTGCTTAAGCAATAATCAACCTCCTATAGTCATCCTCCTTTTTGTTCCAGATAAATTCACTCAATGAAGAGTTATTGCCATGTCCATCATATGTTTAGGGCTTACACTCTGAATTTGTAAACTACATTGGTTGTAGACTCATGGGGTAATCTGGGGGCATGACTGTTTTTCATTACAAGGGCAGTTACAAAGTTTCTCTTGCTGTAGATTTTCAGTAATACAGTTTCAGATACCTTTCATTTTACTCCATAGCTAATTCTTGCTTGTAGGTTGTCCCATATTCCATATTGTGATAGAGAATTATATCGTTGTTGTATCTATTTTAGCCGTCGGCTTGTGTGCAAAATTCGTCCATTTTCTTATTTATATTTCCTCTGTGGTGTTGCTGAGATATCCATTATTTGGTAACATGCCTCATACGTTCCCATTCTTCTTGAACAGTTTTCCAACTACTGCAGTGGGAGTAAGCCCTCCTGATATAAGCACCAATGACCGGACCTGTTGAATGAATCCGGAGACTCCTCCCGCGGTGAGGCACCGTCCAAAAAAAAAAAACCCGGTAGATTTCATGAAGATTGGTGTGGCAAACTGCATTTGTTGTTTTTTAACAAGGTTATCAAAGCAAGGAAAAGCATTTATCTTGCTGGTTTCCATTAGGAAGTTCATGACATAATGAGCTTTTAAGGCACTGGCAAGCTTCTCTGGTTCATCAGGTCTTTTATTTGTAATGAAGAGGTCATCTACACATCTTGCATAACTATTAGGCTTCGTGTGACTCCTGAATAGTCGAGGAATTTTAGCAAAATTGAAATAACTAATTTCCAGGAAGTTTAAACTTGGCACTGTTGTACTTTGGCCTACACTGATTCAAATACTGTATTAAAAGTCATATATTGAAGCTTTGCTCTAGCCGCCATATTGGAAAATGGCGGCCGATTTTCATATATGGGTATTTATCCTTTAAACTATTAAAGATACAGAAATATGCAGGAATTAGAAAAAAATAAGTTAATTAATTAGATATCTTGTTGGATGAAAATAAAAAAAGTTATGGAGAAAACTCTATTTTTTCCTTATGCCTGAATGCAAAACAGTACACATTTTCAGGGTATACCTTAGAGGAATAATGGGCCTATTATTCCTCCTAGGGTTATACAGGAAAGAATGAAAACCGTTTGAAAATTACGTTTAACAACTAGCGGTTATTTCACAATTTTCCACATCAGTATTCTGGGCCAATAAAATAATTTCAACTGATTTTTCACAATTAGTTCCTCGGCATTCTTCACACATCGCTGAGCAATGTACAGTGCATACTGAACTGAGCACATTTGCATATCTTGCTGCATGCAATCTTGCAGTGACACGAAACCTGGTGCAGGACTTTCAAAGAAGCCGCCTCTTTGGTAGTAGGAATAGGGTTCAGTGATTTTTTTTTATCATTGACCAACCCTATTTTGTTGGATCCTGGCAGTTTCCAAGCCATTCCTGTACTTTCAAATACATTGCGCTGGTTGGTGGTAAAGAAGCCAATTTAAAAAGATGAACTTAATTTCTTCTTTCTAATAAATCTATTATACAGGAAATTTCTGAGTGTATTTAATGACTTTGATTTAGATCCATACTATTTGAAAAAAGAAAAAAACTTTATATTCAGATCTTCCCGAACAGTATCACCCTTTTCGTAATACTAGGTATGCGGTTAACTCTAATAATTGGGCCGCCTTCATCACGGGTTTCAATACTACAC
>NC_090725.1:257841317-257846317 GCF_036898095.1 Palaemon carinicauda | reverse complement strand
ACAATCTGGCTGAGTCATGGTGGTTTCACTGTGGAACAGTAGGTTATGTAGGATGGCGGAGAGTTGGCGTACCACAGTGACTGGCGCACGGACTATGTAATGGGCCAAAGTACGTGTTCGTATACTTGTGTACAGATGCCTTCTTGTATTGTACGGCAGCGGAGGAACGTCGTACAGGCGTACACTTTGTGCGGTCAGCGTATAATTCTCTTATTTCATATTTGACGGGCGTGCCGCTGAGGATAGACAACCGACTTGTGGTAAATAAATTACAAAATTTCACTGGGGATGACTCCTGGCTGCTTCATACAGCAGTGTATGGCTGCATATGGTGCCAGAATTGTATAAAAGGGCTTGCTGAGTATAACAACTCATCATTTGGACTTTTGCCTTTGCACCCTAAACATCAAAACTGATCCAGTGTGTAATAAACAGAGATCTACGGATACAGATTCTGCTAGATCTGCAGTTCACTTGTGCTCCTATTGCAGCATATCTCCTAGACTCTGATGACGATGAAGAAGAAAGAGAAGAGCCTCCACACGCACACTCACACACAAAAAAACAGAATATGTTGGGGAATTACATTTATTATTCATAATTTTGCTTTTATGCACCTTCTAAACATATTTTTATGTTTTAAGTTGTATCTTTCTAGGTGAAACCTTGGCTGCAGAGAAGACCTATGCACATATTCTTGTTTTTAACTTATTCCTTTCCAGGTAAAACCTTGGCAGAGAAGACTTATGTTTGAGCAATATCATCGTCTGATGGCTGAGCTAAACCTTGTCGATGTTCAGTTTTTACAAACTATGTCAGTATGAGTCCCAATTTATTTGCAGAACTTTTGCACAGGATAGCAAAGCAGGATACAAATTACTGTATAGGCAAGCTCTGTCACCTGGACTGAAGTTAGCCATTGTGATGAGCCAAGAGTAGGTTGTTAGCCAAAGGCGAGATGAATGCAACTGAGTACTTTATTTTAGACACGTCGAGTATATATACAGTACACATTAAGTCCCGGCAAGGTCACAAAATGCAAACATGCTATTTCTTGTCCAACTAGCAACCGGTTCTGTTAACAGTTAACAATGAAATAGGCAAGCAGGTTATTACAAAGTCCCACTTCTTGCATTTCGGCGAACATTTGTTTGGCGGCGGCCAATCGATCCGGTGCCAGATGTTTGGCAAAGACTGGGGGTCAAGTCATCTTGATATGGTGATAAATACTATGTTTGGCAGGAGCCGTGGGTGTTTGGCGAAGTTCTGGACGGAAAACTTCCAGGTACGACATGAGGAGGTGGGTGTAGGCATCAGTGGGTGCGCTGATGTGGAGAGCGAGGTTGTAGGGGACGGGGTGAAGAGGTGTCGACAAGCATGAGTCTGCGTTGACCAATCGTCGGTGGGCGACATCGACCAGAAGGTGGAAATGAGAGAGGAAATCCGCGCTGAGGATTGGCAATGTGACGTCAGCAACGAGAAACTTCCAATTAAATTTTCCGTTTCCAAACGATAATGTGAGGTTCTCGTAATTGCAGGTGGGTATCACAGATCCGTTGGCAGCTACCAGGCTGATGTCGGCAGACTTAGACAGACTACGTCGTGTCCTGAAGATTCCACTTGGCAAAAGAGAACATCAAGCACCTGTGTCTACCAAAAATCGCACGCCCGTTCAAGCATCATGTAAAAAGGAAAGATTAAAAACACTGGAGGCCACCACCAATAGAGATGGCCTACTTACACGTTTTTTGGCCACTGACAATCCTTGGCACATTTCTTCGCGGCAGGCCCGAATCTGGAGTGGTAGTAGCAAAACTGCGGCCGATGGGCGGAAGTAAGTGGCTGTAGAAGTCGTTGGTTGGGGGCGAGCGAGTGGTGAGTGATGGGTGGCTTTGTCGCCGATCTGGGTACGTCACGGGGTAGGCGTGTGTCCTACGGCATTCACATCAGCTTCGGTTGACATTGATTAGGTGTCCTCTTCGCCAGGAGTGGAGGCGTTGATGGAGGTCTTGAAGGTCGTGAAGTGGCTGTCCATAAGGGCATCTGCTTTGGTCATCAAGTCCTTTATGGGTAAACTATCGACATCGGGTATGGCAGCGCGTACAGGTTCAGGTAAACGGCGTACCCAAAGGGCACGAAGTAGGTTCACCTCATGAGGAGAGTCGTCTGCAGTAGGTTGCAGGCGAGCGATACTGCTCATTTCCCTGAGGGCGATTGAAGCCTTTTTGTCCCCAACGGTTGTTGAGAGAGCTGAAAAAGCTTTGCTATATGGGCAGCTGGCGACGGTGAGTACTGCTGCAGAAGGTATGTTTTGAGGGCGTCATATGCTATTGGGGTGTCTCCTTGTTCACAAAGCCAGTCGGAGATTTCCGGGAAGGTGTCCTCTGGTATCGCTGCGAGAACATAATTTGCTTTGGCGGTTGAGCGAGTCATGCCCTTGATGCAGAACTGGATTTCTGCGCGCTGAAACCAAGCAAACGCCCTTCCGCTGGCGAACGACGAAAGTTTGAAAGGGGGGGGGCGCCAACTAATGTGGAGTCCATCATAGTAACAGTGAGGGGGGGAAGGCAGGAGACGACCCCCGGGGTAACCAATGAGACAGGCCAAGAGTAGGTTGTGAGCCAAAGGCGGGATGAATACAACCAAGTAGTTTATTATAGACAAATAGAGTGTATATACACACTAGGTCCCGGGAGGAAGGTCACAAAATACATACATGCTATTTCTTGTCCAACCGGCAACCGGTTCTGTTAACAGTTAGCAATGAAATAGGCAGACAGGTTATTACAAGTTGCTGTTAGTGCGAGGGGAGAGCGAATATACAAAAGATGTTATATACAAAAAAGAGAAATGTTGTTAGTATGTACGATCGTGTGACACACTGGTGGTACACCATCACCCTGTATTACCTGACAACCAGGAACGGCTGCAAGACTTTGCAGTATGGCTTCAGATTTGCTCACAACATCATCTCTATAGTTTTTCCTGAAGTCTGTCAAGCCATGATTGATGAGCTTGCTGGAGAATTATTTGCATGCCCAACAACCCAGAAGGATGGAAGGAAATTGCAGACATGTTTTACAGAAAGTGGAATTGGCCTAACTGTTTGGGAGCCCTAGACCACAAATATGTAGCACTTGGTAAACTTCCAAAAAGTGTCGGTTTTTACTTGAACTAGGAATTTTTTTCTCATTTGTTCTCCTGGCAGTAGTTGATTTTGATTACAAATTACACTATGTTAACATTGGACACACCGGTAGAAGCTCAGATGCAGGGGTTTGTGCATCTACATATCTGAAGCAAGCCATTGAGAAGATACTAGGCACTTTCCAGAACCTAAGCCATTGCCCAATGATGAGGGCGGTAAACCTAATCCATTCTACTTTGTGAGATATGATGCCTTTGGCCTGAAGACCTGGTTTGATGAAACCCTACCATTTTGCAACATGTCCCATAAATAAAGAATTTATAATTACAGGATTTCACCAGGCAGAAGGGTTGTGGAAAATGACTTCGGATTAATTGCATCAAGATTCCATTGCCTACTTACGGGAATGCCACAAACTCCAGATCGAGTAATCGCCATCACATATGCTTGTTTTGTTCTTTATAATTACTTGCAATCTGTGCAGGTCACCAGTGAGGTGGTAACTGAGAGATGCCACAATTGCAACCAACACAAAAATTCAACCAGATTGATACAAGCACATGCAGCAGAAACAAGTCATCAGTGCGAGGGGAGAGCGATAACGACAATATGCAAAAAACAGAAATAGTGTTACAGTGTGGGATACGTGTCTGGTACATGGCTCTCCTCCTAAAAAATACATACATGTGAAATAGGACGCCATGCTCTTGAGAGGTGTACTGTAGGCCAGTCATCTGACAGGAGATTTGCAGGTTTTAGGCGTCAGATCAATGGAGACCCAGTCTTCTTTGCTATGCATGTTGAGGAGGAATGCTTTTGACGTACGACGGATCACGAGAAAAGGGCCTGTGTAAGGGGGCATTAACGACGCCGTAATTGCAACTAACTTTATTTCAACAGACAGCAAGCTTTTCTAACAACAGTTTCAGTGAAAGAAGGTCACGAAAACTCAAACAGGTTGATACAAGCACATACAGGGGGAAACAAGTCGTCAGTCTGCGGGGAGAGTGATAATGACAATATACCAAAAACAGAAATACCGTTACAGTGTACAATCGTGTGATATGCGTGGGTACAGATCTTAGAACCCAGCCCTTGACACATCAATTGTTTATGAAAAGCATTTTGAGCACCATGAACCTATTTCTGGAAATAGGAGACGTAATGCTCATTTGCCAAACATGGAAATCCAATTCCGTGGCAATCAACCAACAGCTGCCAAGAACCGGAGGAACTACTTAGTAGACTACTTCAACTCAGAAGGTGGTAGCGTTGAATGGCAAGATCAAATGATTGATTAATAAAACAGGCTGACTCAAATTAACCAATCTTCATTGATTACCATACACATGTATGCAAATAAATGTGCAATCAGTTATTGTACAATTTACATACATTTTGATCCTGTAATTTCACATACAGTATCTTACTTGGCAGAAATTTTTAACTTGAATTGCCTGTTGATATTTCCCTAGATTTTTATCATAGATAAGGCAAACGACTAGGTCTTTATTTTGTAAGCTTTGTTCAGATTTCCGAGTAATGAAACAGTAATATATAATATTATTTCTTAATGTATGAGCGCTCACAATAAAGTGTAATAAGAGAATCTGTAATTACTTTACCTTAAAAGCATATGGCAAATATGATTTATGAATATGCTAATTTCATGACCAAACTGGGGTCGAGTCAGCAATATTAAAAGAAGAACATTTATGCTTTGTGAAAATTACTATAAGTTGAAATGTGAAATATTTACAGTTATAATAAAGGTAAAATGTGAATATATATATATACAGGGTCCGGCAAAAAACCTCCCTGATTTCAATAGGCTTTTGCAAAAAGCATATGA
>NC_090725.1:257816317-257836317 GCF_036898095.1 Palaemon carinicauda | reverse complement strand
AACAAGTTGAATATATAATGGTATCTTTTTTGTCAAAATAAGACATATGAATGTATGTATATATATATATATATATATATATATATATATATATATATATATATATATATATATATATATATATATATATAATTGTATGTATTTATGTGAATGTGTATGGACTTACATTTCCTTAATGCATTGGCTTTTCTGTTCTGTTTTGAAATTTTAAGTGATTACTTATCAAATCTACTCCTTTTGTCAAATTTTCATTTATTGTCTTTATCGTGAAGTTATATATCTATCAATTTATTTATTCAATCACTTATCTATTCATATCTGTCCTGGTTCCACCTTTCGGAAATAGATTGCCATTATTAATTTTACTTGTTCCCTCCACATTAAGTTAAGTTTTCAGAATAGTTTTTATTACCTGAAAGTCATAATGAAATTTTATTCGAATAAGGCAAGTCCTTACTGTATGCCACAAGAGTTCTGAATGCAGTTAATTTTTTTCTACTGAAGGCAGCTGTATTTTGAGGGGAAGATTGTCGCCTGGAAACAAACCTTCACCTTGTTAAGAACATTGATTATATGATGTTCATGAATATTCAGACAGTGGCAGCAGGTAGTTGCCCTTTAACTTGCCCATTTAACCACCCACAAGGTCGATACAATAACCAATTTGTTCAAGTAATTACGTAGGATAGTAATTAGCTCCCGGGGTTCATATATATGTACAGTAAGTACTAGAAATTATGAGAGGATTTAAATGGAAAAGAAATTCAGAGCCATATTTGGTCATGGTTTGATAGTCACTGTTTTGTTGGGGATTTCGTAACATCTCAAATATTTTGGGGAAGCTTCAAGATTTTCTGTATTTTACGGACAAGTTACTCAACTAATTTTCGTCTTCAATCGTAAGATTTTTTTAGACATGTACTTGCGGTTTGGGGTCATAATGATTTAAGAAATTATAATTCTCTCTCTCTCTCTCTCTCTCTCTCTCTCTCTCTCTCTCTCTCTCTCTCTCTCTCTCTCAACTTTGGGAAATGTGCAAAGTCATGCACATAAGTTATAGTAACCCAAAATCAGATTACTCACTGCTGGGTAATGAAATAGAAAGTGTGGACCAGGAGGAAGATCTTGGTATTATTATCAGCAAGGATATGAAGTTCATCAAACAGAGCATAAAAGCTGAAAAGAAAGCACAAAAACGAATAGGTTATATTAAGAAACAATTCAAATACAGAAAGAAAGACACTGTACTACAGCTGTACACACCACTAATAAGACCCCATCTAGCATTCGGAGTCCAATTCTGGGCTCCAAGTATTCAGAAAGATATAGATAAACTTGAAGCAGTACAAGCTAGGGCCAGCAAACTAGTTCCAACACTAAAGTAATTTGGATATAGACAAGGGATGGAATGTTTGAACTTATTTATTATAAAAACTCGTCGGCTATCTGGGTAGTTAATAGAGACATTCAAAATTCTTACAGAAATAACAAATGTAGATTACAACAATCTATTCACGCTCATCACAAATCAGTCCAGAGGTAATGGATACAAGCTGGAATTGAAAAGATACAACACCACTCTATGTGGCAATATCTTCACATACAAAATAGCTAATACATAGAATAGACTTCCAGCGGATGTAGTACAGTAACACGGTAAACGAGTTCAAGAATTAGTTAGACAAGATCATAAGAACTCTCTAAATGCTTAAGTGAATCGCTCTACCCAAGAGCAAATGAAGTCTCCGCAGATGGACTAAAAAGTCTTTGAGATATCCAAAATTCTTGTAACTCTCTCTGATGATTTTGATGTTAATAATAATGGAAATTGTTATTATTGATATTATTACTAATATTACCATTATTATCACTAAGTTATCATTATTACTAAATTATCATTATTATGCTATTATGATTATGATTAGTTGCAGTATTATCAGCATATTATTAATAGAATAAAGGCTTTCTCATAAGCCTATTTTTAGATATAGTAACGTACCGTCAAATATTTCTTTCAATTTGCTTTTCTTCTGTTATCTACCAAAAATGGACTATGCCTCATTTATTATTGAAAGAATATATATCTTTACCAATTATTTTCTAAACAGATTCAAAACATGTCATTGCATTGTTTTTGCATTTATTTTCTGAGGAAAAAAGGTAAAGAACAATTGAAAAAATCATTATAAAATGATCTCTTATCAAGGTACAAACTTCTGTAACGGATTATTATTATTATTATTATTATTATTATTATTATAATTATTATTATTATTATTATTATTATTATTGATGTTGTTGTTGCACATTCTTATAAACAAAGTCATTGCTATTTTCTTTTTCTTAAGCAGCCTAAGTTAAAAATGCCAACGTGGGACCATGTGTAAAAATAATAGTAATGCTTGAACATTATTATTCTTTTGTAATTAATATTCCGTTTCGATTATCTATGTTGATTGTTTTAGTAGATTTTTTAAACAATCACAATGAATTATCTTTCTGTATTTAGATATTTTTTAGTTTGTATGAATAATTCTAGTATTTTAAATAGGGACTCTCTCTCTCTCTCTCTCTCTCTCTCTCTCTCTCTCTCTCTCTCTCTCTCTCTCTCTCTCTCTCTCTCTCTCTCTCTCGTTTATATTCAGTAATTTTTCTACCGTTTTCCATTTTTATGAAACCATATTTGGAGAAGCCAAATAATATGAGACTGGTAAAGCTTACAGAACAAGTAACACAATACAAATACTGTAGGTGGTTCAATACAATGCGTTCTTAGTAGGTATATGAAGTTTAGTAGGTGAAGTTCTTTAAATTATTTACTCAGCTCGAGAGATGGATGATTAGTTCTTCCTTGCTAAACCTTTTGGGCATAAAGTGTCCTATGATACTAGGGTCACTTGTAGGTATTTTCCGGAAGGTCTTCTGAAAGCTATTTAACTTTTATGTTAACCTGTTTACTTTTATGGTTTTAAATTGAATATCCTTTTATGGTGTATATCGAATGATTTCGGCGTCAATGACTTCCGATATCAGGATGTCAGAAAACCCAAATCTACCAATCAATCAGTCAGGAGACGCATCAATGGTTCTGTAATTATGAAATGAATGAAGAATCTATTAGTATGTGACCTTACCTTAATGTCATCCCTTTTAGTGACAAATATTATTATCATTAACCATGGTACAACCCTATTTGGAAAAGCAGAATGCTATAAGCCCAATGGATCTAGTATTGAAAATAGCTCAGTGAGGAAAGGAAATAAGGATACAGATAAAATAGTGTACCCGATTGTACCCTCAAGCAAGAGAACTTAACCCTAGATAGTCGAATACCAGGGTACAGAGGCTATGTCACTACCCAAGACTAAAGAACAATTATATGACTTTGGAGTGTCCTTCTCCTGTAAGAGCTACTTACCATAACTAAAGAATCTCTTCTACCCCCATCAAGTGGAAAAAAGCCTCTAAACAATTACCATGCAGTGGTTAACCCCTTGAATAATTTTTTTTTTTTATATAGTGTTGTCAGGTGTATGAGGAAAGAGGAGAATGTGTAAAGAATAGGCCAGACTATTCGATGTATGTACAAGCAAAGGAAAAATGAACCGTAACCTGAGAGGGATCTAACTTCGTACTATCTGGCCAGTCAAAGGATCCAATAACTCTCTCACGATAGTAGCTCAGCGGGTGGCTAGTACCTTGCCCTACCTACTACCTATAGCATTGAAATGTTTGATTTATTCTCTTATCCAAGTGATGAAAGTAACCTTCCATTCTTGGCTATTTGATTCCTCTTCTAATTTCACAAAAGTTTGCCTGGTCGTTTGAGCGTGTTTGTAGCTCTGAAGAATTGCCAAAGACAGCAAACAGTGTAGAGAGAACCAAAAATACCCTAAGAAAAATTTAAGGTATTTTATTAGTTTTACAATTATTATAATGAAATTAGGTCTTTATTTCTTTTATAGGTCGTGAAAAGAAATGTAATGGTTGTAGGCAATGACAACAATATAAGGAATGGCTTTTCATACTTTGTGTTACAGCTACATGCCATTTTAGAGTTAAAGGAAGTAACTCTCTCTCTCTCTCTCTCTCTCTCTCTCTCTCTCTCTCTCTCTCTCTCTCTCTCTCTCTCTCTCTCTCATATTATGAGGTTGAAATGTTGACCTTTTTTCGGCCTTATGACTCATAAAAACCTGTCATGAACATCAATATGGCATATTAACATGTAAAGTCAATGAACCTCCCTTAGTAATTACATCACCGTAAATAAATCATATCAATTACCTCGTACTTGATACTCTTGAGTAATGGCTAATAATTGTTTAATTGATTTATAATTACCCAACATATCTGCTGGACTCCCCCCCCCCCAACTTCTTTCCACACGCTGACCTCCCTTTATCCTCCTCTATATATTGATTTTATTTCGCAATATTCAATTTTGATAAGTCATTAATATCAAAAAGTAGTTAAGGCACTTAGAAGAAAGGAGGGGAGTCAGATTGGACTCATAATATTATTTGTTTTAACAATTTAAAGTTCTCATTTCTTCTGTTTTCATAAAGTCTTTATGGTGCTTATGAGATCTTATGCTCAAGTGAAAACCATTACTAAAAGCTTTACGTGGTAGCACTAGAAATAATCACACAGTAACCTTACGTTTAGAAGTAATTAGCCTTACTTAACAAAGAATAATTCTTGCTATAAAAGGGCGTCTATATAATCACTAACGTCATAACACCGATCCATTAGCACGTACTTGTGTTTTCGAACTCTATGGACGGCATGTCACACAAGAAAAAATGCTATAAATTAACAGCAATTTCGTTTGTGAAATATCCACCGAAAACTGCATTTTCTCAAAGGGTCGTGTCAGCGCTGTACTATGTCGATAGACTACACATGCAACCGCTGTTTACTCAATTATTTTTCGCAAGTCACGCTGCCAAGATTGCCCATACAGTTGACAATTAGGGTGAAATAAAGTGACCGGCATTATTTCTTGTGTGCCATTCTGGGTTATACATTGAAGTCTCAATTTGCAATTTTGGGGGCGTTAACGTCAATCCTTTGCTGCAGTCAACTATTCCTAATTGAACATGCAAACTTTGAATGAAAAAAATCAGAATGCACACCTTTTTTTTATTTGGTTGAAAGCTTTTCATTTTAAGGGAATATATTTCATTTTTTTGTGCTGATGAACGAGCTAAAAGCGATATACATAATTAAAAAAATTACTTAGATTATGTTATCCATTACATAATTTTTAGAGCTGAGGTAACATAAAAACCTAATAGGATATTTAGAAAATAATGTTATGATAAAATTTTGATGGTTTTCGTTAATAATCATTAGAATCGAAATTATTAATGATTTAATAAGACGCGTTTCAGGAAAGAAAAAAGCTCATATCTTCAAATTATTCGAATAGGATAAGTGCATTTGATCTTACCTTGTTATTGTTCTTTAAAATTATTTCATTCGAAATGCAAAGAAAAACGCTGCATATTTCAATCACTCTTAAAGTACTTCCTTGATAACACAATAACCCATTTTTTTCCTTAATTTTGTTTGTCTCCCTGTGTCCTTATACCCCAGAAGACTGGATCATTTGTCAGGTTGTGTTATTTTCCCGTCCATACCACATGATCATACTGACAAGAACATATCTTGAAACGCCAATTATCTCCAAGATTAGGTTGTCAGTAGCAAGGATCAAGAGGAAATGCTATTGATAAATGTATTTGAGTTTGCAACTTAAGTTATATTAAGGTATCCTGAGAGACAAAACTTTGTTCGAAGTTGTGAGTGTAGGGTTTTTTGTATAAATTGAATAGCCGGTGAGATTGAGCAGAGTTGAAAAATTTGAAAAATTGTAGTTCCAGTATCAACGTTGAATTGGATGAATGCTTTAATTAGACTCGTATTCACTTCCCTTGCATCCCACTTCAACAAGTCCCCTTTTCAAACAAACTGTCAAAATCTTACCTAAAGCGAAAGATTAACTTTCATGAAAGTCATAGATCGAAGGTCAAGTCAAAGGTTTGATTTTTTATGTCATAAAAGGTTTTAACTTATCGTCTGTTGGTACAGACCATATCTATTGACAGAACATTATTTCGGTTATCATTAATCTTTCAAATTTGAGTGTGTAGATTTCAGACGCCTAAAAGAGTAAATTTATATATTTACCAAGTGCATTGAATTTAGGGATCTTTAATTCTCAATAATAATTCAAAACATACTACACACACACACACACACACACACACACACATATATATATATATATATATATATATATATATATATATATATATATATATATACATACATATACATATGATGGATTTATATAAAAATATATGTATGGGATAGAGGGGTTATTCATATCTATAAACAAAAATCTGGTTGAGTGTCGTTTTTATATTAGAGTATTGCATTTTTTCTTCCTTCCAGAGTTCCATCTTCTTACTAGCGTCTTGCACTAAATTATGTATACTGATATGTGCGAAAGAGAGGCGGGGGAGGCTGCATGTGTGCACAATAGCATTAATTTCAGAGGCTCTGATAAATATTCTTGGGGTCAAAGGTCAGCCTTCCTCCGTCATAAGCTTCATGTTGTTGCCTCTGTTTACTTGGGTTCCATTGATCGCGGTTAATCACAGAGAATGAAAAATCTTTATGACCTCAAGTCAAATGAATCACTCTGGTTTATGTTCGCCATTCTTATCCAAAAGTAATCAGTAGGATTAATCAGATATAGTTAGTTTCTAAAAGTTTATGCCCTTTTTAATCACGCGTCTCTCGTTGTTTCCTTTTGTTACTAATCAATTGATATAATTAACATTAAATTTAAGGAGTGGCAAACATATATATGTATGTATATATATATATATATATATATATATATATATATATATTTATATATATATATATATATATATATATATTTGTTTGTTTATTGAAACTGAAATGTATGTTTCATATGTATGGCAGCATCAGGATCAGAAGAACCATCACATGTTTATATAAGAAATTATTTTTGATAGTATCTTGAAATTTCTTTCTTAGCGTAGGCTACCTATGGACTGCTATTGCCAACTCACTAGATTATTTTGTAATGAAGAAATCATTGTTTGTTATGAGATCACAGATGAACCTAGGAAATGTTCTTTACATAAGTAGGAACCCTTTAAGAGCTTTCCTATTATATGCTCTTAATCATAATGAATGTCCCAGAACAATTAACTTTAATAGTTGATAGTAAATTTCAAAATTAAGTCATTCTTTGCATAGAGCTCTGGATTATTATACGCAAAGTTTCGAAACCTCATTATCCAGGTGTTCCTTGTATCGGGCGGATTAAGTTATTCTTTGCCATCATGACTACAAACAGGAAGTCTAGGTTTCACCCATCGGGCGGATTAAATTATTCTTGCCCATTTTAATTGTAACCACGATGTCCAAGTTCCAAGTCTTGGGGTGATGAAATTATTCTATTCCATCATGACTGCAAAAAGGATGCCTAGGTTCCACCTATCGTCTTATTAAATTATTCAGGGCCATCGTAATTGCAACTAAGATGTCCATTTTTCACGTATCGAGCTAATTAAACTATTCTTGGCCATCATAACGGCAACTATAGTTTTTTTTTTTTTTTCTTTTTTTTTTTTTTTTTTTTTTTTAAAGCGAGGCAGATTTGCACCGACTCGGAAGGGTGCCCTTTTAGCTCGGAAAATTTTCCTAATAGCTGATTGGTCGGGAGTATTTTTTGTTTCAAATAATTACCAAGTAATGTGAATCGAAACTTATTTGCTTACCTAAATTTTTCAATCAGATATATCTTTTGTCAATAAATAATGTTAACAAATATCATCATCATCATCTCCTCCTAGGCCGATTGACGCAAAGGAACTCAGTTAGATTTCGCCAGTCGTCTCTATCTTGAGCTTTTAAATCAATACTTCTCCATTTATCATCTACTTCATGCTTCATAGTCCTCAATCATGTAGGCCTGGGTCTTCCAACTCTTCTGGTGCCATGTGGAGCCCAGTTGATATTCTGGTGAACTAATCTCTCTTAGGCAGTGTGAAGAGCATGCCGAAACCATCTCCATCGACCTCTCACTATCTATGATGTCATCCACATATGGAACTTAAGTAATCTTTCTTATAGTTTCATTTCTAATCCTGTCCTGCCATTCAACTCCCAATATTTTTCTGAGGGCTTTGTTTTCAAATCTACAAAATCTGTTGGCTATTGTTTCATTGTCATACTATGACTCATGGCCCTATTGCAACACCCTTCTCACTAAACTGACATGTAGTCTGATTTTTAAATGTAATTTTAGGCGATTTTATTTCCATATTTTTCTTAACCTATCCATTGTCTGATTTGCTTTTTTCAATCGTTTATGAAAATCCAATTCTAAAGATCCTGTATTAGAGATCATAGTTCCTAAATATTTTAATGATTCCAACTCTTTAATCCTTCCTCCTTCCAATGATATTTCATCTTTCATTGCATATTCCGTTCTCATCATCTCTGTCTTTCTTCTATTTATCTTGAGCCCCACCTCATGAGATATATCATGCATTCCGGTAAGCAAACTTTGCAAGTTCTGTGGTGTTCTGCTAATAATGACAGCGTCATCAGCATACTCTAGGCCAGCTAATTGCCTGTTACCAATCCAGTCATTCTCCACCATCCCCAACTGTTGTATGCATTACAAAATCCATGAGGAGTCTAAACTACATAGGTGACAACACATTCCTTTGGAGTACTCCACTGTTCACTGGAAATTTACTTGATAAGATTCCACTTACATTAACTTCGCACTTGTTATCCTTATGAACAGACTTAATCAAATTCACGTAATTAAGAGGAACTCCATAATAATTGCTGTACCACATGTCTTAAAATGAAAATTTGGTCAGTACAACTACATTTTCTAAAACTTGCGTGTTCATCTCTCAGCTTTTCATCAATCTTTCGCTCTAGCGTCTTTAGAATGAGCATAGGATATGTTTTCATGACAACTGCGGTAAATGTGATGTCTCTAATTATTGCAATCAGTCAGGTTTTTTTTTTTTTTACCATATTCATCAATACTCCCAGCTGCCCTTCATCAGGGTTTGCCCCTCCACGCCATATTCTAAGTATTCTGAGAGTCTTTATTTTCAGCTCATATCATCTCAGCAGTTCTTCCACCGTATCCAGTTTCTTTCCATCGCTTTAGTCTTTTATTGATAGCTTCGACTGTTTGAATTCATTCATGTTTACATCAAGGTGTTCCTCAGCTTCAGTTATATCAATCAAATTATTCCCATATGGTAAGGGTTTGCTATTGTTTTTGTAAAGGTTTAGATGTTATTAATAGCAATATTTTTTATTTGAGGATACTATAGTGTTTCATAAATTGCATAAAAATCACAAACGAATTCATAATTTTACCGCTGAGTTACAACTATAATACCCCACCCTCTCCCTCTCATCTCTTCGGTGACAGCTTCCTTTAACTCCCCCCCCCCCTAGAAATTTTCACTAATAGCGAGTTTTATTAATTCCACGTTTTTATTAGATTTTGGTACTCAACGAAAGTTTATAATGACATGTTTTTCTTTTGCTTGGTGTAATTTATCGCAACGTAAGTTGAAATATGTGAAAAATTACAAATTTATGCAGCGTGCATCCGAAAACAAGCTCCTGTCGTTGACTTCGGTGGGTGTTGTTATTAAATGTAGACTTACCATCACAATACATATATATATATATATATATATATATATATATATATATATATATATACAGTATATGTATATATATATATATATATATATATATATTTGTTAACATTATTTATTGGCAAAAGCTATATCTGAGGGAGAAATTTAGGTTAGTAAATAAGTTTCAATTCACATGGTATTCGGACAAACATACATCCAACCAATCAGCTCTTCGGAAATTTTTCCGAGCTAAAAGGGCACCTGTGGGAGTCGCTGAAAAAAAAAAAAACTAATTAGGATGTAAATTTCAGTTGTAAAGAAGGAATTTTTTTATTCAATAACAGATTTCAACAATAATTTCAAAGTTTTTGTAACCTTTCCAGTAAACTCTCCCTATAGGTGACTTGAATGACTTATTTTATTAAATGATTGACCTGAGAAAAGAAATTTCCACGGGATCATAATAGCTTATTAACTTTAACCAATAAGTGTAGCGTTTTTTGCTATTTGTGCTGGTTTGTCAAAAATTATATGTATATTTAGAATTCTAATGTATCTGGATATTACTTAAAATCTCTTATGTATAGGTAATTAGTATTACTTATTCGATAAGATTAAATTAAGTGTTGATATCATCGTGACTTAATTTATTCTCACTAAAGGACTGGGATGCCTCGGTGAAAAAGATCAGCAGTCATCCTCAGAAGTCCTCACCTGACACTCTAGGCCAGAGTATCCTGGAATCCACACCGACTTAACATTGCTGGTTATAATAGTTTTGTCCTTAAGGTATTTATTATACCTACATGGTCATCGAAACCATTGCTGAGACTAGCACAAAATCGTAACTTCTCTTATCAGAGCTAATGACATACGAACCCTCTTTTCTTTCTGCTTTTATTTCTCGAACCCTCGGTTTGACTGCTCGTGCTCTTCCGCCATCTAGCCTTAATAATCATACTTAATATGTAGCTTCGTCACACCTTGAATGCCATTTTAAGCCCACAGCATTTCATCCAGAGGAGCTTGTCTAAAAGGAGAGAGAAAAAGTTGAGCGTGGTTAGGGTAAATCTTAAATCACTGCCATAAAGCTTATAAATGAACTACTTTATAAATGTTCCACATCTTTCTTTTTTTCGTTTTTTATTTTCTTCTTGGCCATTTCTACCTTATAAAATCCTCTTTCCTATTCCAAAGATTTCCAGTTCAATTAGTCTACCTCTTGCAGCATAGTTTGGTCTCTAAAATGTTTTTAAGAATATTGTCGAATATTTGATCTATAATTTTTATTACACCTTGCCTTTTAGTGTTATAACATTATTATTCTTTCCATAGCTCTTTGAGTTGTAACTAGGTTATGTTTTAAGGCTTTTGAAATGCACAAAGTTTCTGATGCATAAGTTAATAATGGTATGGCCATCTCATGAAATACTTTTCTTTTTAAAGAAACAGATATTTTACGTTTCACAATCCCATTTTATTTACCAAAAGCTCTCCATCCCCTCCTTATTTTTCTTTTAATTTTGGTCCCATGACCTACGGAAACACTTACTGTCTGTTAAATACGTATAGTCATTAACAATCTTTAGAGGGTCTTCCATATCCTGTATTGGTTGTCTGTGCATTTTCATTGAATATTATCTTAGTTTTAATCATATTCACTCTCAGTCCTACATTTCTGCTCTCTCTATTCAATTCACATATAACAATTATAAAATTTCGACCGTCTTTCACTAAATTACAGCCCTTCTGCAATCGCCAATAAAGAGATCAACAAAAACCCCGTATTTTTGCAAATAAAGGTTTTCCAATTTGGTCTGGATTATCTTTGCTTAATGACTTGATTTAAATATTTTACGATTTTGTCTGTGATTTTATACACCCGTAATAAAATAATATAATGAAAGAATAGTTAAATTTTACTATTTTAAGTTAATAAACCGGTGTTCATTTCTCGAAAGAGCTACTGAGCTGGGGTTAGTATTAAGCTAAGGGTAAATAAGGGGTTGCCGAAGATACTAGCACCAATTGTAGCCATCTTACCGAAGGGACAATATTTATGGTGGAAGGGTTATGATAAGTCAGAGGTTTTCACCAGGAACTTCCTCTGAGAGGTTCAGAGTTCAAATCCCGCACAGTTTTGATAGAATCCACTGAAACAGGGTTCTACCATTCTGTGAGCAGAGGCTGGTCAGTGGGCGCTGTCACCCAGTAGTTCATTACGCATATGACGATTTTAGTTGTCAGATTAAGATAGTGACCCAAGAGACTTGCTGAGTAACCAGAAGGCTGAGCTCTCCAGGCTCTGGCCCCTTCAGTGGGAGCTGACGTTTGGGGAATATATATATATATATATATATTATATTTCATGTCGCGCCTATGGGGGAGAAGGGGGTACCCCGAGAAGTACACTCGGAAACTAATCGCTGCTATAAATTACCGAACCAACGGTTTGTAGTAAGGAAAGTGGGAGGGAATTAGAAGGGTTAAATCTGTATTTATGAATGTGGTTATCTATTTAAATATTTAGATGTCATTTTAACTGTTCGGTTACGCTCGTATATACAGTATATGTGTCCGTATGTATGTGTCTGCCCTTTTAGTATGCGTTTGTGTGAGAATATTATGGTTAGATTAAGTTTCACAGAAAGGTTAATATCTATCCCCTCAGTATTTAATACTTTTATTGAATAAAGTGATAGAAGTCAAGAGAAAGTTCACTGAAAGACTGGGGTTGAAAATGTAGATCAGCAGAATAACGGGAAAATATCTGCTGAAGATCATGTATTGTCAATTGGTGGCAGGAATAAGACGTAGAGATTGTCTAGTAGGTTGAAATGTGTTTGTAAGAGGAAAATTTGAATGTAAAGATTAGCAAGTGTTGGGTTTAAAGTTTATATAGCATTCGTGAAGATGGAATAAGGAATGGTAGGCTGTGAATGGATGAAAAGATCTCTGCAAATTTAGATATTTGAAACTATTTCAGACGATATTAACGGCAGAAAAGAGGTAAATCACAGATCAAGTGAAGCAAGGAAAGAACCAGAATGATATTAAGTGAAGGCTGCTTAAATTTTGTATTATGATGTAAGAATAAAAAGAAACGTTGAGATAAAATGTAATAAAAGATCGAAGATAAGAGAAAAAAAAATCATCACGGGTGACAAGATAAATCAGAACATCTTCAAGTGGTGTGGCCATGTATGTGTGGATCGGAAATTTGGGCTCTTAAGATGAAAGGAGGAAGCAAAGCTTGAAAGAACAGAGGTGAGAACACTGAGGTACATATGGGAATATCACTGCTTGAAAGATTGGAAATTGATAAGTGTCATGAGTGAGATGGTGTGGGTACGTGATGAGGATGGATGATGGGGAGGGAGTGAAGAGGGCTTGAGAGGAACCTGATATGTGGAGAAGATCGAGAGGAAGGCGGCGAATTAGATGGCGAGATAAGGTGAAAGATGATATGGAGAGAAGAGGTATGGTGGAAGAAGATGCCTTTGTTCAAAGGCATTGGAGAGGGCGCATCAGGCAACCGACCCCTTAATGTAGAAATAACGGCTGGAAAGAAGATTTGTGTTGCAAACTATATGATATTCTGAATCCATTATAATAAGACACGTGGTGAATCGTAGACGGTAGAGGATTGGTTGAGTATGTTTCGGGGCGGAATTACGTCCTTTATATCCAGCGAAGCCGAGGTTTTCTGTAGGATAGAAGCGATGGGCGTTGTGTGGGAATATTCTTTACTGATGAACGTGGAATTGGCTGTTGTCTTTTTATTATCTGAGATCTCCTATCTCGGAATAAATTATATTCTAATGTAGATTAAATATAGAACTAATTTTTCTACTTAGATTCATGTTTGATATTTTTATGCATTATTTGTGGCTATAAGATTTTTTTTTCTTTTCTTTTGAAATTCACAATGTTTAATGTAGGATTGTGTTTGGTTATGATAAAGAAACGAAAACAGACTATGAGGTAAGGGATGATCGTAACGGAATACTTGAACCTAATTTCTTGCAGAAAAGAATCGCCGCTCATGTAAACGCTGTCGTCCTCAAAGTCCAAAAATATCGGTGGGTAGTTAGCTCCCTTGGCAAACAACTCCTCTAAATATGAATTTGACATACTATTGACAGGAGGCCGCCAGCCATGTTGCCTCTCGAATGACATTAAGTTAATCACTTCGTTCAGAAATCAATATTGACAATATGTTCCTGTCTGCCACGTGAATTTGGAATTGGCGCAAGAATTATGAATATGTTTGAGTAATGATACTTAAATACACAAGGATGAAATAGTTAATATTGACACTTACATTATTCACAACTCTCTCTCTCTCTCTCTCTCTCTCTCTCTCTCTCTCTCTCTCTCTCTCTCTCTCTCTCTCTCTCAAATGCTTAATTGTCCATGGTACATTATGATTATGTATCAAAGGCAAGCAGACGCTAAGAGATATTCTGGATCTTTGTGTGTGTGATGTATATGTATGTTTACATCGCTTGTACTGTGGTCTAATGAAAATGTATGTATAAAAAAGATAGCGCCATCATTCAAAGCTTCGTGTTGGTAAATCAAATATATTTTTTGGCATACACCACAGCACGTCATATGCGTTGATGGATGAAATGTTTTTAATACTTGATAACATTTAATATGATAATGCTCGCTTTTAAGAGTGTGTTATACTAATACCTTGATAAGATATTCCCATGCAAATTTGAACTGGACGATGGGGTTAAATGAACTATTACGAAGATAAGAATTATAGGAAATCCTTGTGAAATAGGGAGTTGTATTGTGTAGACATTATAGGTCTATCTGCTAAGTTATTAGCAGCTATTGCCTGGCACTCCCTGGTCATAGCATGGGTGGAGTGGGTCTTGGATGCTGACCATATGTACATGGACGATCTCTTAAGACATAATCATGTCCCTTGCCTCGGTCAATGTTGAGCGATCCTTAAATAAACATTAACAAGACGTTAGCTTTATCTATCTATTGCTTAAAGAAACATAAAAATAGATCGAAATTCATGAACTTAGGACTCAGTTTTGCCATGCTGTAAAAGAAGAAAGGTTATAGAAAACGGAAGGAAGAAGGGAATTCCAAATCAGGGATATATTGAAAGAGAAAAACAAGTCGAAGCAATATCAGGAATCTTGGTTTAGTTTTATTTTGTGTGGGGTAGGGCTGCCGAGTAGGCGTTGTGAGATCGCTTGACGGAAGAAGGGATTTTAGCCTTCAGGTTAATGAAACAATGTTGAAAAATAAATCATGACAGGTATCCTTGTAAGGTGCATACGAGGACAGTCTTTCATACAGGACATTTCAGACATATGAAAAGTTTGAGCAATCGGCTAAAGGAACAAATCAAGACTCAACAAATCATAATTTTATAAGTAGTTTCTGCTATGTATCATATAACCATTAATTGCTGGCTAAAAAGATATATTCTTACGTTATTGTAAAGTGGCATTAATAAAGCAATAGGATAGATTTATAGCATTTTGATAATCAGGCATGGCGCTGGGGTCAGGGAGGCTATTCAGTGCGGAGGAGCAACTGTGGTTTAACCCACAGTTGCAGTATGAAGTTCAAGTTGAAAGAGCCTGGATAGTTTTATCGGAGAAAGAAAGTGAAAACGGAAAGAAAGTAGCCTACAATACGGCGAAGTGAATGCAGCTGGTGACCAGAGGGATCCTGCAGAGACCAGTTGGGCACTAACCTTCCTACGGGGAAAAAAACCAATTGGCGCAAATGAATAACCAGGCAATTGAAATATCTTGGAACGTCGCCCCTTTTACGAAACTAAAGGAAAGACATTTCTAATCTCGTCGGTAAAGGTTGTATACTTTCAAGTTAGATTACAGTAGTTGGGAATTAGAATATATATTTCTGCATTATATCTAAGTTTCGTAGTCTTCGTTTCCTTAGAAAATTATGATAAGCAGCTGAGAATGTAATAATGTTTGTTCCAGATATCAAAGAGACTGGTTAATAATAATGATGATATATATATATATATATATATATATATATATATATATATATATATATATACAATGTATATATATGTATATATAATATATATATATATATATATATATATATATATATATATATATATATATATATATATATATATATATATATATATATATATATATATAATTCTTTGAGAAGTAAAAAAGAATCATAATTTGTGGATGTACGAACAAGTCAATGGAATTAAGAGATGAAAACGCAGGTTGGAGGAACATACATTGTAACGAAGGAATGAAAGCCGAAGCGAAATGAGGAAGACGAAAACAAGATTTGCTGAGGAGAGGAAGTAGCGTAGATAGATGATCTTTCAACTGCTCCAGAAGAAGGAAAAGGTCGCCGATGTACATCGCGTCCCTCTCATATGTAAGTCATGACGACCTTTTGCTGACTGACTCCACCCGACAGAATTAGACAACCGCCATAATATCATCACGCGGAATCTCATTGTTAGCTACCATAGACTACAATCGACTAAGAAGCGACCCACAGCGAGCGTTTTAACCTTCAATGACCACGTAATTGGTCGTTAGTGTGACAGCGTGACTCGTTGTTGCCTGTGAATTGTAGGATATTGACATGGAATGGATTCCTAGTAATTGTATATCAGATACACAGATCAGGCGCAAGATTTGATACTAAGTCTTTAGTCAAGATCATTATAGATACATCATTTTCAATGACAGAGACCACGCCCTCCTAACAGTTCAGTTGCCGAGAATAGAGAATACAGTTTATCAGGATTGCTCCCTTTGTGTAGAGAAATAACTTCTTTTACAAGGTTTTGTATAGTAACTTATATTGAGATCAGAACGCTGCTATTCATATATAATTGAAATATTCTAAATAATTTATTGTCAGGTATAAGATTCTTTTAAATTAGCGCAATGTAACTATCTGAAGCTAATTAAAGTACAAGTAAACTTTGGATAATATTAGTAGGGCATTACCTGTATCTATTAGTTTTAAATAGTCAATATCAAACATTCTGTCAGAAAAAAAAAATCCAGACTTAATATTTTCACAAGAACAACAACTTAAATTTATTTGCTACCTTGCACCATTTTGAAATTATGGATACCTTTAGTTTTCCTAATTGATTTTCACCATTATGTCTGCCACTGTAGTTAGCACAGGTATCCTACCCATGTGATATGACGGAAATTTATCCTTGACCCGTTTCCCATAAGTCCTAATGCAGGGAATTTCTTATGAAAATTTTTAATAATCTGGTGTCCAAGCCTTGCACTTGAGATCTTATATGATCCTCTTTAATGGAGTCTCTAAATTATCTATTGCTACGTCGAATAAGCAATTAGTTATGTTAAAAATGAAGATCTCAATTCCTTGCTTCCATTGTGCTTAAAGAAGAGAATGTTTTGGGAGAGTTATTCATGGAATCTGTTTTACGCAACATAGTATTCACCCTGCTCTGAACTCGCCAGGTACAATGTCATAGGTTTTCCAACTTTATCCATACCTTCAGGAGTAATTAAGTTTTTTTCTTAATATAGTACCCAGTCAATCAATCCATACTCCTCTATTACTAGTTAACACAAGACATTGGTCGCTAATCGGGACACCAGTATTATTGCAATTATGTTCGTCTTTATTAATAAAAAGAATCAAGAGGTCCACACCAGGCTTTGTATTCCCCTTTACAAGTTACCACTCTCGTGGCTCTTCTCGAGCAAGGGTCTTTGCTAGCACACGGCAGTTAAAGTAAACTAACTAACCCACCTAACAACCGTGTAGGTATTTACGTTTATGTCTTTAATCTTGTCCCGAGTTTCTACCCATCGATAGGTAAGGATTTTGGAACCTTGAGACTTGTTCATCACATATCTCACGTCATTTAGTTTGGTCACTAGCGCGGATATATTTATAAATTAGAGGAATGGGGATCTGAAAGGCTGAAATTATATAAAAATTCAGACATGTTAATTCACCGTTTCTTATGTATCACTGTAATCATTCTGCAAAAACAAATTTTATTGTTGAGGACATTAGGAAACAAACCAATATTATTCCACAAGTATAGTCACCTCCTCAAACACAGCATGGGACTAATGGACCAATTTAAAAGGTACGTTCTCTAGAGACAAAAAGAATTTAAAACTGCATTAAATAAGTTACCAAAGAAAGTGGATATAAAGCAATATCATGATCAGTTCTTCTTACGTTAGAAATTTTAAGGATTTTTTTACTATACTTCCTATTTACTTTTTCGACATAATACTGTCAACTCGCCTCTTGAACGTTTTACCGGCTGCAGTTTTAGTGTCATTCTTCTTGAAATAGATAACAAGACAAGTCGTTGCAAGTAATCCAAACATGGAATCACTTCTCTGGTCATATTTTCCCACCTCAGCCAAAAAACCATCATACATCATCAAATACAAATGATTCCAGGCAGCCATACAATGTGGTGATCATCGGTTGAGTATCGTGGTTACCTCCCTATAATTATTTGCTCCTGTGATAATATCGGAGAAGACACCATTGTTAATCACATTAATATCATGCTATTGAGATCCTCGGCCCATAACCGTGTTGCAAACCGCGAAGCCTTACCGCGCACAGGCCACTCCGATCGATAATATGGAAAAGGAGATCTGCCTAAAGTATCGAAATATATAATAGAACATCTCATTTTCAGCGGTTAAGCCAGTATATATATATATATATATATATATATATACATATATATATATATATATATATATATATATATATATATATATATATATATGTGTGTGTGTGTGTGTGTATTATATTTGTGTGTTTGCTATTGTGATTGTGTATATTATTATTATTATTATTATTATTATTACTTAATAAGCTACAACCCTATTTGGAGAAACAGGGTGCTATAAGCCCAGGGGCTCCAACATGGAAAATAGCCCAGTGAGGAAAGGAAGCAAGGAAATAAGGGAAGTAATTAACAATTAGAATGAAATATTTTAAGAGTAGTAACAACATTAAAGTAAATATTTCATATATTAACTATAAAAACTTTAACAATATAATAGGAAAAGAAATAAGATAGAATAGTGTGCCCAAGTGTACCCAGAAGCAAGAAAACTCCAACCCAAGACAGTGGAAGACAATGCTACAGAGGCTGTGGCACTACCCAAGACTAGAGAACAATGGTTTGATTTCGGAGTGCCCTCTTAGAAGAGCTGTTTACCATATCTAAGGAATCTCTTCTGCCTTACCAAGAGGAAAGTAGCCACTGAACAATTACAGTTCAGTAGTTAACCCCTTGAGAGATGAATTATTTGTTAATCTCAATGCTGCCAGGTGTATGATGACAGGAGAATATGTAAAGAATACGCCAGACTATTCGGTGTATGTGTAGGCGAAGGGAAAATGAACTGTAACTAGAGAGAAGGATCCATTGAAGTTCTGGCTGGCCAGTAAAAGAACCCAATAACTCTATAGCGTTAGTATCTCAACGGGTGGCTGGTGCCCTATATTGTTTGTGGTTGTATATATATATATATATATATATATATATATATATATATATATATATATATATATATATATATATATATATATATGTGTGTGTGTGTGTGTGTGTCTGTGTGTGTAAAGTTGGGCAATATTTTACTGGCGTCCAAACATCGAATACAGCATGTCTCCGGACAAACTGAGCTCCAGGTAATTTTCAGCATAACAGAAAAACTGGATTAACGTTTCTCCAATTATTATTTGGTGTTGGCACGTGTTTCAAATCACTTTTTCACGTTACTCTTCATTAGCATTACACTGGTTGAACGTTGGAATTACACTTATATATAAAGGCTCTGATTGTGAAAATTTTAAGATACAAAAATATTTGGATACTCCGAAATTAATTAACAGATATTGATAAATGGAAACTTTTTAAGATTCCACACCACTGAGATAGTGTTTACTCATTATAAACGTAAACTAACATGCCCAAGTACCACACACATATAATTTATATATATATATATTATATATATATATATACATATATATAGATAGATAGATAGATAGATAGATGGATTAAGAAATATTACGATAAATGATTATCAAAACTTATCCAAGCGTATGTTTATAGTTTGGCCTGCTCTCTTCAGCTTTCTGTGATACTAATATTCGAGAACCTGAAATACCCAAAGTAAAGATGAAGAACTTTCTTCAAAAATATATAGTCTCAAAGATAATATATTTTTCATATACTGCATT
>NC_090725.1:257793817-257811317 GCF_036898095.1 Palaemon carinicauda | reverse complement strand
ATATATATATATATATGATACAGTGTATGTATACATACATGTATGTATATATATGTATATATATATATATATATATATATATATATGTGTGTGTGTGTGTGTGTGTGTGTGTGTGTGTGTGTCTGTATGTGGGATTTAGCACGGTAACGAAAATAAAATTAATTTCCACAGCTTTCAAACTGTCGGAACAAGGGTGAACGTTGTTGTGTGAAACCCATTGTCCGAGAGTTGCACCCACTTTTTGTCTTTCTAATTTACCTTCATCCCGCTTCCTTTCTCTTTTGTCGCAGACCAACCACCCGAAATTTCACTTTGGCGCAGAAACTTCTCCATATCCCCAATGCTGGGCCATATGGTTCAAAATCTATAAAACACAATAAAAATAGTTTATTTTTATATCAAGACCATTCTGGCTACAACCGACTCCGCCATCCCTAGTTCCCCTGTCCCCTTACCTCCCGCCATATACATCGGATTGATATACTCCATTTTTGTCAAGCTCTCTTCCTCTCATATCTAATCATTGCCCCTCTAGACTCTGATCCATTTTGCTAATAATGATAACTCAAATTTACCACTTTGCATCTCCAATTTTCTCACCATTAGAAGAACTGTTACTCATATACTACTTCAGAAATTCATGTCAACACCTTCAACTTTTTCCTTTTATTTCCAGTAACCGTTCAAGATACATACACACACACACGCACACACACACACACACACATATATATATATGTATATATATATATATATGTATGTTTATATATCTGTCAAATTACAGATTTATTCTTAAAAATTAACCACCTCCGCCATTACAACTGAATGGTAAATATGCAGCAATAGGCCGTTTTATTGGAATTTCCCTATGGATCTGCGATCTCATAGCGGACAGAATTCGACATCGAAGAGTATTTGTGGCTTATTTAAAAAAAGATGAATATCACGACTGTTGGTGATAAAATTTTCATTAAGTGGTCAAGTGCTACATACTAATCTGCTTTAATGGTGGAGATGGGTTGATTTTGATTTAAATTGCATAAGTACACACATACATGTGTGTGTGTGTATATATATATATATATATATATATATATATATATATATATATATATATATATATATATATATATATATATATATATATATATATGGTATTTGTGGACTAGGAAAAAGCCATTTTTTTTAGAGTTCTGCGTTTTAATGGAATTCCTCTTAAATATGTGAATTTAGTTAGGTCTGTTCATGAGCATAACAAGTGCAAAGTTAATGTTAATGGAGTCCTATCAAATGAATTTCCAGTGAATAGCAGAGTACTCAAAAGAATGTGTTGTTACCTATGTTGTTTATCCTCATGGGTTTTGTAGTGGTAGAACAGTCGGAGATGGTGGGGAAGGATTTGTCCGGACTGGTAACAGGAAATTAGGAGTCCTAGAATATGCTGATGATGCTCTCCTTATTAGCAAATCACCACAGGATTTGCAATGCTTGCTTACTAGAATGCATGAAATATTACACGAGGTTAGGCTGAATATGAATAGAAGAAAGACAGATGATGAGAACGGAGTATGCAATGGAAGATCAAATATCATTGCAAGGACAAAGGATTAATGAGGTAGAATCATTTAAGTATCTAGGAAGTATGATTTCCAATACAGGGTCTTTAGAATTAGAGTTTAGTGAAAGATTGAAAAAAAAAAAAAGCAAATCAGACAATGACTAGGGTAAGTAAAATTTGGAAATCAAATCCCTGAAATTTCATATGTAAATTAGACTATATATCAGTTTAGTGAGATCGGTGTTACTATGTGGACATGAATCATGCTATGACAATGAAACAATCTCCAATAGATTTAGTAGATTTGAGAACAAACCTCTCAGAAGGATATTGGGAGTTGAATGCCAGGACAGGATGAGAAATGAAACTATAAGAGAGATTACTCGAGTGCCATATGTGGATGAGATCATGATGAGGGGTAGATGGAGATGGTTTGGGCATGCTCTTCGCACTCCCTATGAGAGATTAGTTCAGCAAACGTTTAACTGAGCTCCATAAGACACTCGAAGAGTTGGAAGACCCTGGCCTATATGGCTGAGGACTATGAAGCGTGAAGTAGGTGAAGGTGAATGTAGAAGTATTGAATTATAAGCTCAACATAGAGACAACCGACGAAGTCTAAGAGTCTTTTTGCGTGAGGAGAAGATGATTATATATATATATATATATATATATATATATATATATATATATATATATATATATATACAGTGTATATATATGTATGTGTGTGTGTGTGTGTGTGTGTATGTACCAACATCAGCTCTGATCAAGAAATTGCTTGGAGCTAGCAATCTTATCTGGAATTTGTTGATAACCTGGTAACTCTTCAATCGCCACCGGTATAAATGAAATAGAAAGCTTATGATGAAGAAATTAATGATATACATAGTCCCGTTACTAATAAAATATATGCCTGAGAATATAATTATGAATCAAGAAACCGTGAGATAAGTAAGCGTAAACGTGTATTTTTACTTACAGACATATGTCCCTTTCAATATTATATTAATACGTACTGTACATATTTATTAGATTCCTCTGTGTATCTGTGTGATATTCTTCTTTAAGAATATGCTTCACCTAATGTAATCTCATATGTTATTTATTTCAGCCCATGAAAGACAACAGCGTTAGCCCAATTGATATTTTGTATAAGTTTAGCTCCCGTGAATTGGATCACAACTAGAAAAAAAAACTTTTATTCAATTCAGTAAATCTGAATCAAGTAATTAATGAAATGCGCAAATAGGTCACCGAAATCATGGACCACACAATTAATTGATATCTCAAACAATGCAATTTCTCAATAATTAATTGAGATATTTTAGATATCAGCTGAACATTAACCCATTTCATGAATTGTCTCGCACGGGTATTTCTGCATTGTGTTCGTAAGAGCAAGCAAGCAAAACTGCTTGTCATATGTAGTCTTTCATGCATCCATTATCATTCACTGAATGACTATGCATTCAATTTTTATAAAAATTAAATATTAGGGATAATAAAATATATCATGATGTTGGTGGAAGTAGTTTAGGAAGAATCATCTGAACTTGAATGAATGAAAGAGAGATTTGTGTAGCTTTGGGAATCAGTTTGTGTTTCAGATAATTACTTTCTTTCTAAACTTAATTAGTTAATCAATTGGTTATTTTCTGTTTACATTAGCTAGTCTGTCAATTGTTCATAATTCTTGTACTCAAAATATTCAAATAGATATTTTGTATACACTGACAGGTCTACAAATAGTTATTTTCTGTCTACACTGGGAAGTCTGTGTTATCATCATTATTATCATCTGTGTACACAAAAAAGTCAAATATATATTCATTATTTGTCATCGCTGTGCACGGAGAAGTATATTAAATATTTATTATCTATCTAAATGGACAAGTCTATCAAATACTTATCATCTATCTTTATTGTTAAGGCTATCAAATAGTTATGTCTTTTCTGTCAAGTCTATCAAATCGTTATAAGTTATCGATCTTCACTAAGAAGTCTATTAAGTAGTTATTATCAGTCTAAGTTGATAAGTCTATCAAATGATTATAACCTGCCTTCCTGTCAGTGAGTCGACCTATCTAGCCTCACCTTTTCCGTATATTTTCCTTATTCCTCCATCTACTGTGATTGGAAGACGACTGACCTTTCGTAAACTTAGACACGCCCCTTCTTACTAAAGAATGCATGTACAGCCCTCCCATCTCTCTCTCTCTCTCTCTCTCTCTCTCTCTCTCTCTCTCTCTCTCTCTCTCTCTCTCTCTCATATCACGTCTTTTTTCTCAAATTCACGTTGAATGGCATCAATACATATATGCGTACATATATTACTATAAATATACAGCATGCATGGTGAAATACAACGAAGACAGGAATCTTTGGCATTAAGTTTATGTAAAATTACTTGTATTTTGTAAAATTTTCACTATTAAGTAATTGTATCAAATCTGGATCTACAACTCTTTGCAGGAAAAAAAAACGACCCTTTTCTTTACCCATAACTATTTCAATAGGTAGGGCGAGTACAATGCACTTTTGAGATACATGCATTTACTAATTTTCAATAAAGCTGGGGGGAAGTAGAGAAGTTGTTCCCTTTATATACGTTGTTACTTTTTCTCCCTCCGATTCTATACAGTAGTTCATAAATCATGAAAGAACTATAAATTATAGAAGGAGTTGTCAGTACACACACACACACACACACACACATACATATATATAATATATAATTTATATATATATATATATATATATATATATAGAGAGAGAGAGAGAGAGAGAGAGAGAGAGAGAGAGAGAGAGAGAGAGAGAGACCATCTGATTTTGTTCTTAAGTTTTCAATTCAGTTACAGAAACGAATATTCATATTAGGAACATGAATGAAAATGGAACGTAACCATATGAAAAGGAGAAAGAGAATTATAATTATGCTCATATATAGAAACGCGTATCTAAACAATATCAATGGAAAAGGGGAGGTAGGGTATTCGATTATAAATATCTTATCCCTAAGTATTAAACATCCTAATGATGATAATAGTACATGTAGCATATATAAAGTACATTACGACGTACTTTTACCCCACTGAAATATACAGTTCACCCCTTGAAGAATGCCATAACCCGAGACCACAAGAATCCTTTGAGAATCACTTTAGTGAGGCTCAGGTTAAGCGAGTAATTAGTAAGCGATTACCTGTTGAGAGAGTCAGTGTCCCTTAAATTATACCAGGTGGGAGGCTGTGGGTCAGGAGGGGTATTTAGGGTGGGAGTGAGGTTGTGGGAAGGTAGGTGTCATTACGTTAATTGCTATAGCATCAAAGTCGATTCGGTTTATCATCGACTCGATCTCATTCTTATTGATGAATACTGGCTCGGATCTACTCGTTGTTAAGGGCAGAATCAAGTATAAGGCTAATGGATTATAGATTTTAGTAGTAGGCGTTGTTTGGCGCTGTCTTGTATCTACCTTCATATTTGTTTCCGTCCAATTAGAATGAGGGGCTGAAATCGTAGCGTGTTGTCATTGGGTGAATTGGAAGCCACTTTGAATATCTCTGGGAAATGTTAAGTGTGTCGTATGGAAGAATAATTGGAATATTTCAATCTTTAATTTTTTTCTTCGACTTTATAATAATAATAATAATAAAAAAAAAAAAGTATTACACATTCACGCATATAAATGGTGCTTCTGATCACATGTGTACCATTATGCATTGTAACTGTGAATGTTAATGTAACATTCAGTGATAAAAGTCGGCGACAGATAATAGATTGGCTACCCTTAGTGTTTTTAAATTCAAAATGAACAATCCATGAAGACCGTTACTCAACTTTCTGCCTATTCTGTTGCGGAATAGCCTGCTTATGTAATTATAAATGATTGGAGAAATGAACAAAATGTTTTGTTAAATGCTGATGGGACCATAGAAGATTAGTTTATGTCAGTTGATGCCTTTAAGAAGCAGTATTGCCTCTCTGGTACAAGTATCAACAAATGCATAGCTGCTACAGAGAAGACTGTCTCATAGTTTTACAAAATGAATACTAA
Organism: Palaemon carinicauda; assembly: GCF_036898095.1. Classification (NCBI taxonomy): domain Eukaryota; kingdom Metazoa; phylum Arthropoda; class Malacostraca; order Decapoda; family Palaemonidae; genus Palaemon; species Palaemon carinicauda. The sequence goes on along the minus strand of NC_090725.1, from coordinate 257,805,699 downwards.
ATATCAACTTTACTTGGAAGCCCTTGCAGTAAGACAGTAGAGAACTTTAATGCTTGAAATCAAGCTGATATAAAAATGATATAGCAGTGTAGATTCCGACAGTGGTATGATTCCTAATTACCTTCAAGGGTAACGGGAAACCAGATTTTTTAGCTATATATGTTTTGGAATATCAAGATCCAAGAATGCTACTGCCATCCACAATGAACAATATTCCATTATTCCCTTTACCTATGTATAATGGAACTGTTATTCATTCCACACACATTCCTGTAGAACCCTTCCCTAATCCTAACATACCTTATAAACCCTGGTCAGTCATTCAGTAACACTCAATAAAGTACCTCTGTATTTCCCTTACAATGTATTTAATTCCCATTTTTTTTTCATGTCCTTTATTATTATTATCACTTTTTTATATCCCTGGCAGTCTCATTAACAGCCATTTTCATTCTGATAACCTTTTCAAGTCTGTCTCCCCTCAATTTTTCTTTCGCGGTTTTCTTCTCTCTCACCTTATTCTCAACTATCATATTCATCCTCTTTTATGCATTTACATACTTTTCTCTTTTTCATGCAACTGCATGTAATACAATCCACATTTATGATTTATGAAACTTTTTATTTTCGCCGCCCTTCTCTTATTGTTTCGTACCGTTTATCTTATTTTCTTAGGGCTACTAATACTCCCTGCAGTCTAATATGCCCTCAATTAAATTTTACAAATTCCCATTTTCTCCTCATCTATTTTACACCAAATCCTTTCCCATGACAGAAAATGCTCCAGAAGAAAAAAAATATAATGGTCACCGCCTTGTTTATACTTAAAGCGTTAAATTATATATGACCGCATGTGCATAAAACTTGTATAATATTAGCAGTTTGACACAGCCATACAAAATGCTCAACAGAAATGTCAAATCCCCATACACACAATTTTTAACTACTTTTATATATTCTAAATGTCTCAACCTTTTGGTTATTTTTATGCCACATTACCTTGCAACTTCACTTCCTCAATTTGAATCAGTTTTCTTTCATTTATATCCAACATGCACCCTTCACTTCCATAAAGGAGAGTTGGCTTGACAGCCTCTTCATATATTCGAACCTTGACCTGCTATGTTTTCCAAATATTTTCTACAAACCTTTCCACCTTCCATCTTTAACCTATTCTGTGATATCTCCTTTTCCATCCTTTCATTATCTCATATTTTCTACCAAATATTTATATGAAGTGGCCACCTGCATTCTTACACCATTCCTGGCTTTCGTTTACCCCTATATCCGTATTTGTGCTTATATTTGCTTTCAATTTTCAAACGCACTTTTTTTCTGCAGTTTCTCTTCACTATCCCTAATCAATACTTTATCATTAGCAAACATTAAACATTCTACGCTCCTGTGCGAATTCTTTCTCATGTCCCCATTCTTCCTACTCTCTTCTCTTTGACCTTTACAGTATAATCCTTTCTCTTCTGCATTAGATGTTCAGAAATAGATTCCTAGTCTTCTTGTGATCCCAAGTGTCTTCCTTATGGATTTTTAGGTAGGTAGTTTCTCACTCAGGTCCAGTACTTTTAATTAGATATTTTGAGGTCTTACATTTCACACTAACTTATTCATAGTATTTGCAGCTGCCTTAATTGGAATTTTTTGGCCATCTTTAGGAAGTACGCCATTAAGTGAAGGCTGCTCCTTAATAACCGGCTGAGTTGGTGATCCCCTTCACCTTTCTTTATTCTTATCCCTCAGATTTTATATTTCTCCCTTTTTATATCGCAAATACATTAGAAGTGTGGCAGGCATTGCTATATTGAAATGGTCTTTGTAAAAGCTATTGTGGACACCATCTGAACTCTTTTTGATCATACATTGTACTCATTGAATTAAATATAACCTGTATCTTATGGAACCTTGATTGTATTTTAATGCACTTGGATAGTAGACAATTGGCCCCTCAATTGGAACAATTTATAAAACGTGCTCATTTCAAATCGTGTAGCTCGTAATATCTCGCGTAAATATAAAAGATTTACGTAAATCATACCAAGTCCTCAATGGAAACATTTCTATTTTTAACTGAAATGTTTGGCTGAAATAATGTTTTGTTCTTGAGAAGTAATTTTTTAACAACCACCAATAAATATTAATGGCAATCGCTGTCAGAACATAAACCCCCTGAACATCAATTTGGTAGTTTACCGATATTCTGATTTATCATGTCGATAATTTATTAAGTGATATATTCATTTATTTATGTATTTATGCATTGTTTGCTATATCTGCTTTTCATGTTACTGCCATTCTTCCTCTAAATGTATATAACTCCATACGGGAATTTTGATTGTTAAGTCTTAACTTGTTTTCGGGAGATCCAACAAAATCAGCGCCGAATGTATTAGCCTCATGGTAACTTTGCGTAAGAGATTAGAATATTTGGGTATTGAAAATAGCAAACATCAAAGGACTCGGTAAATGAGAAAATGTAGACTTTAAATTCCTACAATCTTCATTGTCCACGACTTCATAAACAGTTCTCCAGATGACGAGCCTCATGTGCGTGTGAGAATAAATAAATAAAAATCTCATCCCTGGAACTTTGCCTGAAGTGTCTCTAAGGATAAACATTAGTAAGGGAGGCGGTGAGAGAGAGAGAGAGAGAGAGAGAGAGAGAGAGAGAGAGAGAGAGAGAGAGAGAGAGAGAGAGAGAGAGATCCTCGTCTGAGAAGAGACATAACTCACGTGTTATAGGTTCAAGGTCATTTCTTTTGTTTACTTTTTTTCAACCCATTTTCTCTTTTAATCTTTTTGTTTTCATCTGTTTTTGTAAGAGGTGTGTACTTGGGTTTTTACGTGTTTTTGTTGAATTTTAAAAGAAATAAATGGGATGGTTTAATTATATATGTTGCTTTTTCGATAGAAAGAATATATACAGCCAACCATCAATGATGCTTTAATTGCCTTAAATGTCCACATATATTTTAATTAAAAAATCCCGAACCTATATATATATATATATATATATATATATATGTATATTATATAAATATATATATATATATATATATATATATATATATATATATTTATATATATATAATATATATGAGAGAGAGAGAGAGAGAGAGAGAGAGAGAGAGAGAGAGAGAGAGAGAGAGAGTAAAAAAAAACAAAGTGAGACTATATGGAACCTCTTTTTGTAAATCCTAGAGAAAAATAACAATAATAACGCACAAATAGTAATAATTTAGCAGTAATGATAACTGGTAACGGAAAACTTTTATTTCCTAATGAATAAATATCCCATACTATTTAAATTTTCTGTTGAAGAAATAGTTAATATCTCTAATTATATATCTCCACATCAGGATCTTGTTAAATATACAATTATAATCTTGGACTAATTTTCAGAAAGTAATTAGTCTAAAAATATAACCGAATGCTACAATTTTTAATGTTCAAGTGAATAATTTTCATTAACATATGTCACTCCATACTTCAAACATAATGGATAATTGCTAGCGTACACAGACGCAGTTTTTTTTATTATTTAAAAAAAGAGGGGAACACACAACGATACGACAGGAAATTCGGCATCCTATTTTGTCCCCAATTTTCGCATGAGCGGTAATGGGTCGCCGGTAATTGGCCTTGTGCGGTTATAGAGGCAAGAAAAAGCCTATAATCATATTCTCATTAAGAGTGTTAAAAATAACCCGGATTCTTATCCTTGGTAACAGTGCCTTCTTTGCCTTTACCCATGGTCATGTCCTTTGCTTCAATCAATGATTGTTAAATCATTTCTATATTTTTGTTTTTGTGTGTTTTCCTGTAACTTTTTTTTTGACCCTAAGTATGCTATTATTTAATTTTTCCGAGTATTTATCCCTGTTTTCTTTCCATCTATTGATAAATCCCGGTCTTTTATTTTCTTTCTCCTATTTGTTTCATGTTCTTCTCCTCCTACATCTACTATTTCTTATTCCCAATGTTAAATGTTTTATGTTATTTCTAGTGTTTTCAATCTATTCCTTTTACGTGAGATATGTCCCGTCAGCTTATTATTGTCTGTCCCTACTTGTGCCATTTCTTTTAATTTTTAAAAATTCTGATCAGTTTATTTTCCTTCACTTTTATCTAGAAGGGAAATTCTTGGCTGTTGACAGCCTTTGTGCTATGCTGTCCATTGCAGTTTGTTACTCGTTATTATTTGTATTATAATTATTATTAAAATATCAAATTATATGTTCTCCTAATATTTCATTTGAAATTAAATGTTTGAATTAATTCATTTACCTTCCGCAGAAATGACATAGAAATATTCGATTTGACACTTCTGCCATATACCCATAGTCCATTTCTTTTAGCGAGTCATATTTGCACCGACTCGCAACGGTGCCCTTTTAGCTCCGAAAAGTTTCCTGGTCGCTGATTGGTTAGAATTATCTTGTCCAACCAATCAGCGATCAGGAAACTTTTCCGAGCTAAAAGGGCACCGCTGCGAGTCGGTGCAAATATGACTCGCTAAAAGAAATGGACTATAGGATCCCCTCTAGATGCCAAATAGGGGTTGATATGACAGAATGAAAATTGTCGTGCGAAGAATGTTGTCTTTTCGGATATAAGACATTATTATTATTATTATTATTATTATTATTATTGTTGTGGTTGTTATTACTACTACTACTACTACTACTACTACTACTACTACTACTACTACTACTAGCTGAGCTACAACCGTAGTTGGAAAAGTAGGATACTATAAGCCCAAGGGTTCCAACAGGAAAAATAGCCCAGTGATGAAAGGGAATAAGGAAATACCTAAATTACAAGAGAAGTTATGAGCAATCGAAATAAAAAACTTTAAGAATTTTTAAGAGGTTCGGATTCAGCGGTCACGGCCAGAGAAATTTCTTCACTGACTGAGTCCTGTAATGTACTAGGGGTCGTTTGCTGCCATATTGTAGTTTGCTTAATATAAAACAACCACAACATTTAAAAAGAATCGAGGGGTATATGAAGTTACACAAAGGCCCGTTCTCCTTTGTTAAATTGTATATTCTCAAGTAATGGAAGCTTAAGCTCGTGACATAAACGATGAGGGAAATCTATTTGTTTTCTCATTCCTTTATTAGTAATTTCAGTAATCCATAGTTAATTTTATTTTTATTGATACATCTAATATCACTTTTTCCGTGCTATCATACTAGTATGATGGCACAGTGATACATATGTAATCAGATAAAAACGTTTGTAAATTTGATGGACATCAACAGTAACTAACTAAATAGATTATGGATTTTTCATGACTATTATGAGAGAATCACAGATATACAACCCTATGAACACACAAATATACTAAAATCCCTTCATTCATATGTGTACGCTTGTGCTCTATACTTTCACAATTTTTCCTACACATAGGAAAAAATTTTTTCATGTCATGTAGGGCAAGTGTTTCGAGACATCAATACATATATTTCTTACATCAGATGGCTCTGTCACTCACTGTCCAAAGGAAAAGGCAACCGTTTTGGCTGATGTCTTTCAAAGTAATGAGAAACTCCATCTTCGTCATTCCTGTTTCCCTGAGGCTTAACTCGATAGTTTAGCATTTCGGTCTCGTGAAAATAAAACCCTCTTGATGCTTATGGAGGTGTAGACCAAAATGACATTTTTCCTTTGTTTTATTATAAAGATCGCGGATTTCTTTTGCACTTGTTGGGAAGTTGGTAATGTACTCCATTGGGTAAATGTGTTGGTGGTTGCTCTAGCCCAGGTGATTACCGACCAATTTCCATAACGCCAAGGTTATCTAAAGTTTTTGAACGTATTTTGTCAAAACGTCTAAATAGGTATGATAAAGGTAATAATTTTCTCCCTAGTTTGTAATTTGGCTTTCGTAAAGGCCTTGGAGCATGGGATGCCCTTCTTACAATTTCTAATGTTGGGCAAGAATACCTTAGTGCTGCCTTTGACTATGCTAATAATGAGACCTTTGTTTTCAAACTCAAACAGTTGGGAGTAGGAGGGTCTTTTCTCAGCATCATTATTGAATTTTTGAGTAATAGATTGGAGTTGTTGCTGATGGGCACCATAGTGAGTATAGAATGTGATATCTGGTATTCCTGCTGGTAGTGTTTTTGGTTCATTACTTTTCATACAATATACGCATGGTATGTGGTTTGGGATAGAAAACAAGCTCGTTGTATATACAGATAATGCTACTCTTTTTGCATCAATTTCATTACCTAAATGTAGATCTGGGGTAGCTTAATCCTTTAATAGAGATCTAGCTAATCAAACCCTGACAAAACTCAAAGTTTTATTGTAATTACGTCAAGGACATTGGCTCATGAACATCCAGATCTCTGCATTAATAATGTTTCTTTAATTATATACAATCCCTTTAAGATTTTAGGTTTGATTTTTTATTGCAAATTTACTTCAAAGAAACACATTTGGTCTGTTTCGTCTTTAATTGTACAAAAACAAAAAAAATGGACTTATTGAGAAAGTTTTAAGATTTTCGGTGATCAATCTATTTTGAAGAATTTTTTTAATTATTTCCATCTTCCTTGTGTAGAGTATATTGTTGCACAGTGTGGTCTTCAGCTGCCGATTCTTATCTTAATTTGTTGGACAAAAACTTGCTGTTTATTAAATTTCTTATTCCTCAAATAGATATTAATCTTTGGCACCGTTGTTCAGTTAGTTCTTTTTGCATGTTACATAAATTTTTTCATAATTCTGATCGTCCTTTACATTGGGATCTTCTCATACCTTACCATCCCATACGTAGTATCATGTAGGCATTTGGTTGTAACTTTCTTCCCTTCTCCAGCATAGTATTGACTTAACAGTATTATAGTAGTTTTATTCTAGTTATGGCCAGGTTGTAGATTTATCTTCCTAATTAGGCAGTTGAATCATTAGAACCTTAGAAGTTGATATTTTCAGCGAATGATTTTATACTGAACAAGCTGACATTTTATATATGACATATCTATTTTACGTTGTTTTATTTTACGTTGTTACTGATCGTAATATATTTTATATTCTTTATTCATAACTTCTCATATATAGTTAATTTATTTCCTCTCCTCACTGGGCTATTTTTCCCTGCTGGAGCCTTTGTGTATATAACATAATATTAATTCTAACAATAAGGGTAAGATCTCATTGGAAGACACGCAAAGACCTACCTAATGAGTTCTACGAAGGTGTAAGTTCTTTATTGATCAAATAAATACATTTTTTATTCCTTTCCTACGTAGATTGGTACATTTCTCTATCATGTTCAAGTGAACAGGTGTTCATTGATCTCCGTTGAAACAGTATACTTAGTGACTGAAGATTATGCAATTTTACTTCATTTAGTTAAATGATCTAACAAGAAATGGGCTACCTATTTATCATATTATCCGGAGTACATTGAGTACAAGAACATTTATGCATGGTGCTAATCCTTTTCCTTTTCCTGATCTTGCATGCTGAATTTGATAACTTTATTTTTTGATTGTTTTTTATTTATTCCAGAAATGCTAATAAATGATCAGATAGCTTCTAGTTTTTATATTTTCGCAAGAAAATATTACATAATCCAATTTCTAAAAAATTGCGTATCAGATTTGAAAGTAACACTTCGATTCGGGCATGAGATTCTTCATTGGTAATTCTGTTCAGTCATTAAAACATTTTATACGAAATTATTTTTGAATCAGTGAAGCGTTAAGCGACATCATTATCCTGCTGTCAAAATTTTCATCATGGTTGCTCTCTCTCTCTCTCTCTCTCTCTCTCTCTCTCTCTCTCTCTCTCTCTCTCTCTCTCTCTCTCTCTCTCTCTCTCTCTCTCTCGAAAATTTTAAATTTTCACTCCACTAATTAAAGGAAAATACGGCCAATTTTTTGCATTATATTTCCAAATTACAATGCTGTCGGGTATTTGCTCCGTGAAGCGTTTGATTAATTTTGAAAGTCTTCATTAGTGAAAGGGACGTGTGTCAAGTCATCTTTTCCAGAAAATAAAGTCGCAAAAAAATCAGTATTACATTTCTAAATTTTCCCGATTGTGAAATTGATGTAAAGGTCTAGTTATTCATTTGAACAAATGTGTACAAGGACTATTTTCATTAAAGAATTTAAAGTTTCAACCAAAATAAAATAAGAAAATAGATTATTACTCTTTTTATTCGAATCCATGTACCATTTAATAATCTGTTTTACGTTTTTTTATTTAATTTTTCATTTAACTGAAAGATATTTTTTTAATAATTTCTTATGAAACTTACAGTTATTGAAACTTAATACCGTTCTTTGTTAGTCCTCCTAGGAGGACTTTCAAGTCCCTCATAGACTAGAATATCAATGCCCTGTCAACATGCTTCCATTGTTTCTCAGAGTTCTTTATTAACTATGGCGTTAAAGCTGTTTAATGGAGAAGCACTATTATTACAGAATATAGAAAGTAGGAAATCGACTTGTAATGAAATAGATATTACCAGAGCTCAGGGTAAATTAATTTGTTATGCATCTTACGGGTTTAGTTATAATGTGCTATAGGGTCTTGAGCACTTTTGATAAATGTTGAATGTGTAAACTCCCTCCCACAACACACACAAAAATCACACGCACCCTCTCAATTCAATTCATAATCAGAGAGAGAGAGAGAGAGAGAGAGAGAGAGAGAGAGAGAGAGAGAGAGAGAGATGTTTTTAACTACCTTGATAATTGCTTCTAATTTCAAAAAGAATATTATACTTGTTGACTAAATACTTCACATAATGCTGATTTTCTAAAGAAACCTTTAAAATTTATCAAAGGAAAATTATTGGAAAATATTTTGCTGTACCTTCGTATGGAATGTGAATAGTTTTTGAAAAGGAAAAATTTGCCGATGAAAGTTAAATATACTGAGTGTTCAATCGTCTAATGAAAGTTTGAAACAACAAGATATTACAGAGGTATAATTTACCCATGAAAGTAGAAAATATGATAAGTTTGAGTATTTTATACTCTGGTGAGTTTCTAAAGATGATTGAAAAGGACCATTCAATAAAGTCGTGGAATAATTCAGAAGTACCCTGCAAGATTACATAAAATTGAGAGCGTCGTAAAACTGTGAAAATAGGAGAGATTGTAGATAATAGGTATCAACCAATTTTGTATTTACTGAAAAACAGTGAACGACTGGAAATGCTATGAAAGGTTTCAAACCTTCTAAGATGTTGAGCATTTAAGGTTCAAGAGATTGCGTTGAAAGTTATGATAAATATAAACGATAAAACAATAATTGTTGTGAATTTAAATATATTCTTGAAATTATGAACCAGTCCATCAGCCTTGAAAAAAGCTGAAAATAGTGACAATGATGCAATAAAGCATTTGTTGTGGAAAAGGGGGAATGAGTTAAAAGCCATCAAAGGCAAACATTCGTATTTAGATAATATAATACGAATTTAGATGTGCACCCTCACGGATAAATTAAAAGACAATGTAAGTTTTATTTTCCATTTGTTTAATGGTTATCAATTATGAATGCAAGTTTGTGTTTGTTTAGATGCTATATTGATTAGATTAAATACTTATTTTGCTATAACAGTTAATACAATATTACTACTGCCATGAATAAGAATTACATGAATTTCTCTTCATATAATTTCATGAAAATATGTTTTAGATTTTCAATTATTTTAATCTTTTTATATAATCTTTGATGAATTACTTGTATCCCATGCTCTGAAACCCAAGTTTATTATAATTATAATAAAGTAACAGTCACTATAACGTGACATTATTATCTTATCTTTTAACTAATATTTTTGAAATAGTAACTGTTGATGGATCCTCAATGACAGAAGAATTATAATTTCTAATGTTCTTTGGCCATCACTTTTTATATGCAACTGTAGTTTGGCCTTGAAAATAAGCCAAAACAGTGGCTTATGTTGATGATAATACTCTCTTTGTATCGATTTTATCTTGTGTGTGTAGACCTGCGGTTGCTGAATCTCTCTACAAAGGTCTTGATGAAAATAGTGTATAGCTCAAAATATGTGGGATAAAGTTAAACCCCAAGAAAATTCTGAGTATGAATGTTAGTAGGTCCAGTACATAATTATGATCCCCTCACTCATTTTTTTTTCATTGATGACAATGTTTCTTTAATTTGTTGCAGCTTAGATAATGTCAGATTGTAGATGTCCTTTTTTTATTGTCGCGAACGGAGTGAGTGACCTTATATGAAATGCCTTTTCAAGATATATTAAGTCCTGTGTATCCTGAAAATATGTTTAGATATTCTGTCATGTTTTGAATATTGTTCTCGTAATTTTTACTATTATTATATACTTCAAATATCTGGCCCGAAAAAAAATGAAACGAAAAAGAAGCAATGGGAAACGTCGATATGATAGGATTTAATTTTAAAAAATGACATTTCACTATTTTGTAAATGATCTTTCTATACTATCATTTTAAGTATGAAATTGAAATATTTCTTGTCATTTATATTTCAGAATCCATTTTAGCGAGAGATTTACCTTTATGAATAACTTATAAGACATATGATTCCTATAATTTTTGTCATAAAGGTTAAATTTTTATGTAATTTGGGTTAAGACTTGTATTTCATTTTCAATTTATAAACGAGTTCGCTTCCCCTGGTAATTTGGAAGAGGGAAACACCCGGAAATAATTTTGTAGTATCAATGTTCCGTCAAGTACATCTGTGAATTCTCTCTTATTATTCTGAAAGGAGAATTTGCGGTTTTTCTCTTTTATCACTTATGTTTCGTTTTGAATCATATGTTAACTTTCTTATTAGCGTACTCTGTCTGATTTCTTTATTTTGCTTTTTCCTTTTGGTTATCTTTTCCTTTCTTCTTTTCTGCTCACTTTATTTTGCCATCAACTTTACCTTCCAAAGCTCTTGATTAATCCTTTTGAAATACACTTGAAATTATAATAGATATATCAAAGTACATAGTGACGAGCATAACTTAAAGTTCCTGTTTATTAAGTTGAATTGAAGATGAAACAGGCAAATAGCACAATGAAGGTTCAGAACTGTTTGCCCCATTTCGGTTAATCATCCGCAAAAGATGTTGCCCTCTTGGATGGGTGACCACCGAGAAGGTCTTTTTAGTCCGGTCTTTAAGTACGCTTCTATTCCTTTGATTTTTTACGCGTCATATAACAGTTTGGGTTTAAAGTTTACAACGCAACTGACAGTCATATCTATTTCCTAAAAGGCTCATTACTCCTGTATACGACCCTCTCAGGCGCATATGGCTTCATAGATTTCATTAATAAACAAGCTTACTGGTCTTGATAGTTAGGGATTGGGAATTTGGAGGTCCAAATTGGTCTACTTAGTCAATTGACTGGTCGTCAATGGTCCTATATTGGGTGGAGAGGGGTCTTCTGCGCTGTGGATTTATTCGGTCTCCAAGACTTGTGGAACAGTTTGATAACCTTTACCATTCATAAGTGACCTTTATACCTTTAAACGTTATATCGTAAAACTTCAGCTTCCTTGAGTTGATTTCGTCAAGTAAGTATTATTTTAATACGAAGTTAGATGCGCTAAATGGTGAACTGGACCCACTCCCAGTTCACTGCAGTATCAGTGTAATGAATAACCGTTAATATGATTCTAATTTCTCTATCAGTGGAGGACCTCCAACACCTACCTAATCGATACCTGCTGTAGATATGCAAACCAATATGACGTAATTTATTACGGAACGAACTCTAAATGCATGTCATTGCTCCGTAGACCGATTAGATACGGTGAAGAGTTCCAAATATTCCATGGAAATAGCTTCAGGAAATTATACATGAATATCAGCATCACAGATGGTGTAAGGGATACAT
>NC_090725.1:257771317-257788817 GCF_036898095.1 Palaemon carinicauda | reverse complement strand
TAACCCACCATTTTATAGTAATGCGATCTACTTATGTTTATCAGTGTTCAAGAAATGGCTTGACCCTCTGTGAGTAGTTTCACTATCTCACCTGCACATATGAAGTGACATCAGGAGGAATATGGGAGACCTTCCTCTCGCAACAGCTAGTATGAACTGTGGTTTCATCAAATCATCTTGTCTCTGTGTGGGCCAAATCAGGTTGGTCAAATCCATTTGTCCAGATAGTTTCGCGGGATATTTTAACGTGTAAAAGTGACCAGAGGGTTCATTGAGTGATTGTCAACTCCGATGGTCTTTTTTTTCGAAATAGGTGGCAGTTTAACTACTGACTGAAACTTGGTACTTTAATTTTTAAGGATCCTAGATAACAGTAGTATGCCTTAAGTTCTGATGCAATAATTCAAAATCATATAAATGTATTTTTTTCTGATGTCAGATCTGGATATGCAAAACTATATGTAGAGATAGCCTGAATGTAATAAACTCAAAAGGATAACAAGTTAGATGAAAGCCTCCACTGCGTGTTTTCAGAATTCGTGTGAAATAGAGGTGAATAAGGAAATTACGAGTCTAAAACCAGGCCTAGATGAATGTTGTGATGTGACAGGTCGGTTATATAACTGTAGCTCAAATCTGCCTAGCTTTCAGTTCACTCTTCCACGATTGGCTCTAAAGGCAATGAAGTCCATTATAAAACCTCTGACTGAAATATGAAATTCATAGGAATAACTTACTGTTATTTATAAAGTAAGTTAAATTTGCACCAGCAAAGGCTCTTGCTCGTACGATTACCCGTAAAGTCGTCACAGAACTTTCGTTCTTTCTTTATACAACGCACACCAATTCTTGACGTCTGATATATTTAGAGTATTGTATTCCTAGTTGCTGGCAAATCTTTCTCATATTTCAGTCTTATTCTATTTCGTTGGGAGTATTGTATTCCTAGTTGCGGGCAAATCTTTCTCATATTTCAGTCTTATTCTATTTCGTTGTTTTACTACTTGCATCAATTAATGGTCTTAAAGGTTTAAAGGCCACTCATTGATGGCAGGGCCTAGGACAGTGACATTGCCCTATAGAGCAGGACAATGCCCTAGAGACTGACCGTATATACATATGATCAGTGGCCAAGCCCCCTCTCCACCCAAGATAGGGCCAAGGAGGGCAAGGCAATGGCTGCTGAAGACTTAGCAGATAGAGCTATAGGCTCTCCCAAACCCCCAATCCTTAGCTCACAAGGATGGTGAGGTTGCAGCGACCAAGGAAACTAACGAGGTTGAGCGGGACTCGAACCCCACTCTGGCGTTCACCAGTCAGGGACGTTACCACATCGGCCACCAAATTGAGTTGTGCAATACTACAGAGAACATTTAATCCCATAACTACTGTATATAGGGTGAAAGCATAATGCAATGAGAAGGTAAATGATGGATCAAATCCACTTATTTTGTGTATTTCTGAGTTTTCCTTTCGTTAATGATGCAATGATGACATTTTTATCAATATAATCATTAAACACCCAGCATTCTGTCGTGATGCTATAGTTCTTTGTCATTAAGATACTGAGTTAGGAAAATTCAAAGAACTCTTTCATTTGCCAAATCTTTATTATATTAGAAAAAAACGTTTTTACAAAATATACAGATGGGAGATTCTTTGCTAACGTCACAGCCTGACTAGATTCAATGTTGCTGATACGGCTTTCCTTAGTTCTATAAGTTTCTTTACATGGATTTGTTCATTGATTTAAATAAAAATACATATAAATTAGGATATAACCAGATGAAAAAATTAGGTTTTTCTTTATACTGTATTTTACTCCTTGAGTCATAAATACTCTTTTATCACAAATATATTTTTGAATCAGTGCGAAATAAGTTACATAAGTCGATCCCAAAACTGTAAAATTAATAGAGAACTTAGCCGTTATGATACAGCAACAACGTCTTTCAGATCATTCATTGAAAAAAAAAATAACTCACAAAAATAGCTATTTACAAAAAAAGTGAATAAACATTGGGAATAATAATTTCAAAAATAGCTATTTACAAATAAACTGAATAAACCTGGGGAATAATAATTCTGCATATATTTACAGGAACAGGGTAATGTGGGAGACAGGTACCATTCTACAGTTATCAGCCCTCTGATGAAATACAGTGCAACAGGAATATTTACACAGGAACAATTACTTGTATAGGGGTCTTCTCTGGGAAGGATGTTCCTAAAACTATTTTATGAGATTTTCTTGTTCCAAAACTAAAATTGAGTAAATTTTCCCAGTCATGTAAACAGAAGTGTTATGTATTATTGCACCTTCTAACAATGGTGTGATGTCTATTCCGGATCTAGATGATGTCAGATAAAGTCTTTTGTAGATTATTTTCTTTAAATTACTACTAGATTGTTTGGAAAATTATTTAAACCTTTTTCTGAAAATTGACTATGGCATAGTAATCTCAGATCCAGTCAAGGTTTTCAGGATAGAGGATATGCCCAAATAAGTAACCGGATATTTTTTTCATCCAAACTCATTCAGTTTAATATACAGTACGACACGAAGCAAAGATGAATTATTTCCACTGGGCCGAAAATCAATGGATGACATGTATGTAGCCTTTTTTTCTTATCCCTCCTGTCTTCAAAATAAAATAAATACGAATTATTTAAATCGTATAACACCCATAAAAAGAATTTAACGAAAATCTCTCCTGTAATACCATCATGACTACATTTTCTGTTAATTACTTCGATTGAACTGGGTGTTTCTGACTTTCAGCCAAATCTAGATGTGCTCTTCTCATCTATTTCATCTATAAATATGTTGCTTCACTTCAATTGTTTACAGCGACATAGCCCATCTTCCTAGATTTTCAATATTGATGTTTTGTTTTTCTTATAAAATAGAATACAGTAGACCTTTGCTATAATCATGCCAGTTGTGTTCAGGGGTTTCTTATATTGGTTTTCTGAGCGTTGCATTCAATATTCAATGGACAGGTTTTCCTTTATTTGCGTGTTTTCAAAATCATCTTTGCTGGAATCAGTTGTGAATACTTAAAGTCTTTCCATAATCTCCCAACGCCTAAAGTTAACCATGAGAGTGTATTTCATTGTTTAGCAAGGTAAGCTATGTTAAATAGAGTGTAAGTTCTGTTCTGTGTATTGTATGTTGAAGGTCCCAACTAATAGCCTCTATATTGGGAGTAACCATAAGTGAGTTACTAACAAATGAGACTCACTACAAGATAAAAACTCCAAGTAACCATTTAAGACAAGCAACCAAAATACTTCAAAACAAAGAGAGAAGTAATTTAGTTGCAGATAGAGATGTGCCTCGGGTCGAAAATAACATTGTGATTATGTGCTTTGATATTTATTTAATATATATGTGTATGTGTGTGTGTTTTGTGAATGGGAGTATGAAAATGCTTTCTGACTTCGTGATGCAAATCTTGTTGATATAAGGTATTATGAAACACGATTACGTAAGGATACGTCCTAATTGATCAGTTCAGTAAGTGAGGACAAATTAATTCTAGTGATGCTCAAGAAGCGATTTATAACAACTCATCGTTCGAGAAATAAATCATCATTGTGTTTATTGTAGGTACCATAATACAAAATTTTGTCAATTGTTTATTGAAAGACGGTTATTTTGATTGTCAGAAATGTTTATGCATATTGTTGTTCAGAATATTAGCAACTGCATATAAGATATGTTTCTCTGTGCCTTAAGAATTCTGCTGATTTCTTTCTGTGAAGCAGTTGTTTAGTAATATTTTCAAGTAAGTGGACTTTGTTCACTTTATGAAAAATAGAACCTCTGAAAATAGAATATCAGTGTTGCTTTATCAATTAAATAAATACATTTGTTTCAATAAATCACGTACTGACAAACATTTTAATCGGATAATGACCATGTCTGTCGATTTGTATACACTATTTCTACTTAGAATAAGTTAAACCCATTGCATTCACAGGTAATAATCATACTTGTCTCAGTTACTGTTTCCATCGATGAGTTTACTCCCAACGAATCTTGACTGTCCAGTGTGTGACACAGATATTAACGCTATAGTAATCTAATATCCTGAATTTTGGATGAACTCCTAAGTCTTCCATTGTTTGCAACCAAATTTGGTACACACCTCCTCTTCAGGTCAGTAAAAAGGAACAAGAAACTTATATTTAAAGTGCTATATGTCTCTTCATGTGCAGGCTTAGATGGTCTGATCTGGAAAATGCTCTCTCACAAAGTCGACACTGGAAAGGCCGGTCACCAGTGTGTTTTCGGTAGTGTCGTGTGAGCTCATCTGACCTTGCAAATTTCCATCCGCATCCCTTCCACTTGCATGTATAAGGCTTCTCTCCAGTGTGAGTCCTTAAGTGTGCTTTTAGGTGGGAAGATTTGATATAAGTCTTTATGCAGCCTTCATATGGGCATTTGTGGATGATAACCTTCCTTCGTGCTCGTCTTCTCCTGGGCTTAGTGGACGGGGGAGGCACTTCTGGAGGTGGAAGAACTGTGTTATTCAAAGGATTTTGGGGGCATGAGTTGAAGTCTAGATACTGAGCATAGTTACCGTAATGGGTGGGGGCAGGGTTCCAAGCTGTAGCTGTGGAGTAATCTGTATGGTGAGTTGGATGGTGCTGCAGAGTGTGAGGCCCAGCTGGATACTGGGGTGGTGTCGGAGGCAATACATATTGTGGAGTGCCTGGATGCTGCATTTGCTGTGGTTGTTGTTGAATTTGTTGTGGTTGCTGAGGTTGCAGAGTACTGGGTGTTCCCATGTAGTGTAGGGGAGGTGGAGCAGGTGTCTGGTAAGATACTTCTTCGCGACGATAAGAGTTAGCAACACAAGGATACTTTGCTTGAGAAGTTGATCCATCTGGATATGTTCGCTTCACACCTGTTCGAAAATTTAGATTTTGATTAAAATCACCATATTCATTCTTAATTCTGCATGAGTTGGAGTTTTCGTATCCTGCATGACTATTGGTGTAGTCATATTTTGGGTCCTGATGAGGAGGTGTTGGTGGAAGTGCAGTGTGGGCAGCTAATGGGGACATCATAGATCCTTCAACCAAGTCGCACATTGGATTAATTCCTGGTGTTGTGACTCTATTAAGCGTTGATGCATTTGATAAAGGATGTTGAGGGTGATGAATGGAAGGTAAAGGAACAACTGCATTTCCATGTGGAATTTGTTGGTGATGTTCTGCAATTCCAGTCAGTGGTGGAAGTGATCGCATGCCACTTAGTTCGACAATTGTTGAAGTCGTGGGCGCTGAGACATGGGATGTATATATTGGTGGATGGGGGGTTACTTGGGTGGTCGAATGACTGGAAGAATGGCCATTCTCAGGCATCATTCCAGGAGCTGGTGACGGGATATTCACCTGGCTAGGTGAATGAATTGCGTTTTGTGAAGGAGAATGGATGGAAGAGTTGTTTATTGGCTCTTGTGAGAGATGGTGACCCACTTGAGGATGTTGCGTTTGATGCTGGTTGTGACTGGCTGTATGATGAAGTGTAGGTGAATGAGCATTCATGTGCAGAGAAGTAAGAGTTCCATTTTGGGCTGGTGAGTGATGGTTAGTCTCTGGAGAGTGGGTAGAGTGATTGTTGAGGTCTTCACCATGCGTGGGGTGAGTTGTATCCTGGGGAGGTTGCTGCTGTGTTTGGTAAAGGTGCATATCTCCATGGTCCTCTCCTAACAGCACAGACTCCAAATCCAGCCACACCTGTGGGAAAATGATAAACGCTGTTATAAGCTTTTCATCCTTCATTTAATTATTCAAAAGAATATATATTTTCTAGTGCTTAGAAAAAGAATTTGGTATTATTTTAGGCTGACATTTGGAAAGATTTCTTATGAATTTTTTTTTATTCTTTACAAAAGCATTCTGATCTGTAAAGCAAAGCATTCCTCAAACATATAAATCAAAGTTATTATATGAACGAACATTAGATTTATGTTGGTTTTCGTAATACTACGTATGTTTATTAGAGAAGTGTGGCATTAGATTTCTGCTCATAAGTTTGTTGAAGAGACATAAACTCTACGTGCCCAGGAAAATTAAAACAAAGAAAGGCAATTTGAAAATAGGTTGAATGATGAATGATTATATATGGAAAAGTTCTATAGTTTTTATTCAAAAGGCGTTTAACCAATTAGACTAGCACTTTAGATTTGTATGGCAGTGCATTTCCCATTAAAAGTTGAAAAGATCTCAAGTAATTTTTCCTTGTCTACAAAAGAATCGACAGACTTTATCACTTCTGAAAATCATATAACTAATACAGTTCTTCAAATAAGAAATATCGCTGAAAAAACACTGCCGTGTGTTTAATGTCAACTCCAAAATACAACTCAAATTTTTCTCTGTAGTACAATAATTGTACTTTTTTTTATGAATCTCATTGAAAATGTCAGCCACAAGTATGGATTTTAGTCAGTTCCAATTAGGAAACTTATTTAGAAATCTTTTTACAAATAAAAAGATATCATCAAAGAGTTCTTCAAGGCCTTTCCCTGCCTCCACATTCATTTGAAGCATTTAGGGAACAGGAAGACAGACATTAGAACTTACAATTAAAATCCGTGTTAGTGTTCTTAATGTAAACAAAACATTTATCAATATGTTAACTCTCTCTCTCTCTCTCTCTCTCTCTCTCTCTCTCTCTCTCTCTCTCTCTGTTATACATATTTTATTTCACCATACATTTCAGGGCGGGGAGGGGAGGTAGCCGCGAGTTAGGCTAATGAGTAACAACCTCCCAGTATCCTTATGTATACTCAATTTTTTTTTTTTAATGAGGCGCATTTGCACCGACTCGCAGCGGTGCCCTTTTAGCTCGGAAATGTTTCCAGTTCTCTGTTTGGTTAGAAATATCTTGTCCAACCAATCAGCGATCAGGAAACTTTCTCGAGCTAAAAGGGCACCCCTGCGAGTCGGTACAAATCTGCCTCACTAGAAAGAATTGACTAGTCTCCAGGGGTGAACGTCTCAGTCCCGGGCCTTTTTTCTTGGCCCAAACTCCTGCTGGTACCCATTTTAAACTGCATGAATTTGGGGGCAGAAGTCTTTGATAAATCCAGAAGCCTACTAAATGTGACCCAAGTACTATATCACTCAGCCACGTGCCCATAGGTTCCGTACCTTTTATTACACGCGCGATTGGATAATCTAGAAACTTTCGTGCCCATACCGTTTTCTCTGGTCCTTTTGGTCATCCATTCATATACTCAATAGAACTAACGTTACACAACTTCACTGATCAGAAGTGGGTGATATATATATATATATATATATATATATATATATATATATGTGTGTGTGTGTGTGTGTGTGTGTGTGTATATATATATATATATATATATATATATATATATATATATATATATATATATATATATATAATTTCATGACTAACACTCGTGATTTATATTTTTTAAATAAACCACAAATATTTTTAATCGGAATTTGCTTTGCCTTGGGATCTCAAACTCATATGCAAGTTTCTTTTGTAATAACAATTTCTACCAAGTTAAGGATTCGAACCTGTGACCAATAGAAATAAGAGTAAATTTTAGATTGGGCTAAATGTCTAAAGTTCACTCTTATTTCTATCGATCATACGTTTAATCCTCAGTTGGGTAGAAATATTTATCAATATAGGAATATCTCTATGGATCTGAGATCCCAAGACAGAGCGAATTCGATATTAAAGCATATTTGTGGCTTATTTGAAGAATTTAAAATCACGAGTTTTAGTCAAAATTGTCATATATATATATATATATATATATATATATATATATATATATATATATATATATATGTGTGTGTGTGTGTGTGTGTGTGTGTGTGTTTGTATATGACATTTGAATGAATTTCATATTATTTCTAACCCTAGACTTCCCAACTTTTGAATAGAGCAACCTTTCAGAATCGATTTACTTTTTGTCTTCGCATCCAACAGGCATCCAACTTTTTAGTTTCTTTTCTTATAATCATTATGTTTACCTTTTTCTGTACTTATAAACTTTCCATTTTTAACATATTATCATCACTCTTCCTTCTTTTCCACATTTCGAAATTTAATATAGATGATTATAAGTTTTTGAAACAGTTTTATTTACAAAAATCTTATTTTTTAAGACCATTTTACTCTTAGATTTCAGTATTTTTCTACTGTGTATTTTTAAAATCGTTTTGATATGAATTTTCCTTTTAACTAGCTGCTTTTTTTATTGTGTTTAATAATGTTTGTATAACCTTTTCGTTTATCTTTGTCCAGTATCATTTAATGTAGCCTTAGTGCTTTTAAACTTCTTAATTCCTGGTATCTGAACTATGCATACACAGAATGCATAAGACATGATAATAATTAACATTCAGAAATTAATTATTTAAGTATCTCTTATGTAGAGAGTTTTATAATCTTAGGATATTCCCTCCCATATTGATTGCAGTGTTTATTGAATTGTATGTAAGATTGAGTAGGATTTTCATAATAGCCATGGGGGTAAATTTGCCCTTCAACGTTATTTTATAACAGCCAATGTTAAATGTTCATCTACCAATGTTTTATATTTTAGTAGCTTGAAAATAAACGATAAGTCAGCTACCAGTTTCATGTTGGTTATTAATTTTCTCACGATGTTATCATGCTTTAAATTTTAGACATCCTAATTAATCACCTATAAGTTTGGGATTGAAACTGTTAATCAGCCACTAACACTTTATTTTTCAAAACAACGTATCTGATAAACCACCTGACATTTGTATATAAAATTCGGGAAGGTGTTAATCATCCAACTATATTTATCTTGCTCCTATCCTAAAGAAATAAAGTATCTGCTGTTAAACTCATACATAAGTTCTCCCGACAGATAGTGTTTGTTTTTCGAAATCTTCCAGAGTGCTTAAATTAGAACGAGCAAATATTATTATACATGGGAATCTGTTTCCACCATCCCTTTAAGGGTGCAATGATGCGATTGCATAAGCAAGCAGATATAAATGGGGAATAAGGACTAATATGGAATAATTGACGACCCGCTTAATAAGAGCGTCTGGGGGAGAGAAAATTTGCATTTTGAATGTAAAATGAGAGTCTTGCTGAAGGGATCTGCAGGGTATTGAAAGTGTTTTAAAAAGAGTGTAAATGATTGTATTCTCAAACAGCAATGTATATATATGGAATACACACAAATATTCGAGTAACGTCTTCATATATACTCACACACACACACATACATATATATATATATATATATATATATATATATATATATATATATATACAACTCTACATACACATGTACATATCAAAGGTTGTACATTCATTAAGCATTTATAGGATGAAAATTTTTCAGAATATTGCTTTTCTTTTATTCAAATTCATCTCACTTTACTGATCAAAACGGCTTACATATATATATATATATATATATATATATATATATATATATATATATATATATGTGTGTGTGTGTGTGTGTAAGCCGTTTTGATCAGTAAAGTGAGATGAATTTGAATAAAAGAAAAGCAATATTCTGAAAAATTTTCATCCTATAAATGCTTAATGAATGTACAACCTTTGATATGTACATGTGTATGTAGAGTTGTTCATGTGAGGTAAGAGGAGTAATATTGGAGATATATAAAAGAAGTGGCCAAATGGTTTGTCTACATAGGAAAAAAGATTGATCAGAAAGTTTGGCAGAGGATAATTATTATTATTATTATTATTATTATTATTATTATTATTATTATTATTATTAATTGCCAAGCTACAACTCTAGTTGGAAAAGCAGGATACTATAATCATAGGGGCCCCAACAGGGAAAATAGCCTTGTAAGGAAAGGAAACAAGGAAAAATAAACTATTTTAAGAACAGTAACAACATTAAAAATAAATATTTCCTATATAAACTATAAATACTTTAAAAAAAAAGAGGAAGAGAAATTAAGTAGAATAGTGTGCCCGAGTGTACCCTCAAGCAAGAGAACTCTAACCCCAGACAGTGGAAGACCATGGTACAGAGGCTATGGGTATGCAGACAGAATGATACCTACAAAGTGCTATACAGTATAGTTGTGTTGAAGAGGTATTAGAATAAAAGGATCTTGATATCTGGGAAGCGGGAGACTGCGTACAAGTTAAAGGTGAATGCCACATTGTGTTATAGACATGCTGCTGATGAGCTATTTTGGGTACATGAAGCCGCTCATGCCATGAAGGAAGAAGAGCGTCCTCGAATCAACAGTTGAATTATGAATGTAACAGTAGACTTTATTAAATATTTCTCTGAAGCTGCCTTCTCAATGATATTATATATATATATATATATATATATATATATATATATATATATATATATATATATATATATATGCATATATACACACACGTGAAAATATATATAAAAACATAAATGAAGAAACAGAGAAAGAGAATATTATCAATACACTACATAAAAATTGAAATGTTTGGATACATAAAGAAACACAGGTGAGCACAACACTTGAAGTTGGCAACCTATTCAAGCTAATTAACAATACTGTCTAGGTGAATTTATGCATCTTCGTATTAAACAATTGCCTTGTGGCAACTTGTGCCCTATCTCAAATAAGCATTTTGTTTATTAAGCAACAAGAAAAAATTAGATTCGAAATTAACGTATGTGACAGCCTCTCTGATAACAATTTTGATACGTACTAAAATCATACGCCTGACAGCATTGCTTGTTGTTAGATCATCTCGATCGATATTATTGTTCCGCAGTACGTTATCGTCGTGGAACATCAGCTACCTGAGCGTAAATCTATGCATATCGAATGTTTGAACCTTTGGTAATACAAACAACCGTAGTTTGGAAGCAACTGTTATGGTTATTTAGGGTCATCTCAAGTGTAACATAGTTGAATCGATTATTATTATTGAAATCGTACGCGACCCGTCAAGATTTACGGCTAAATATTTAGATAGATATGCACTCACATAGAGATTCAACGCTTACCACCCCCTCTCCTATTTTAACTATATTTCCTCTCACCATGGTATGACTACTCCCTCTTCCCCTTACCCGAGGGACGGGGATGAACTGAGCGTGACCGGAAGGAAACGCTTTATATATATACTATATATATATGTCTGTATATATATATATATATATATATATATATATATATATATATATATATATATATAGAGAGAGAGAGAGAGAGAGAGAGAGAGAGAGAGAGAGATACTTGCTGTTTATTATATAGGGGAGATTATTATTATTATTATTATTATTATTATTATTATAATAATACTAACCAAGCTGCAACCCTGATTTGAAAAACAAATTGCTATAAGACCAAGTGTTACTGCAGAGAAAGCAGCCCAGCGAGGAAAAGAAATGACAAGTAAACTATATATAAGTAATGAAAATAAAATAAAATTGTTTAACACCAGTAACAATGTTAAATATATAAATATACATGAACTATAGAAAGAGACTTATGTCAATCTGTTCAACAAAATCAAATTTACAAAAAGTTTCAACTTCTGAAGTTCCACCGATTCCACGCCAAATAGGGAAACTCATTCCTCAATCTGGTCACAGCTGGAATAAGACTTCTAGAATACTGTATAGTGTTGAGCATGGTGGTGAAGAAAGCACGGCTGTTAAAATTAACTGCATACCTAGTACTACGTACAAGATAGTACAGTCTGTGAAGACCTGAATGCAATGAATGATCTGAATTATGAAATATTTGCAGCATACATAAAGAACTAACTAAACAATGGTGCAAAAGATTATTATTCAGATGAGGAAATGAAGAATTGGATAGATCGTATGTTTCTATCGAACAGCTGAAGACCACACAGTACAACAATCCTCGAAACAATGTAGATTGAAAAAATTCAAACATATCTTCAGGACAGATTGACCGCCGAAAATTTTTTTGCCTTTTAGAAATGGATCGAATGTGTTTATCAAAAGTAAATTTGTTATCAAGAATCATGCTTGGAATTTTAAAAGAAATGCAAGATCTGGATGTTGTGAAACCAATGATATTGACCTTCTTGCAATCATACTTTGTGATTTGATAGGGTTTAACTTTATACCCCTTAATTTACACCATGCAATAGTTTTAGCTAGATCTCTAGTAAGGGATTCAGCAACTATGAGTCTTCATTCAGGAGTTCGAATTGCTGCAAAAAGAGAAGCATTAGCTGTACTAAAGACCCCTTGCTATCGTCTTTCATCTTAGCCATAGTGGCAAGAAGACATACGACGATAGGATTATCCATCTCTGGATTTCCATAGATGGAACACAAATAGAATTTGTTATGCCTGCCACAAACTTTTATTATCTTAATATCATGGCATCCAAATTTATAGCATGACATAAGAGGCGGGGCGACTTTAAAACCTGGAATAAACAGTCCATTGAGTGCTACATTTGAGAAATCAAAGATTCAGATAATAGTAGAATATCATATTGTCTGGAGGCAACTTTAAGGTCTTTAATACTTCCATGTAGTCCAGGATAACCATTTCAACAAAAGGAAAGACAGTAACGATGGTTTCGATAACGAGTATTGTAAATGAAAATAAGATAGCTGATATGGAAAAGGCAACCAATTGGTGAATCATCAGACATCTTTGTAAATATTTTATATATTACGGAGAGTAAATTTATTGGGTGGTAATGTTTCTGGTCTGTTGTGTCTCTTTTAGAGAATTAGAATAATTCTAAAATTTTCCCAAGCTGTTTTTCAGCGAGTTTTACTACTATGAAATCTCTATCTATTATTAAATCAATTGTCACATCATCTTTTCAGACTGCTTTGCCTATTTCCATACAATTTTAATGCTTTATTTACTTCTCGTACTGTTACGTTTCTTATAATACTAATGAATGGAAGTCCTCTGCAATTTTATCACTCCATCTGTTTCGTTGATAATATTTCCATTTTCATCCTTTGAAGCAAACATCTGCTGGCGTCCTGTTCCAAGTCAGTCTGCTTTCCATCAATTCGATGCTTCTACCTTTCTTTAGTGTTTCCTCAATTTTGGTCTGATTGTGTTTACCAATGTCTTGAGTTTTTAGTTTGTTTATAATTTTGGATAGCTCTGCTAATTTTATTCCATCTCTCTTGGATTATACTTTCATTTCCAGTCTTTTCTTTATTAGGTTTATGGTCTTTTCGGATAGTTTTCTTTGATTTTGTTTAGAAACTTTTCCACCTATCCCTTGTGCTGATTCCAATACCATTTTTTTTAAAAATTACGGTTCATTTCTTCTTTACTTGCTTCCTTTTCATCATGTAGTTGGGAGTACCTCTTTTGTTTTGCTAAACTAAACTCATTAAATTTTTCCCTTATTACAGGAGTGATTATTTTTTTTCTTAAAATTTATGTTTATCTTTCTTTTCTTAGATCTCTACAGAATTTACTTCTCACCATTCTACGGTTGCTTGACGTTAAATTGATTAACACTGTTACCTCTTTAGTAAATATATATATTTACAAAATCCTAAAAGAGCTTGTGGCATCAATTATTATAAGGCAACACTCTTCTAATATTGTGTATCTTCTCTTTTTTTCATGAATAGAATTTTTAAGGATAATTCAGAATTTGTAACAGTACTGCTCCATTTATTCAACTCTACCTGACTGCTGTTTCAGCCAATTATTAAAGGCTTTCGTCAGGGCATCTCTAAAAAGAATGATTAGGGTTATATAATGGGAGAGCTCTCATACAAACGAAAATGGAAATGTATATATATATATATATATATATATATATATATATATGTATATATATATATATACATATACATATATATATATATATATATATATATATATATATATATATATATATATATATATATATATGTATGATATGATATGTCAAGCTGATGATAAATGCTTACATATGACCTTAGATGTATGTTGGTATTTTGAATTTTTTTTTCTTGACCATGGAAGCTGTGGTGCCAGTTTGTAATTTGAAGTCGATTTGTCATAAATTGACATGTTGCAGACTCTGGGCTGTATAAGATGGGGGTACAGATATTCCCTGAATGATCATCGATGTAACTTGTGAATTATTTATTTTCACAACTTTTGATCCGTGTTGTACATTTGTGTCTTGACTGTTGCTTCTCTGTTTCATCGTTACGTTCCCTGTTCTTCTTTTATAAGAGTTTGTTGTGCAGCAATTTTAGTATTTAATTTTTCTTTTTATGAAATCGAAGAAACCACCAATATAGACAAGTAGCCTTATTATGATGAAAAGAGGTGGCATGTAGCTGAGAGAGAGAGAGAGAGAGAGAGAGAGAGAGAGAGAGAGAGAGAGAGAGAGAGAGAGAGAGAGAGAGAGAGCAAACACTAATTTGTTTAGTCTCAATATTAATTAAACCTAACTGGGGAGATGCTTTTCCAACGTCTGCCATCTGGACTTCCAGTACGTATGTATAGCACTGTGATCCCGCAAAACTGGTTTTATTTCAAGTGGCTTATCGTTACCTGGTCTTTGTAAGTGGTCTTTAACAACACACAGAGAGCAAAGATTTACTAGAATTCCATTGCTCCACAATTGTTAACTGGTATTTATGTGTTAGAAATGATTTTCTTGGGATTATAGTTTTACTGTCGTAACATAAATAAATTCATGCGGTATTTAAAGAAAAGTGTTTTGGGAGTAGTTTTAGATATACATGTAATTAGTGAACTGAAGTAAACAACTACCTAGGAAAATACGATTAATGGCTATAGCCAAACAGGCAACGGTAACATTTCCAAAAACTTTTCAACAATGAATTGCACCTTTGAATCACTGGGTATTTCCACATGGCGGTCAAGTTAAACGGAACACCTTTGCATCAGAAAATATAATTAAAATAAGTCCATGATATATTCTTATGTCTTTTATCGTATTTTGCATTCTGAATATCCTTAAAATCAAGGTCTGTTGATATAAATCATTGTTACCTCCAGTATATTCTCTTTAGTGTAAGAAATAGTTTTTATCTTATAAAGAAAAAAATTAAAGAGTGTCTGGTACATTTTTTCCCGTTAGCGAGTGAGTTATTGTTTGTTTCAATATTGAAGGAATTAGTCTTATTTTAGATGAATTCTATTGTTAAATGACAAAATTTTAAGATATTAATTGTTAAGGTCATACGAAGCCTAAACTATTGTCTATTGATTATGGTTTTATATTTTGAGTATTAAAAGTGAAAGTAATAGGCTATTATTATTATTATTATTATTATTATTATTATTATTATTATTATTATTATTATTATTTTCTAACACGAACCTCGGAATTTTCCTTGAGGCCGGATGGATGGGTACATGAAAGTAAGCATCCTCCAGGTCAAGAGAGATCATCCAATCGTAGTTTTGGAGGGATATAAGCACGGAAGAGTTCATCCGCCAAGATTTTTATAGGTATGAGGTTGTCTGCCAAACGTCTTTCCCTTCACTCGGTCTCACTTCAAAAGAGTAATACTTTTGTAGTTTTTAGCTCACATTTTTAAAGTGAGTACGATTTTATAATCGAATTTTGTACTTCGTTTGATTGCATGTATGCATGCATTATGTATGTACGCCCCTCGTAAACTTTTTTCATATTTTACTTTTAGTAGAAGTAGCTAACTAATTTCAATTAATGAAATTCAAGTTAGTTCATATTAGAATCACGCGACTCCCCAAAGCATTTTAATAAAATAATAATAAAAGTAGGATTTTGTCATTGAAAGTATTATCCAGAGGTAGTGGCTCTAAAATAACGAGACGTGTGAAAGCTTACTCTACTCTTACATTGAAGTTTGTCGAAACATTGTCCTAATTTCAGGATGGGGCTGTCATAGGGCTCAAATCATTACATGGGAATGCGTAGAAAATGTCTTTTCAATCTAAGGAATAACAGATCAGTTTTTCAAATTATTTAGCAATGTTGATGAAAATTTTTCGAGCAATTGCTCCATTGGCCATGGTAAGACTACAATATTAGTTTAAAAGACTTATAGAAGACGATATAGAGACAATCTTACTCATATACCTGTAAGTGCTTAGGTGAAGATGATCTGTGCTCCCATTGGGTTTGGTGCTTTTTCATGTTTGTTGTAATGTCTTTTACCAGAAAGGAATCGTCTGAAATAGAAACTTTTTAATCACCTTTCATAATAGAAATTAATTAGCGTTCGTATTGCATTTTAAATTTTTGTCTTATCAATGCGTTAATTATCGCTGTCATAGTAATCCTTTGTTGTTTCCGTATTGCGAGATAATGGCTGTTTTCCTCATAGTATTTTACGTAATTTCTAATCTTCCCTCCTTGAAGTCCAATTATAATTCTTTTTAACCCTTAGACATAATGTATTTATTTTCCTGACAACACTTTTATTTGCTTCATTATGATTGAATAAATTGCAAACTACTGAAAGATATTTTGAGCTATTTAAAGTCCCTTCGTTTCAAACCATATACAAAAGTCCATGTTCAAGGCTATAACTTAACATGCACCTGCTTTGATATTAACTTTTTAAGATCACAGGCTCCTAGTCCTTCAAAGGTCTTTTGAAACACACACATACACACTCATATATATATATATATATATATATATATATATATATATATATATATATATATATGTATGTGTGTGTGTGGTGGGGGGTGTATTTATTCAGAAGCATTTTATTTTGATTTGCATGTGTCGATTTGATATTTAAGGAGTAACTTGTATTTCATCAATATATAAATAAAGACAACAGACTACAATCAGGTTAAACAACTGACTAAAAATGGCAATACAAAGATTTATGAAAGCCTTTTCCATCTACTGAATATATTTATGTGGATATTTATTCTAGCTGTATCGCGTATGTTCATCTTATGATTGACAAAGAAGGTAATGACGAGGAAGAAAATTATGTTAAAAATTATTTGCATGTATTCCAAACAAAGGGTTATGCATGGAATATGAAACCGATACACGATTGGCCTTGTACATTTTTATGATTTAATGCTTGAAAGACGCAAAAAACACGGCAATGCATACTATTGATTTACATAGTTTTTTACTGTTTTTTTATTATAGAGATCAAGGCTGTAATTGGGTGAATTGGGAAATTTATAAGTCAGTTCTAACATACTTCCTAGTCTGTGTCCTTGTAATCATTCCATAATTTGGATTACAGGAGTAAATTTATATATTATTATTAGAATGGTTGTAAATGACGTTTATTTCGAAAATGTGATAGTACCTTTTTCCTCTCCATGAAAGAATATTATGGTGACCCCTGAGATTATTATGTAATTGTAATATATACTAATTATTGAAAAGAAATGTAAAAATACTTTCACTTTAAGCCATATTAAAAAGGAATCGTTTACGAAGAATTCAGTTTTACATTACAGCAAAGTAATTTTTATAATGAATAAGATTATTTCCCCTTAAATGCCAGCCA
>NC_090725.1:257766317-257768817 GCF_036898095.1 Palaemon carinicauda | reverse complement strand
ATATATATATATATATATATATATATATATATATATATTTGTTGCCTCGTGATTTTCTTGCATTCGTAATATGAGTTTTATGTGTTTTTTTTTCTTTCATCCGTCCCTAGAGGGATGAATCAAGACACCTGATGAATGCACATGAAAATACAGTATAGAGGAAAATGGAAAGTTCTGCATTGAATTGTTAGAAAATTTTGTTAAATTCATCTTGAAAGCGCTTAACTAAAAGAGGTTTTACAGTCTCTCAAGACTTACACCTCTTTATTACTTTATCGTGAGAAATTGCAGGCTCAGGTACTTGAATTCATTTTCTAGGATTTCATATTTTCCTTCTTTCCAAATCTGGAATTGCACTTACTACCACAGATACTAGATAGTATAATTCCTGAAAAGGATAGTATTAAAAAGAGGAAGGTTTATAATTGATATACACACTCATATTATCATATACATATACATATACACATTTAAACATATGTGGGTATACATGAACTAAGATACCTTCGAAAAGGACGCCAGAGAATAATGGGACCTATTATATTTTGTCAGATTTCCTGCAGTCTAAATAAGGTAGGCTACGCTTCACTGTCTCCTCGTTCTCTTAACGTATAAAAAGGAAATTAGATAAATTTGGTAGTTAAATAGATGGACAATGTTATTTTCCATATAATTGATAACTTTAACAGCAGGAAGTACAATGTTATATATTTTATAAACGATGGATTGTTTGGTTTTGCTAATAAACTGCTACAGACACACACACACACACACACACACACACACACACATATATATATATATATATATATATATATATATATATATATATATATATATATATATATATATATATATATATATATATAATCAGGACGTATTCAATATTCTTACCTCTTGATATTCCTTCATGATTGTGTTGTGCCGATGAACACCACATGTACAAACTGATTTATTGTACTGCACAAATTCTGTTCGGCACTGATCAGCACAGGAGATTTCAACGCTCGTCCGTCTCTTTTTCTCAGAGGCACATTATTTCGATAATTTCACCTCCATTTCATAATCTTTACGAACACTTCATATAAATCTCTCAACAGATTTCGGATAATCAATCACTGCAATTATTTTGCTAGGGTATTTTGAGTTACTTGTATTCTTATATTCACTATAGTGTTTATTTCCTAGTTTCTAATAAAGCGTTTTCCGTTCAATCCTCCAGCTCAACTTGTATGTTTTTGATGGCCAAATGTCTTTCGTCTCACGGTAGGCCAATGCGAAAAGGTGTTGTCACGTATCTCGATAGGTTCGTTGAAAGTGGCACTCTGAGGGTGGGGTTGTCTGGCTCTCTAGAGGAGGTTCGTTGATGACTGGCGCGTGGCTCTTACCTGGTCCCCCGTCACGCACTCACCTGTCTCTCCGCCCCCTTGGAGCGTCCTTTATCGTCTTTTGACTCCGTGAAACGATTTTCCATTGCTTTACCTTAGCGTATTTTTCTCAAGTGAGCTTCTGTGGGACAAAGAGAGGACATTTCTTATGCTATTAATTATTAGTTTCATTATTAAAGTTATTATTAGTCTTTTACAGTTTTCGTGTGGGAATACTTAGCGAGGCGTGACGTCACTCTCAGCCAATAGGATGGGCTTAGGTCTTGGTGGGCGGGATCTGTCTCCCTGAAAATGTAACCTGCCACATACCGCCCGCCATGATGCTCCCCGAAAACCATTATTATCTAAGATTTTGTTGTCATATTCGGTGACGGTATCAGTTTCTTGTAACAAGTAAATTTGCATATATGTACTAACGAACGATATATAACAATATTACAAATATTTATTTACATTCATTACTCAGTTCGCCCTTGTTTCGGATTAAGAGATGACACCCGAAAGAATGAGAAAGGTCGGATGTTTTCGAGTGGCCCATGTTGCGCGACATGGCAATAACAACAAATGGGTGGGGCTATCGGGGTTTTGGAGAGAGGGGTGGTAGGGAACGAGGGGGGTGGATGTCACGTAGATGAGAAAGTCGGCAAACTTTTGTTGTTTCTGGGTTTTTAGTTGTAGAGTAAAATTGTTTTTCCTTCTCCCACCTTCAGCAAAAGAAGACTATTTACCATGGGAGTCTAGCTGTCTCTGAAAACACTGGAACGGAAAAAAAGCCAGAGAGAGAGAGAGAGAGAGAGAGAGAGAGAGAGAGAGAGAGAGAGAGAGAGAGAGAGAAGAGGATTGTTAGGAGCTAGGGTCGAGTGCCTCTGTGAGAGAAGTACGACTTGTGAAAAGATTTAGCTGTGTGGTACGTATGTTTCACTGCGGTTTTTGTGTCACGTTGCTCAATCCTGTCACAAGTAAGAGAGAAAACGAGCTTTTCCTTTTCCTTTATCTGGTGTACCTTGAGGAAAACATGCCGACGTCATTTTAGAATGTAAAGGGAAGCAACGAGAAGATTTGCCTGGAATGAATAATCCGATCGAATTGGTGAATGGAACCATTCAAGGGAG
>NC_090725.1:257726317-257761317 GCF_036898095.1 Palaemon carinicauda | reverse complement strand
TAACGGAAATTTAGATAGTCATCTAAGACTAGTTAATTTGAACGCACGAAATTTCCTTGTCTTTACGCCTGCATTAACTTCATAAATACACACACACACACACACACACACACACATATATATATATATATATATATATATATATATATATATATATATATATATATATATGTACGC
This sequence comes from Palaemon carinicauda, assembly GCF_036898095.1. NCBI lineage: Eukaryota > Metazoa > Arthropoda > Malacostraca > Decapoda > Palaemonidae > Palaemon > Palaemon carinicauda. Next base: position 257,761,140 of record NC_090725.1, on the reverse strand, counting down.
CAAATGTCGATGTGGGCGCAAGTCACCTAGAATGTCAAGACAAAATCTCTCCAATTCTGTATAACTTTTCATTCTCACTACTGATTCAAAGGTAAAGACGAAAACTGCAAGATATTGGGTGCTATTTATTATCTTCTGGTAGCTTTTTCTTGATTTCCTTCCTGAGATGTATGTTTTATTTATTTTTACTGACCTGTAGCGTCTTCATCGAGATTCATTGTTTCCTTCAGTAGCTGTATATTGTGTTTATTTCGAAATAACTTAATAATCTTTCTTGAGGTTTTGTGGTTTCTTCATTAGCTGCATATTCCATTAATTTTTAATACCTGTCGCGTCTTTCTTCCAGTTTCGTTGGTTCCTTCAGTAGCTGTATAATGCATTTATTTTTAACAACCTGTAGTGTTTTTCTTCAGATTTCATGATTTCCTTCATTGGCTGCATATTGTATTTATTTCGAAAAAAAAAATGAAATATATGTAAGTTGTGTGGATAACATTTTCATCACAATTAAAAGACTTGAATCAGAGTAGGTTGCCATGGCCTTAAGAGCTAATTTATACCTAAAATTCACAATCGAAGCTAATAAGAAAAATATTCTTCCTTTCCTTGATGTCCTTGTTCAGAAACAGTTGACCTATTATGACACTTCAATCTTCACGAATTTTATGAATGTTACTCGGTACATGAACGCATGAGGAGTGTTGAAACTTAATTTAGTGGTCCATTATTGATTTTTATATGAGGGCCTTCTCACATCCCATTGTCTACGTAGAATTTGGAAAACTGTTCATAATGAATGGGAATGTATGAGACAGATATTAACGAACAATTGGTATCCCAGAAACATCATAGAGTAAATAACAAATAAGATGGAGAAATTCTGCTCATAGTCCCAGAACTCAAATAAAAATAACAAAGATATGTTACGAGGTTGTCTATGGGACGGCCAATAGAAAAGTAGATGTCCTTAAAAGAATCATCACCTATGTAGTAAAACCAAAGGCATCATTTGGAAAAGTATTGCGGAGAGTATATAACAAGCCAGCCTTGATGCATCTTCAGTACTTATGGATAATTATACACTAGTTTACAAATATAAATGCTCAGAATGGGAGTTTAGGCATCTCAATATATAAGATATTAGCCACATGATGACTGTCACAGAGTATGTAACATTTCTGCAATATGTGACACTATACAATTAATTCAGGAAGCACATCATAAAATATAGTTCATGAATGTTTTTTTAATATTTAATATGGTTTCACAGTCTGCCGACGCGGGCATGTTTCTTTCTGACTCACTGACATGGATCTAGTCCGACGACTTCTCTCCCCAAGGTTATAGGGATCAGACTTTTTTTTTCACCATCTCGGGTGGTGGCATAACGCCCCCCAAAAGTTGTGGGTGTATGATAGCAGCGCCATTTGAAATGTGGCACATTCCTTTGTCTATTTTTTTAATCCAACATGTAAAGGCTGCTGCCCCTTCGAGGATTTCCTCCAAGCTGCTGCCCTTCCCCCTCACTTACTTCGACCTGGAGGTAAAATGGATGAGTTAAACGTTTTGTATGGCTTCACCCCATCATCATGATTACACTGCTGTCTGTGGCTGTTACTCCCTGGCCTCTATAGTTTTAGTCTACATATCTACGTGACACGGCAATCCTCATAAGGAAACTTCAAACTCACCGCAATAGTGGATACAATTCGTTCAAAGCCTCCATTAAATTACCATTTCAGGGACACAGATGTTGATGAGAAATAGGACGAAGGGAGGCTGGTGACTGCTGAAGCAGTGTGCATCAGAATGCTGCAACCTGTGTTGAATAAATTTACAAACATCTGAAAATTTAAAGTTCCTCAACTGATGCTAAATGTAGTTTGAATAATCCTCAGACGTGGACTAATACTCCTGATGTTTTTGTACGTTGATATGGCTCACCAGACCAATCTTGGACTCACATACCTTGCCACCTGGGGCTTCGGGAATGTTTTCCGGTAAATCGTTGCAGCCGTTTTAAAGTGTTCTTTGCCATTTTTAGATGCCCATATAAAATTGGTTTTGGGAGCTGTTCTTGAGGCATGTGGAATACGTGGCCAAGCACCTGATCATTAGGAATCCTAATTGTGTCCCCTTAGGGATACAATATCAACAAGCAGTATCAGACACTGCTAACACCGGCCCTCGCACGTAAACTTTCACGAAAACATTACGTTTGCTCTAAATGTTTTTTGTAGAATTGCAGTACCCGCCAATAATAGTAAACTAATGTAAATCTGAACTTGCTGAAATCAGGTGATATTGAATTTGACCTTTCAAGGTCATAGGTCGTGGTGTCATTTTAAAGGTCATATGTGGTTTTCTACTGTATCTGTCAGTGATATTAAACAAGTGTGTATCTGCACTCTTTTCAAAGTTATGGCCCTATTAAATTCGCTGACCTTGATAGTTCGATCACCCCCCCCCCCCTTCCTGAACTTGAACCTACCAATTCTCAAAAATGAAAATTTTCACTTTATATATATATATATATATATATATATATATATATATATATATATATATATATATATTATATATATATATTTATATATATATTAATATATATATATATATATATTTATATATATATATAAATATATATATATATATATATATATTTATATATTAAATATATATATATATATATATATATATATATATATATATATATATATATATATATTCAGCACCGGAATATTAAGATTTTTTTATGTCAAGTAATACCGGATAATAAATGACAGAGTTATGGTAAAAAATGATTCTGACCTTTCAGGTCACTGTGACCTTGACCTTATGATGTCAAAATTTTAATAGGGTCTATTGTGTGCCTTATTGCATCTCCTGAAATTTTAAAGTAATTCGGTTTAGTAGTGTTTCCGTAAAGTTATTAACAAAGAAATACAGAAATCAACCAAAAGCAATACCCCTCCCCCACCGAGGTGTGGACTGGGTAATAACAAATTTATATTATGCATATACTGTAGGTAACATCTGTACCGATATAGGTCATGAAATAATAAGAAAGGCCCTTAAATGCAGTATTGCATTAATCCCGAAATGAATTTTGATAAGAGTTACATTACATTTAAAGATAAATTTTCGAATGGAAAATCAATCCAGGTTTCAGTCAAACCTTTATTTTTACTATTTTCGATAATTATTGGACTAACGAAAAAAGACACATAGGTATTAGAACCAAACAAGTTGATTTGGTAAAACATGTGAAAGCTATCGACTCATTGGCGTTTATATTTTACTTTTTGTAGGAGATAGTAGCATAGATGGCCCTTTGTAATTTTCCTTCTCTCCATCATGTTCATAATTATTGAATATTTCATTTGAAGTTTTATCTAAGATTATATTTCGTCGGGTTATTGTCGACGCTCAAAGTCATTCAAGTTAAAAGGTCATTTCATAAAGTGTTGAGACTTTTTATGGAGAAAAAATAAAAAATCCTTCCTTACGCTCTTGTAGGAAACTTTCAGTAGCATCCACTATACGCCCCCTGTCTAACCCACCCATCTTACTCCATAACGTCCCGCTACATCGAACTAACGCCCCTTGACTTCACTGCGGAGCCGTTAATTTTGTCACTGGATCGTCTTCCTCTTTTTTTCTTCTTCTCTTAGGTAGATAACGGTTAGGCCTGTATCCTATGTATCCGGTTTTGGAAGAACATCACAAATAGAATTTGATTCATTATTCATCTCATTAGATTTTCAAATAGAAGGAATTGTGAAGTGTGAAATACATGAGTGAAATATATAATTTTGCAGCAGGTGAATAAACGAGAGAGAGAGAGAGAGAGAGAGAGAGAGAGAGAGAGAGAGAGAGAGAGAGAGAGAGAGAGAGAGAGAGAGTTTATGTCGTTTAGAAATAGTGTGACTCGAGATGAATCCATGAAAAAGGAAGAGGGTGTTGACGGAGAGCAGCATCAGAGGAAGCTGAGATTTATTAGGTGCGGTTGAGGATAGAGACAGGGATTGTGAAAGGAGGGGAGGAAAGTTGAGGAATAGGAAGGAGAGGTTAAGAGTAGGATTGACTGATTGGCTTCGTTGGCAAGACAGCCAACTGCCGTTGTTATTCGACCCCGATGCAATAGTGAAAAGGATGTTAAAAACTAGATGAAGAAGGTGGAGGATGGGAAAAAAAAATTTATAGATTAGAAAATTACTTATGAGAAATATTGATGCAGAGAGACGACATTATGAACATTTAAGATACAAAGGTAAGGAGCAAAATATGAGCACAATGAGAGAGAGAGAGAGAGGAGAGAGAGAGAGAGAGAGAGAGAGAGAGAGAGAGAGAGAGAGAGAGAAGGAAGGGCGTGACACTGCTACACAGGAAGTGGCTGGATACAGGTATAAGGTGGGTGCTTAGAAGGGGGAGGCTGAGGTTGGGGAAGCAGAGATTGGTGAGAAATCCAGGAGGAAACTAACAGGTGAGGAATATCGTGAGATGAATCGCGTGATGAAAAGCCTTGAAATGGAGTAAAATGTTTTCCAGTTTTCAATTGCAGGAATGAATGATGACAGTTGCATCTTCTTTTGGATAAGTGAAATGGAATTAAATTTCGAAAAGCTATGTCTCAAATTTCTGGTGTTAGTCCTGATAAAAAAAAATGTCGCCTCACAGTAACGTAACTCCTGGAATTTGAAACTGTTGATAATGGTGAGGGATAGAGTACTAGGTATTAAGGCCTTAATAGCGAAAATTCACATAATGTAATTGTTTATAAAAAGTAAATACTGAATTTGTTAACTAACGCAAATGCCAGGTGAATTTGAAGTCAATACGAACAGCAGTTATTATTATAAAATCAGTATGTTATCCGAGTCAGTATTTATTTCGTATTTCACTTTAGTTTAAAGTCAACTTCATGATGTTGTTCAGAAAATCCCTACGGTTAGATGCATGGCAAATATTTACCACTGTTGTTAAACAATCGAAAAGGGTAAAACAAGAATTGTATCAATTTTGGTGTTAACTTATGATTTGTGATATTTATGAAAAGGCTGGTCACAAAGAAACCAATGATTAGAACAGTGTCAAATACTCCAGTTTTTTCACATGACTATGATTGTCTGTATTTCACAATGTTGCTAATTTGTCATAATTGACGTTCATCAGTATCAGTAACTGTTATTGACAACATTAATTGCAAAATGTGGAAGGGACTTATTAAATTGACATGCACTACAATGCAGTCTATATATTATTATTATTATTATTACTATCCAAGCTACAACCCTAGTTGGAAAAGCAAGATGCTATAAGCCCCGGGGCTCCAACAGGGAAAAATAGCCCAGTGAGGAAAGGAAATAAGGAAATAAATAAATGAAGAGAACAAATTAACAATAAATAATTCTAAAAACAGTAACAACGTCAAAACAGACATGTCATATATAAACTATTAACAGCATCAAAAACAAATATGTCATAAATAAACTATAAAAAGACTCATGTCCGCCTGGTCAACAAAAAAGCATTTGCTCCAACTTTGAACTTTTGAAGTTCTACTGATTCAACCACCCGATTAGGAAGATCATTCCACAACTTGGTAACAGCTGGAATAAAACTTCTAGAGTACTGCGTAGTATATATATATATATATATATATATATATATATATATATATATGCATATATATATGTATATATATATATATATATATATATATATATATATATATATGATTGTATGTGTGTGTTATGTAATACGTGTCTGTTATGTGTGTGTTTTAAGTGTGATTTACAACCAATTGGTCGGTGTGTGCCAACAAGCAATGGGGTCAATGGCACGGACTTTCTCGTTGATTGTCTCATTCGTTCCCATGAAAGAATCAAGTGAAGTTCCTACACACCATTCGAGACAATTTAAGAGAATCAAGGTAGAATGTTAAACTCTCGGTTGTGTTAAGTTAGAATTTTTGTTAAATATGAGAATACAAACAGAGGAAAGGATTGTTTAATCAGTTCTCTTACATGGAAATGAAATGACAAAATTAAGGTTGAAGCTATTCAGAGTAATTATTTGTCATGTTCGTGTGTAACATAAAGATATGAAATAATTCGGAATATGGAATTGCAAGGAAATAGGTTGAAGGGAATTTTTTGGTGGAAATGAATCAGGACGTTTTTAGATATAAGTGTTTGGAGAGAATGGAATATGAGATGTTGGCAAAATCAGTGTGTAATTTTACTACTACTACTACAACTACTACTACTGCTGCTGCTACTACTATTACTACTGCAACAATAATAATAATAATTTGACGTCTGTATATCTCTAGTTATTCAATCAGTTAATTAAGCGACTTGAGATCCTATCAGTACCTGGATATGTGACAACCACAATAAGCCAGATGCTGAACTACAAGAGCTCATGAGGCCAGCGACTTCACCTTATAAACTTTCTGAAAACAGGCAAGGCAAAACCTACACTAAATTCACTGTCATTTAGAAAATGCTGGATATATCGAGAGAAGGTAGGTAATGAATCAAAACCCTAATATTAAAGAAACGGGCGATTGCGTGCAAAATAGAGATGAAGGCCAGTGTAGGAGTGGAATTTCTCTGTCAATGATCTCTGATTGGTCTTTTTTTATAGCTTTATAACATGACTAATGTTATGGAGGGTTTTCTCATTGGCTTTCATATTTTAATGGGTAATTAAAGAATAAAAGTTGTAGTGACTATTTTCTAGGTTTTTCTCTTGATTAGGGGAAACTGCTTATTGTTTACGTTATGCATGTATATATACATATATATATACAGTATATATAAATATGTATATATATATATATATATATATATATATATATATACTTTTATATATATGTTCATATATATGTGTGTATATATATGTATATATATATACGTATAATATATATATATAGGCTATATATATATATATATATATATATATATATATATATATACATATTCATTAGGTTTTAGGGCACTCATGACAGCAACTATTTTAAAGCAACATTTCTAGAAAATTATTGCCTTAAAATAAATAATGCCAGGGAAAGACTATGATGAAAAGGTATGTGTGTATGTATGTATATATATATATATATATATATATATATATATATATATATATACATACATATATATATATACATACATATATATATATATATATATATATTTATGTATATATCTATACATATACATATATATATATTTATGTATATATGTATATAAATATATATATATATATATATATATATATATATATATATATATATATATATATACAGTATATATATATATATATATATATATATATATATATATATATATATATGTATATATAAAGTTTTCAAAGTTTATCTCGGCCAAAGTAAAGATTTTTACCATTAACTAATTTTTATTCTCGATTTTCTTCCTTGATAGTGATTGCAGTTCATTTAGCCCTTATGTCTCTCCTTCGTAACTACCGTTCTTCTGATGTTTTCCCGTTTATCCTGAAAAGAAGACTGGGAAAAGATACATAATCTCGTTCTTACCTCATATCTAGATTTTTTTTTTTTTTAGATTTATTGTGCTTTTTCCTGAAGAGCTAGATTAAATCTTAAAAAATCTATGACGCTTGGTAGTAATTTGTTTTTTCGATGTATACATGTGAAAGTGCTTTCATTTGGAGAGAGAGAGAGAGAGAGAGAGAGAGAGAGAGAGAGAGAGAGAGAGAGAGAGAGAGAGAGAGAGAGAGAGAGAGAAAATACAATCTTGATAGCAGTATCTCAATAATAAAACTATTCATCCGTACTTGCCGTCGACCACCCCGGGTCCAGTCTTTGTCACCAGTGGTATGTAAATGTGAACAATATGAAAGTTTTGTGGCACGGTGGCTGTTAGGTACTAACAGAGAAGCCAGGTGAATGCAAGTGACTTTATTCAACCAGATAACGAGCTCATATACAAACAGTTGAGGGCAACAATGGCACAAAATTTCAAACAATGTGAAACATGCGATGGCAACTTAAACACGTTTTACTATTATCATTGCGGGAGAGAGCAAGAGATAAAAAAAGACAACAGCACTACAGTGTATGAACGCGTATGAAATACGTGCGGTACAGTTTTGTTTAAGGAACTAAGAATTATATGTTTCCATATTTTTACGGTTGAAGCAAGTTTAACGAAAAACAATAGTGTTTTCACCTTTGTTTTGAAAAGCATCCGTCAGAGCTTACAAGTGTCATGACAAGATACACTGGCTGCTTGAGATTTACGCCATTTCAAGGTGCTCTTTTCAGCTTTGCAGTCTCTTGTAATGTTTTTTTGAAAGATTAACAAAAAAACGCTCTGTCATCATAATTTTGACATGCAAGTAGACATATAATTTTTTTCTGTGAAAATTACGGTGCCTGTCAGCTTTTGTAATATATTCCTTGTCTGGATAGCGTAACTTCCTATTTTTATGAGTCATAACTCTCTCTCTCTCTCTCTCTCTCTCTCTCTCTCTCTCTCTCTCTCTCTCTCTCTCTCTCTGTGATATTCACATAAAAAACTAGTATAAGAAGTGGCATTTGGCTTATGGTTCCTCTCATTGTTCCAGGAAGTCCTTTCCGTTGTTTACCTGCCAGTGACCTTGGAACGTTTGCGCAGCCTCGGTGCTATGAAAATGTTTGTATCTATCAATGTTGTCACTAAACTTGTTTTCATTTTATCGATATTTTCATCTCACACATTTTTGCTATTTACATTGTAACTATGTATTAAATTCAATTTGATTTGATTCTTGAAATATATATCGTTTGCCGGAATTTGTGTATAGCACTTTACACCTCTCATATTTGCGAACATGATAAGAGTTATGAAATATAATCAGGTATATATATAACAGTTATGTAGACATCCAACCATACACTAGTATCTCAAGTCGAAAGAAATGTTCCTAGATCGACAAGTAATGGAAAATGAGAAAACGAAATTTAAAAAAAAAAAAAGTTTTTTAACTGTCTCCGACGGAGAAGTTACTTTCCATTTAAAGCACAGGATGTTGGAAAAGTCTGTAAAAGAATGGCGTAGGAAAGAAGTGCCTTCCAACGGAAGGAAGGATGGAGTAATCAGACCATGCCATCTGACAATTACAAATTTCCATGGAATTAATGTAGCAAGAGATGGTCTTACAAGTGATACGAGTCCTGCTGTGCAATCTCCCACGCAAGATTGAATTAAGCTAAGTACCAGAAACGTATATGTAAATGTGGACTTCAGTTACATTGTCACATGGAAGGATGAAAGCCCCAATGGGAATTAAACAGAGAAATAGGTGAAAACTGTGTTTAGGTGGTGTTGAGCATGACTAGATTACGGAACCTTCATGCATGTATTCTCACAAGAACAGATTCAATCGATGAATAGAACAGTTTCAGACTAATTGCAAACAGTAGAGGACTGGCAGTTTAAGGAAGAAGAATTATGGAAGGTTTAATCAGATATAAAGGCTAAATGGGAAAAGAGGTCGACTGCTAAAACTGCTTCCTAGAAAGAAAGTTAAATGTTATTCGTGAAAGACAGGAATCAGGAGAATCTTGGAGACATGATGAAAATGGAACAGGTGGACATTTAAAAGCTTGTTATAAAATAACATGACCTTGTCACACATGCCTTCATATCAAGAGTTTATGGATATTTTTAAGCGCTTGTAAAGTATAAAAAGCAAAAATCACAAGACTCTCTTAACTCTGGCAAAGATGTAGAAACACCAATTAAACGGGGAGGAAGGTTTCCGGTACATCTTGTCTTACTGATGATCCTAAGTTGGTTTCACGGTGTTTAAGAAAAGAATTTCATGACTTTTTTTTATACTTTAGCAATAAGAACATTTTATTCAGTAAAACTATAGTTTGAAAATATAGTGTCCATGTTTGTTGGTGATAAGGTGAACGATTACCTGTTTCTAGATGGAGTTGGTCAGTTAACTCTTCAAAGAATTGTATTACTGGAATACTATCTGAGCCACATACATTGCCGATCTTGAATGTATTAAGGGATTTCATTCAAATCCAGAAAAAAATACTTGGTTACAATCATCAAGTGTTCTTTCAAGAAACTAAGTTGCTTCATTTAGATTTCACATGCTCGTTAAGCATCGCATTAAAGTCATTATATGAATGCTTCATGTTTAACATTAGCCATTTCTTCCCCGATATTGATAGCGTATTTTAAAGTTATTCATATTCTGCCTCCCTCCGTTATGGAACTAAATTAAAAGCAATCCGAATGACCAGTAACTACAAACTTGCTCTCTTTCAAGATTTCATTCATCTTTAAAAGAGATTTAAAAAGTGCTGCAAGAGTTATATTATTGACAATTGTTTGTAGGTATACATAGAGCGTATTTTCACTTTCAAACACCTTCGTTGGTTTTAACTAATTTAAAGGCCCCTGAACCTTTGATTTGACGGGGGAAATTCCTATACACATAGCGTATCAATTAATGTTTAAGATTAATTGGCGATCTGTTTACATAGAATAATTCAAAGACTGAGAAGACGAAAGGATTAATTCTTAGCGATGGCTGGTCTTTTTTGAGTTAAGGCATAATTCTGGTTGTGAAATGTTCTCTCATTGATATGTTTTCTTCACCTTTATAGTAATATCGAACACATTGGATTAGGCTCATATCTGAGCATTCCGTGTGCTGTCGAAAAGAAGAGAGAGAGAGAGAGAGAGAGAGAGAGAGAGAGAGAGAGAGAGAGAGAGAGAGAGAGAGAGAGAGAGAGATAATTATGGAAAGCGCACAAAAGTAATAGGTGCTCCCATTTCGAGTCTCCCAATAATCTATTGTATTTCCGTGAAAGATATAAGGAACTAATGCAAATTAATTGACTCTTATCCTAAGTCATTTTCAAGAATTCCGGATGATCATTGCAAAAGCTTGAATAATGTAAAACAGCCATATGAAATGACCCGTTGCTGACGTTAGCAGTTGCGACACGCCTCATAAGATTGTCATTTTAATTACAAGTATAATGAAAAGGAGTAGATATTTGATTAACAGAGTGAAGGCAGTCTCCTCTCGTGGCCATTCTATTATTGTAGGCAGAAACGAGCTACATGAGACACCTCAGCCCTCCTTCACAACAGTCTCGTTGGAATCAATGTATTTCACAATGAAGCTTCTGCTGGCACCTGCCGAATCGCTGCGTGTATGGACGAAGCCCGTTTTCCTGTTGTCAATATTTTTGTGAAGCATGGTGCTGGCCCATCTCATGTTTCAAATTGCTTTGCAGTCTGTCATGATCCTAGATATGCTTTGGTACGAGGCCAAGAACTAAAGGAATTTTCCGTACATTTTATTCACATTTTCATTACAAAGTGTACTAGACAAAATAGGATTAAATAACTCATATTGGGCATAAAGATTTGATATAAGAAAAGCCAGCCAAAATGGTCTGATCTACCCTAGTTCTGGCATGGGCTTTTAGACAAACAAATTAGAATAATAAAGTAACCCCCGTCACGAACCACTCAGATCAAAATTCATATGAAACTTTTGTAAAACCGAAAAATGCAAGGATTGTGAACACTACAAGATTAACCAACAAAGAGAAAGCATGTGATTTGTGCTAATATTATCGTATACTTATTTATGAATGTTTTTGTCTCAATCATATTGGATGATGACTTAAGTAATTGATGATTCTCCTAAAACAATTGGTTACTTGGCAACATATTCTTTAATCATATTATAAATTTTTCATAATTGACAGCTTCAACCACCTTATTAGTGATGTGAGGACGAACTAGCTGTCTTCTGGTAACCATAACTCAATGATTTTTGCGATGAATATTTTGTCTATTTTGTTGACAAGATCATTATATCTGCACAGAAACAATTCTTAGTTGAATTAGTTAGATGAGGACTTGCTGTTCTTTATATTTTCATTGGATATCGAGGAATGGAAATTAACTTAAGAATTTCCAATTTAGCTGGAAGAAGAGCAAAAGAAGAAAACACTTTAAATTCCTTATATAATTGTGCTATTAAACCGCTTAATAGTTGGCTCTAGCAATTACGGCACTTTAATTCACCAAAGCATTCTTGGTATGACTGTTGTTAGTGAGATACATTTGCCACATCTATACATACACACACACACACGCACGCATATATATATATATATATATGTGTGTGTGTGTGTATGTGTGTGTGCTCGCGCACGCGTATATATATATATATATATATATATATATATATATATATATATATATATATATATATATATAACCAATTCCAGTCCACTGCAAGACAAAGGCATCAGACATGTTAATTCATGCCTTTAGTTTGGCCAGTTTTGATCACCACGCTAGCCAGTGTGGATTGGTGTTGGTGGGAGATTTTCTTCTGATCGCTCACAACAAACCAACCAAGTGTGGGTGGCCCTGACGAGCAGACACGTCCAAGCGGATTATCGCTGACCTCCCATTACCACATTATGCAGGTAACGCTATCAAAATCGCTCTGCTGCCATGGCCAGGTGGTAAGTTAGCAGCTCACGATTTCAGACGAGACGTGAAAGGCGCCAACGACTCCATCATTTTGTGTGAGCCTGCTTTCTGCAGGATGGGATGGTAGAGATAGACTTGTTGATGTTCAATTTTAGCTTTTGGAGGGCGATGCTCTCTGCTTCAACTATAATAAATCTGCCATAATTGCTTTCTGAATTTCGTAATTTAATTATTTTAGGGACGTTTTTCCGTCGTGAATATCGATGTTTTGTTTCTGTGTAACTGCCTGATCTGCACATGTAGACCTATATGACTTTCCTAATTTTGTTTGTATGTGTGTGGATATATTCAAGCATAATACTATGTTAATTTTCTCTCTATAATCTTCAAAGGATCTATGCAATGTTGAAATAGTTTTATTTTCCCTTTTTCCTTTATCTTTTTCATTTAACTTTTAAAATATCTTTGTTAAATTATTTAATAGTAATTTTATCTGAAGTCATGTATGAATGGGATTATAAAACAAACTTAAATTTGTAATCACTTGATAAAGACAAAGTATTGCCGAAACAGGGAGGTAGCGATAAAATACATGAAATTGAACTATATATATATATATATATATATATATATATATATATATATATATATATATATACATATATATATATATATATATATATATATATATATATATATATATATATATATATGTTAGCATGTCTAGATAGATAACAAAAGTACGTATTATTATATACAAATATACAAGGCTCTCAGTGCATACATTGCTTGTTAATTATCTTTTAGCTGTTTTCTTATTTGTTTATTTTCGTGTTGGTAGATTTAAGATTTCTCGATAATGTTTTCCGTGACTCCAACTCAGCACTCGAATGGAGGACTTTCCTCCCCGTTGACGAAGAACTTTATTATTTCCTGCACACTTGTGATGGTGCCTGTAACGAAGGTCAGCAGGCCGAAGACAACCATGAGTACAGCCTGCAGAAAGGGAAGAAATGAGAAAAAATGATTGACAAGTGATTAGAAATGGCTGTGGGAGTAAAATTTGGATGTAAAATGGAATATCTCCACATTTTCAAAATTCTGTTCTCTGTATATAGAGAGGAGTGGGCTGCTGAGAATTTTTACCTAGACTATTAACAACATGCCTAAAATTCTTCCATTCTTAAACTAATTCCATGTGTCCGAAAGCTTTTGGGTTATTTATTTTTCTGTGTCCTTACATTGAGAAAAAATATGATGTGAAAAATAAGTTGATTTTTCATGACATAGAGTGGAGGTCCATTGCATCACCAATATAAAGTAAAACCAATTACTGTATCAGAACAAAACAAGACATATGTCATGAATAGTTCTTGAATCGTTGTGATTTTAATTCCATATACAAAGTGTTATGTCTATTTAACGTTCCTAACTTTTAATCAGTCTTACGACATAATATGGACTATTGGCTTAAAGCTAGATAATTCTCAAGAAATATTTTTTGATATAAGCATGTTTCCTAAAAATTCTCATTTAATCTAAGTTGTGGCATCTAACTGTTCTATGTTTTTAGTTTTTTACCTTGATAATTCTGTAATTGTATTTTCCCTTGTCGGGCCAAAAAGTGATGGCCTCCATAATTGGGGGAAAGATAACTGCCAGAGCTGAACTACTGACAGCACCAATGAGAGAAATGAAAAGGCCAATATTCGGGATTGCAGCAGCTAGGGCAACTGAAAAATACAAAGGATATATTAATACGCTTGCTTTGTACGCCTGTCTGTAAATAATTAGGAAATCAGATGACAAATATATTTCATTATTAGTTTTAGCATTGTTTTTTATTCATGAAATATCTGAAATGTACATAAATTTCTATGAGGTAAATTTTATGTTAGTTTTTCATATGTACAAAAAGATGAAGTAAACAATTTTCTTAATTTTCTTTCTTACAAAGTATACTCCTATACGTATTTCCAGAACGTTTCGAGGTTTCACATATGCACACACATGATGCATCCATCAACATTATTGTGATTTTGTCTGTACCGCCTTCTGACATATAATATTTATAAAAATCTTTATACCAGTCTTTTTCACGGTATATATGCTACGAGTGTCCATCTCGCCCTACTAGACACTATGTTTACATCTTACTATAGAGATGTCTTCCTGGTCATTACATAAATTCGCGTTATTCGGCTAACCTTTCCACCCTCTTTTCGTTTTTTAAGCAACTGTACATCAAATGATATATTTTTCCTTCATTGAACATTTGATTTCTTCATCCTATTACTTATAATCTGTTCCCATTCCCTCTTACTACCATCTCATATTAACAAATACTTCTTGCTGATCCCATGACTAAGTCATGAAATTTTGAAACCTACTCAACCCACCCCATAGTTTTTTTTTTTTTTTTTTTTTTTTTTTTTTTTTTTTTTTTTTTTAGTCAACCATTGTCTCCATTAACTTTATTTGTTCTTATTACTCAAATCATTTTTCTTACCCCTCTTTACAGAAAAATACCTCCCCCCCATTTTTCCTATAATTCTATCTACTTAACCATTGCTTCAACCAAACAATTATCATATCTACTGTAACTTCATTTATTTCAAAACTCATTATTGCGTTCATAAACGTTCTTATCTTTCTTATAATAGTAATCAAACTGTCTTCCTCACTATTTTCCATGCAAAGCGCTGTTGTTTATATAATTTCTTTCAAAATATTTAAACACTTTCTCCAAATGTGTTTTACAAAACTCGACATTCTTATTTACTCTTGGGAATTAATATTTACCTTATACATATATATATGTATATATATATATATATATATATATATATATATAAATATATATATATATATATATATATATATATATATATATATATATATATATATATATATATATACATATATATATATATATAGAGAGAGAGAGAGAGAGAGAGAGAGAGAGAGAGAGAGAGAGAGAGCAGTGTACTATAAGTTGAAAAATAGAAAACGGATGCGTATCACGATAATAGAAAGTGGGGATGCAATAAATCAGCGGAGACTAATTTCAAATTTGAAATCGTCACCTTGTGAGGTAACGCAGAAATGTATTCAGTTGCTCACTCATTTCAGCAGTGGTTACTATTACAAAATAAAGTGAGAATTTTCACAAATACATTTTCTTTAATTCATTGTTTTCTGGCGATATTTAAATTTTATTGAATGAGTTCATTTCTAAATATCCATGAGGCACCAGGATAGGATCTACAAAGCAAAATCATTGGGTTTTATTGAAATTACGGACGGAAAAAGCTTGTCTGCTTAAAAACAGTTATTTCCTATAGTAAAACGTCCGTTCTCTTCGAAAATGATGCTTATTTTTACTTCAAAGGAAAACTTAATTATCTAAGAAATAATAGTCAATGGGGTTGGCGTGGGCAGCTCAGCATGTACTGCTGTCCATTATATAGGAGCTTGATGTTTAGCACGTGGAGGAGCAAAAACCATTAGATTTCTAAACAAAAATTCCTATTTTTAGACGGTCTGAAGGGTTTTCGGTTTATTTGCTGTTGAAATGAAGGTCAACTTTAGTGAAAGCATATTATTTAGTACTGGAATAACTTTTTTTCTGTTCAAAATGTTGTTCCGTCCGTAACTATAATTTTTACCAACTGATTTTTGGAATTAGGAGAGAAAGATAGTTGTTGTGTATTCCTGTTAGTCTCACATGTGAGGAGAACGAGAGCTGTCCTAAAGATATATTCGACAAGCAGCTTCTTCTTCTTTCCCTCAACGATGCGGGTAACCACGGGTACACCAATTTCGAAAGTGACGTACATCATCAGAGGATACGTGAAGAATATAGACAGAGCCATCATTATTTTTACTGCTTGTGCTAATCTGTAAAACAAGTGTAGTCATAACATGTTATCATTTTAGTGACATATAAACTACATTCCCCGTTTGATAAATAATGACAATTTCTAAGAAAATTGTAGTTTTCTTAACATACTTACCATGGCCCAATACAATTAGGAGCCCTTGAGTGTCAGCTCTATGGCCAGAGGTTTTCCCCCCAACAGGCCAGACCCTCGAACCCCCTCCTTCTTACCTGCACGACCTTGGCCTCTCTTGTTTTACCCAGCATACCCTAGAGGGACACTCCATATTCTACTCTGGCCGCAAGAAAAAGTACAATACAGTCAGGTCTGTAGTGGGGAAGGAGGGGGGGGGGTAATTAAATTACAGGGCTGTGGTAAGTATGTTAGGAAAAATACAATTTTCTTAGAAATTATTATTTGTTCCGGTAAGAATCCTTACCACGGCCCAATAAAATTAGGAGCCTCAGAATTAGGAGGCAAGAAAATAGACCCCTGTAAGAGAGGTGAGAGAGCCATTGAGGGGGCTACAAGGCCTGTCGGGGAAAAGTGCTATAAGGTGCTAAGGAATGTGGGTTAGTTAGGTAAAACTCACCCAGGGGACATCTTCCTTTCAGGATCCTTCCATGGTAGGCAGAGCGGTTAGGGATTTTAGACAGCCTACCCTTTGCCTTTCCATCCGGATTGTGCCGAGTATGGCTGCCCTTAGATCCTCTGCTGGGCAACCATGACAGGACCGAGGTTGAAGCTCTCCTGGGCCTTGAGGGAGCAATCCTTAAGATAGTGGGCTGTGAAATTTTATTGTCTTGTCCATACACCTGCCCTCAGCACTTGGCTGACCACCATGTTTCTCTCAAAGGCCAACAAGTGCCAAAGGCTTGGCGGACCTGGGGATGGCTTCGCCCTTCGTCAGGTACGCCGTTCGGATCATCTTCCGGAGCCAGAAGGAGATCGTGTTCTTCAAGACCGCCTGTTTTACTCTACCCGTAGTCATGAACCGTCTCTTGATAGCTAGTCGAAGGGATTAGGTCTTCGAGAGATATTTCCGCAACACTCTCACCAGGCACAAGAGAAGGTCTTCTGGGTCATCTGTCATGGGAATTGTGGAGATGGTGAACTCGTTGATCCGGGGGGTTATCTACCATTGAGTTCTGTGTTTTCGCCACAAAGGAGGGAGCAAATTTGAAGATCGACTCCTTCCACCCATGAGAATGGGAGATGTCCGCTGAGAGCCTGTGGAGCTCGCCTACCCTCTTGGCCAAAGTCAGGCCGAGGAGGAACACCATCTTCAGGTAAGCTCCCTGCCTGTAATTTGCCTTAGAGGTTCAAATGGAGGGTTCTTCAGAGCATTGAGGACTGTGACGATGTTCCATGTGGGAGCCTTGAGAGTTCTTAGGGAGGGCAGGACTGCTCGAACTCTTTTACCAGCATAGAGAGGCGCTTGGAGGAGCTCAGGTTCAAGCCCTTGAGGAGGAATACCTGGCCCAGGGCAGCTCGGAAACCCTTCACTGCTGGCAATGACAGGCCCTGGCCAAATCGTGGGTGCACCAACAATTCTGTGATGACCGGAATTGAGGCCTTGAGGGGCTGAATACCCTCCTTGTTGCAACATTTGCCAAAGGTTGCCCATCTTGCTTGATATATGGATCTCGAGGATTGTTTGAGGTTCAAGATTATCTGGATGGCTGTCCTCTTAGCAAACACTGGCGGAATGGGACTATTTGGTGCTGACCTGTTTTGGTGGCAGGGTATAAAACTAGCAAATAAAATTATGAGTTTGTGTATGTGTGTTTGTGTGATGAGTTAAACAATGCAATGAGTAGAAAAAACAAAACGATTATTTTTATATGGGATGTGTAATTATAAATAAACGAAACGATGTGTGTGTGTGTTGGGATGATGGCTAACAAAACTATGTAATTATATTGTAAACTACTGCAATTATATGACAGCTTCAACGATGTTTTTTCTGTGAACAACTACACTTATTTGGGATAATTATCTAACGATTTAATGCAACCTTGGCCTGTTTCTTTAAACAGTAAAAAGTTAGGTATAGTCTTTCTTTTAGTTTCTCTTGAAACCCATACCAGAAAAGGCTGAACATATTCTTAGCAAGAGAGATAAACCGAAGTCTTAACACGGTGGATATTTATGTTTTTGATAAATGTAGCAAAAGTGATCCAAAGTTGCTGTTTTGGAGATGCAAATTGAAAAATGTATTTAAATGTATGTATATAGATATATACCAATTTTTCCTATAGAAATGTGGAATCAATACAGACGAACAATGGCTGGTGAGGATAGAACCAAGAATCATGCTGAGGCAGCACCTAGAAAAATATATGCCGAATTAGGAATAAACCATCCCGTTATCTGGAAGTTTATTGATGGTATTAGAAAAATACAAAAAGGGCGCGATACTTACTATGAGCAATTGATTGCTGGGAACGCTCCTAATCAAAAACTTCTGAAATATATTAAAGCCGATATGCGTATTCTAGACATTTCGACTCACGGGCACCACTTGAATATTTACGAGTTCTGGCTTACAATTATGATATACATTAAAGACCTATATTCATTTTATCAGTTATTCTTTTAAATACATGTCATGTTTCTAGCCTTTTTACTTACGTGGTTTTATATTAATTTTATTTATAGTTTGTTTTAAACAAATGTCAAGTTCATTTTTTTTATAGTTTGTTTTAAATAAATGTCATGTTTTTATCCATTTTATTTTCTTCTAACCTATCTATAAAACAGCTCAGTGCCAAAACAGGTCAGCGCCAAATAGTCATCGCCAAAAGGGTGGTATCAAAAAGTACCCGACCCAACAGTGGATAATCTCCACCCGTGAAGGGAGAGGTTTTAGAGGTCTCAGTAGAACTTCTGGAAATGAAGCTGTCTTAGTAGGTCTTGTCGGAGAGGCAGGAGCCACGGAGGTTACACTGCAAAGGCCCTCAGGTCTGTGAACCACTCTTTTTCATGCCACCATGGGGCTACCAAAGTCATCTTTGCTTGCTTCGCCCCCCCCCCCCCACTCCTTTAATACCCGGTTCTCCCCTGATGAGAGGTTTCGCCAAGTCATCTAGATTCCCAACCCTCTCCTTTGTCAGAAAGGCCCGGGCATGCACAGAACATATTTCCATGCCCGGGGACACTGTCCTTGTGGTTGGGGAGGGCTGCGACTTCTCCCAGTTGAATACTACCCCCAGTTCCATACAGAAGGCCACTAACTCGTCACTCTGCTCTGACAACTCCTCTCTGGACTCTAAGAGAAGTAACCAGTCGTCTAGATACCTCAGTAGTCTTATCTTTCTCTCTTGTGGCCCCACTGGGAGACCAGGGAAAAGACTCTGGTGAAGACCTGAGGTGCGGTCAACAGGCCAAAGCAGAGGATGCAGAACTGGAAGGTCTCTTCTCCCCACTTGAACCTGAGGAACTTCCTGCTGTATGGGTGCACCAGGATCTGGAAATATGCATCTTTGAGGTTTAGGGATAGCATGAAGTCCCTTCTCTGATAGCTGCCAGGACCGTCGAGGCCGTTTCCATCTTGAAAGCGGTATTGGCGAGGAAGCAATTGAGGGCCCAGAGATCGATGACTGGGCGCCAACCAACCGAGGCTTTCTCCACCAGAAAAGTTGGCTGAAGAAACCCTGTAGGTCGAGGGTTACCGCCTGGATAACCCTTTGTGGAGCAGGTCTTGGATTTTCTCTTTTAATACCCTCCGATGCGTTTCCTCGTTGGAGTGTAGAGAGGTGGCCATGAAGCCCATGGCCCTGCCAGACAGTCTATCCTCGGTGGAACTGGGGGCTAGGGCAGCCAGGTTCCCTTCCGACGGTCGGTGTCCCTGGGAGATTCCCTCTGGAGTGTAGAAGCCCCTGTGCTTCACCTCCAGGTAAGGCAAAAGCTTTTGTGCGCCGTGGGGCCTGTTCGGTCCTCTTGGCTGCGTGGTGGTGGCGGTGATCCTCTTGAGTCGCTGACCGATGTCCTGCGAGAGGGTTAGAAGTAGGAAGAGCCTTGCCTTCCGAGGAGCTCTGAACTGGCGTTCCACAGACCTGTGTGGTGGGGTCAAACCTGCACCGGAATGGGATCGGGCTGGTCGTTGAATTATCTAATTAGACCCAGAAGGACGACACTTCTTCTATTACCTCGTTCTCCTCGTGGTCTCGCGATCCCACCTCCAAAGCCCACTCGCCAGCATAGGGAGCCCCACTCGTTGAGCCTTGCCATGGGTCCGTAGATCTCATATCCTGGAGGTTCGACCTCCCTTTCGAAGGGGTTCTGCGCTACTCTTCTTTCCCTCTGCTCCGCTTAGGTGCTAAGGTTCAGTCTGAAGACCTGGAGCCGTAAGAGCGTGGTGTGGAAGGATGACATCCCTTCACACGGTCCTCCGTCTCCTCCCCCTCCTTTTCCGGTCGAATTGGCGCATATTACCCGTGACCCGGTGACCATTGTTTATTAGAGAGAGCTGGAATTTGAAACCAATTTTTCACTGAAGCATTTAGTTCCTCAAGCAAGTCAGACTCGCTATTCCGTAGAATTGGACTTCCTTCAACGTGAATTTGATTGATTTAAGTAGAATAATGGACTCGGAGCTCTCAAGCAGTGATAATGACACTCCAACACCAAAGGTGGTCTTGCTCATACTCAAAAGTATACAGAAAAGTGGGAAAATTATCCCAAGTTTAAAGGATGGCTCAGTAAGAGTAAAAAGGGAACTGAATACTTTTATTATAAAGTGTGTGATATAGATAGCAAAGCTGGAAAGTCGGCTATTGAAAAGCATGCAGGAGGGCAAAAACACCAGAAGCATGTAGAAGTTATAAAAGCAACTAGAAGTGTTTTGGATATGCCTAGTGTCAGTGGTCCAAGAAAAGACATAAAAGTGAAAGAAGGTGAGATAAGACTAGTTGCCTTTCTAAATTAGTATAATCTTCCCCATTCTGCTATTGAACATTTAGTGCTTGCAGTGAAAGCGGCTTGTCTTGATTCAGAGATTGCAAAAAGCTTCAAATGTGGTAGAACTAAATATACTGCAATGATTAGGAGGTGAAGCAAGTGATGATATTTATGAGCTCTTAAGAAATAATCCTTTTTCATTTATAGCAGATGAGTCTACAGATAATGGATGTACGAAGCATTTGGCATTGGTGGCAAAAGTCGTTACAGAGTATGGTATCAAAGACTCTATTGTGATTCTTATTCAACTCGGTAGTGCTACAGCAACATGTCTGTATAATGAAATCAAAGGTCTGTTCATTGACAAAGGTATACCCTACAAAAATAATATGATTGGTTTTGCTGCCGATGGTGCAAGCGTTATGGTGGGGAAACACCACTCTCTCTCTCAACTTCTTAAAGATAACATAGCAGATCTGTTTGTATTAAAGTGTACATGTCACTCCCTCACCTTATGTGCATCTTATGCATGTAATAAGTTACCAATGGGCACTGAAGACCTTGAAAGAAATGTATATCACTATTTCCAGTCTCCAAAACAATCAAGTTCATTTAAGGAATTTCAAGAGTTTACTAATGTTAAACCACACAAAATGTTGCACCCTTCACAGACTAGGTGGTTATCGTTACATGGTGTAGTTAAGCGTCTACTTGAACAATTACCAACATTAAAGTTATTCCTTACAAGTGCAGTGCTGGAGGACAGGTTACTGCCAACTTAGACCATTCTTCAAAAACTAAATAATCCTATTCATTGCTTGTATCTTGAATTTCTAGATTATGTTCTTCCTCTTTTCAATTAACTAAATTGTGAGACGCGGGCAGAGCAACCAAAGTTGTATTTATTGCACAGTCGAATATCCTCAGTGTTCCATACCTTAGTTGAAGGCTACATGAAGGATTGCTATTTTAAATCTACTCCTTTACCTAATGTACAAGTGAGGACTCCAGCAAACTTTCTTCCTTTGCAAGATATTTACCTAGGTGGGAGAGTTGCCATCTCATTACAAACTAATCATGGCAGTGATAAACAGGAACTTCATAATTTTCGTCTGAGAAGCTTAAACTTTATATTGAAGGTGCATTTCAGATTCAAAAGAAATTTAATTTGTCAGATCCTGTTCTTCAAATGCAATGGATCCCTCAAGTGTTTCATCAAAATCAATTCCATCAATTGCCCCATTAGCAACCTTCTTTCCAAGATTAGTTCCAAAGAATTACATAAATGATCACGATCGTGAGTGGCGATTACTACGCAATACAAACATACATTTAGAATCTAATGAAGACATGAGTCAGTTTTGGTGTAAAGTGGGTAGTATGAAGAAGGGTAATGATTCTGTAATGTTCCCCCTTCTTAATACCTTTATGAAAAGCCTTTTATGTGTACCATACTCTAGTGCAGTTGTTGGGCGGGTTTTCTCCCAGGTAAATTTAATAAAAACAAAGATGAGAAACCAGTTAAGCACATCTACCTTAATCGGAATGCTTCATGCAAATGAGACTTACAGAAGTGCATCGTGTTATGATTTTAGAATAAAGCCGGCTCATCTCAAGCGGATGGCTGCTGATGTACTTTATGTATGAAGATGGTTCGGAAGACTAAAAGTAATACAATTTTATTTTAGCATCCTTAAATGTTTTTCTTTAGTTTTCTTTAGGTAGGAGGAAGGAAAATAATATTTGATAATGAGAAAGGAGGGACATTTTAGAGAATACCATATATTGAATTATGAAAAATATATTTTGTCTTCAAAGACATATATACAATATCTCTTTTAGTAAGTTTGTATTTTTTTTCTTCATAAATTTTTGCATTTAGATTTCTATTGTGATATACCCTTTGTAGTGAACTGTATTTCTATTGTCGATTGTAGCTCAGGCGAAAGCCATGAACCAATGGCTGAAATAGTATGTACCAAAATAGATGTTGAGCAACAGCATAGAAAAGATTTTTGTTTTTACCCCGTAATGAGTAGCTGTTGTGAGATGATAGAAGCTACATGTTCAACTTGAATATATATATATATATATATATATATATATATATATATATGTATATATATATATATATATATATATATATATATATATATCCTAATTCTTGTATGAAGATATATGTTGTACGTCAAAGTAAATGAACTCTATAATCATGAGGATTCCACAAAACCTATAAGTCAGCATGTTGTTGTAGTAAGATTGCATTTTGATAGCGAGAGGTAGTTAGTTGCCTTTGCGTGCTCGAGTAGACAAGGCTCTCACCTGAGAGAGTGTTAGCTGTGTATAGTGTACTTACAAACCTTTTGTAATAAAGTGAAAAAAACCTATGTTCCGATGTCCCATTATCCGACAACATGGGACATATATATATACATATATATATATATATATATATATACATATACATATATATGTGTATATATATATATTTATATATATATATATATATATATATATATATATATACATACATATATATGTGTATATATATATATTATATATATATATATATATATATATATATATATATATATATATATATATATATATATATATATATATATATGTATATATATATACGTATGTATATGTATATATATATATATATATATATATATATATATATATATATACATATATATATATATATATATATATATATATATATATATATAATTACAGAACAGGGAAAATTTGCTTGAGAAAGGGAAGTGTTGAAAACCAAAACCGAACTTTAGTTTAAACCCATCTGGCAACACTGTTCCTTGGGTTGCCTGAAAAGGCCCCCTGCTCCCACGAGGTTAGATCAGCTGCGGGGAGCCGTTAATAGGATGATTAGGATGCTGCCCCGAGGGCGGAGGGTAGCTCCTCCACCCACGAAGAGGCAGAGGAGCCAGTCATCGGTGGCAGGTAACAGGCCATAAGGCCACACCGGGAAGAGGGTTGGCAGCTATGTCCTTGCCATGCCATTAATGAAAGAGTGGATCAGGCCACGTGGTACCTATGAGGAGCCACTGAGCAGGGATGAAGGCCACTGGCTGAGAGAGCTGCGCAACCCAGGAACAGACGCTCACATATAGACATTACTGCTTGTAAAGTCCCAACGACCTTCTCTGAGTTCTTCCTCGGAGAAGGAAAAGGCAAGGTGACGAATCTGCCGTTCATCTTGCTAGGAGATCGACTCCTGGCCCTGGAGGGCGATACACAAGATCCTCTCTTTGACCCAAAGGTAACTTACACTGCTACCGCGGGATAACATGGGCGACAAAGGACCTGTAACATTCAGCTAAGACAAACAGACCAAAGAAGGACAAGAACCATTGCCCTTCCACGAGGGCGACTTGTCCCTCTTGGCCTTCTTCTTCTTCGTGGCCACCTTGGCCTACTGGGCATCACTCCAGCCCACACACTCATCACACGTGTCGTTCTGGGAACATTCACGGCCCCGACACGAAGTACACAACACGTGGGGAACGACTTCAACATGGGACAGAAATGATGAACACAGCTTGCCACCAACACCTGGGCAACGACGTTGCACTAGGTCAGATTCCATAATCGGAGATTTAGGAATACGAGATCCACACAAGTAACGCACACAAAGCACAAAGGAAAACTCTGACGAACGCGAGAGAGACGGAGGTCGACTGCATGCAAACACGACCAGAGGTTGAATGGTTAATGGTTACCTGGACGTCGCCTGAAGCGTCCCTCTATGGCATGATGGGTAAAACAAGAAAGGTCAGGGTCCCGTTGGTGTGAAGGATTGGGTTTTGGGGATCAAGCCTGTTGGTGGGGGGGCGGGAACTTCTGGTCACAGAGCTGACTCTCAAGGGCTCCTAATTTTATTGGGCCGTGGTGAGGATTCGTTTTTGAACAAAGTGTTTTACAAACAAATATTAATTTTAGCAATCATTCCTACCAAAATTTCAATAGATCATCACTAACTGGTATCATATATCCATGAAGTAAACGAAATATAAAGAAATTAAAGAGACCAATTGAAAGGGATAAACACAAAAGCAAATCTCACCCTTCTCTTGGAGGGAGATTCAGTGTAATAGATCCTTGAACATCGTTGCCATACGCCAAGTACCCAAAAAATCCTACTGTGATGTAAAGACAAAGGGTTATGGACATCCCAGTATTCAGGACACCATTGAGTCCTCCAATAGCCTTCGGTGTTTTCATTTTATTTTCCAATGGGAGAATCTGGAAAAGAATAAATGTTAGAAGGAAATTTGCATTAGAATACATTTTCATTGTTTCTTACCCGGCCACCTATTTTTCAAACTTCCAAGTCCAGTGATAAAACATTTGATGGGAACGTTAAGATTCTAATATAAGCAACTTTTTTTTTTTTTTTGGTGACAGGAACTATAGTTATCAGCGTAAGTTTTATTTCATAATGGAAATAGTAAAAAAACATGATTTTTTCCAGCACGGATGTATTCTAAATGGATAGTGGGCAAATAAAAGATAATTATTGGGAAACGGATAAGCAAGACATCGACAAATTATAGGCTACTACTCCATTTGGCATTTGAGGTTAACAATTTTTTGACTGAGGATCATTTGTTGATATTAATTAAAAGGGCCGTTTCTATCCTTCAACTTTCAAAACTTGGTCACATCTGGCGCAAAGTCCATGGTAACATTTTAGTGAATCTTGTTTTACTCGTTGATCCTTATAACCAGATCTTTGACGGTCATTGATACTGCATCTAATTCTAAGCTTTATTTTTTTTTACGTAGTTCATAAAGCCTTATATCATCTCGTCCTTGTAGTAAAAACAGAGGTTGATAGTGAGCCTCATGTTTCAGATCTCTATTTCTACTATTTTCAGAATAATTTCTTATTTATTTTTTTATGTTAATAGTCAACACAATATAACAAGTACCCAAACAAACTTACCAGACCTATACCCTCAAACGCGTACACGGCAGTACTTAAATACAGAGGTATTGTTGACCAGCTGTTGAAAGCTGGGACTTGTTCATTGACCATAGGAAGATCGCGGACAAGGTAGTACAGAATCATGAAGAGACTGATGAACTGGATGACACTGGCTAAGAGCGAGACTGGAGCCAAAAGCTTAGGGAATAAAAAGAGTTTTGCTTGGAGAAAAAAAAAATCTTGTGGTACTCGTCTTGGTCTCCTATTTCTGATTTGAATTTTTCAAAATTAAGATAAGGGCTAATGGTCCACTTTTATTTGAGTAATGTACGTCCATAATATATAGGAAATAATAATCATGTGAAAATCAAGAAATAAATACATATTTTACCTTCAAATTAGGGATGTAGCATACCAACATGACTGGAATTATGGTGATAGCCATAAATCCTAGCTGACTAATGCCAGTCCCAGACGTCGTCATACAGTCAAGGGCCTGTCATAAATAAAGAATCTATTTTATGGAGTAGGTAAGAATCTTGTTACACAGGGCCCTATGTACACTTAAAAATTTGCCATTTACCGTTTTAAAAACGGATATATTGATGTTAAGTAGTGATATTTAGGTCACCAACCCGTAAAATATGATACAAGTAGGCTAAAAATTACGGTCGCCTGTATTTTACTGAAATACGGCTGAGAACAGTATATTTTTACAGAGAATTTATATTTTACAAAGTACTGCAATTCTGGTTAAAAATATTCAATTCAGGTGTTATAAGGTTTACCATGCTTGGATGTATCTATTTAAAGTGATGGTCAGATCAGTTTTGAAAAGTGAGAAGTACAATTTAGTGCAAATAGAAAGATGCTTTTCCTTTCGTCGAAGAGATTTAGGATTATGATAAACATCCTTAGTCTCTAGTTCCAAAGTCAAAAATATCTTGCTATCAGTTTTTTTTTTTTCTTCATAATTTTGCTATTGTTTTCAATTTCTATATCTCTTCCTTTTTACAATATAGTTGGGGAATATTTTTCAGACTTAAGGTTACTAGTGATTTAATTTTCATTTACTCTTTTTACCATCAATGCGTTCATATATGATAACAATCCGTCTGGCTAAGTTACTATCTAGATACAGAGCTCTTAGTTTTGAGGCTTGTGAGTGAATTCTATGATAATCATCTGATTAGTCAGTTTTTTGGCCTCGAAACCCAACTGTGGTATATGAATTTGAGATATATTCAGTTGTTTTTTAAAGAGCTTATTTCTTGTTAATGTGTTGCTTTATGATGGACTATTTGTGTTTTGACAAAAATTTTGGCTTCTAGTCTGTTGTGGGACCAGTTTATTGGTCAGTCAGTGATCCGATGTTTTGATGATAATTTCTTCATGGAAGTCAAATTACATCAGTTAAGCCTAAATACGTAACTGAAATTCAGTTGGGTTTGTAAGTGGATCTTTTATGACCGTCTTTCGTATATCGTAGTGGACTCTTTGATGGATTCCATTAAATTAGTCATCAAAACGAAATTTCTGAAGGATTATTTACTTTTCTCTGACCATGCCAGAGATATACTGTATATTAAGGATAATGATTACTATATGTGGCCATATACTGATGCCTTATAGATAAACAAACAAAAAGCAGACAATATAATAAAACAAGAAATTATTGGGAATCATGTAAATCTCCTGTCATTTTTTGCTTCCATATTTACGCTAGAAGGCTCAGATGTGTTATAGCCTAAAGAAATCTACCTACCTGCTTCAGGTTCTGGGGTATGAATACAAAGTAAACACAACAGAAACCCGTCTGAGTAACGAGAAGAAATGTTGTGATGAGATAACCAACAGCCTTTGCATACTTTCGGAGGTTTTTGGGACCGTACTCGAAAGCCGCCACAGCTGATTCCTCGTAGCTCAAGGCAGGGACTCCAGCTCTCTTGCACAGTTCTTTGGAGGTTTTAACCTATTTACAAGAGATTTTGGTTTACAGAAAAAAAAAGTTACATGAAAAAAGTCGAAATTTCTTCAATTCTATTTCTGTATATTCTTGTCTTGAGTTTGGTGCACTAAAAATCTTTGAATACCCTTCAAAGTTACAGAATTTTCAGTACACGGCGGTGTGTAACTATAAAATTTACGATATCTGGTACTAAAAATGATTTACTGATCTTTGTTCTTAACAGTTTAATACAATATAGTGTTACAAATTGTTCCACCAAGCTTCATATTTGTTTTTATTATTTTTTGATTTGCAAGAAAAAAAAGTGTAACTTTTTGGCCATTTCGGTGCGTGTTATCAATTTTCCTTGGCATTTGTGTATCCAAATGATAAAAGAGTTGGTGTAAAGGAGGTAATACGAGAAGCATATATGTACATAATGGTCAAGAAAATTTTGCAGAAAAAATAAAATTGCGTAATAAAAGACAACAGTGTTGTACTCACCAAGAGAAACATACTGTGGATGCAGACCACACCTAAAAGGGGAGTAAGTATGACACCAGTCCAGATACCAGAGTTCATGAAGGCTTGCGGCATCGCGAGAATGCCGGAACCAATCATACCCTTTAGGATATGAACTAGAGTCTCATTATTGCTGATGGGAAAAATAAAAAGGAGAGAAAACTGTTATAAAATACTGAATATGAAGTGGATTATTTAAGATTATTTAATGTTCATTTACTTTTGGTTCATTCATTATTCTTTCACTACTTAGTCAACCTTTTCAAACTTACGTTGTAGAAACTTTCAGATTTCTTTTTATGATTTCTGGGCCTTTTCCTTGTGTGATTCTGTCATCTTCAGTTGTAAAAGGCATATTATAACCGTCTTGTTCCTTAGAAGGAGAAAAATCATATGCTTTTACTTTTTAATAATAATTGTTATAATGATATAGATATAGATGTCTATCATAATGGACATGTAGTAAGGTATATCATAATGTAAATGGGGTGATAATTTTGTAAGGTATATCAAAATGTAAATGGAGTGATAGTTTAGTAAAGTATATCATAATGTAAATGGAGTGATGATTTAGTAAGGTATATCATTATTTAAATAGGATGATGTCCATACCAAGGATAGTATCCATTATCACAGAGGATGTTATGTAATGTTTTTAAATGTTTTGGATATTACACATTGTCAGTAAAACCTAAAACTATAAACATTTCATCCGGCTTCTAGAATAGTAGTATATAATCGAGGGAGTGTTAGATTATTGCAGAAGTTACAAGAAAGTGCAAGTATTAGCTGATTGAGTATATAAACTTTAATGCCCTAGCAGGAAGCAATACATATACAAATAGGGAAGTATGCCCCATCTATGATTTCTTTTATGCTGCAACTGTTTTCTGATTCCACGGCAAAAAGCCGTTGAATATACCACACTAATTTCAACTAATACTCCGGATAGCAAGGTTGGTAGCGTCGCGGATCTCTATAATAGAGGTCCCGAATTCGGTCCCCGCCAGGGACGCGAATACCGTGAGACCTTCTACCGGGGGGGGTACTCCCAGGGTGGCGCCTGGGGGGGAGGTTAGAGGGGACTAGTGATAGTCCCTGCTGGCTAATGGTTGCCCGAGGAGGACGATGTAAATCGTCTCTGTGGAGACCTAAAACCCGCAACTTTAACTTTTTTAATTGCATTACTGTTATTATATGGTCAATTTTTATGGCAATATCAACTGCATTAATGAAAGCCATTTAATGTACACAAGCAATTGTCACTATTATTTTACCCATTGATACCTTTGTTGTTGCTCAATAAAGTCAGTTGTATGAGGACTCACCTTTTGCTAAACCCTCCATCACTCCCGTCTCTTTAATGGCCTACTGAGTGCTTCGAACACCCAGCCCACTGCCAGCTCACCACTTCGTCTGCTATGTCTTCTGACAATGCCCACAACCAACCCCGACTCATCTGTTCATGCTGCCCCATTTACACTCAGCTCTCACAAGCAGAGATGCATTTGCCTGGATCCAGTACAGCATCAAACAGCAAAGAAGATTAATGTGCTCCCAGAAATCTCCAATTGGCTTTCCGAGCTGTATGATACCCTCAAATCATACATCCTGGAGCAGTACTCCCTATTGCCAGATGTCCATGTAGCCGATATATTTCAGCTCTCAACAACGTTGAGGGATCAAAAGACATCAATGGCCCTCAGAGAAATGATCAACATTGCTCACTTTCAACCTGCTGCAAACAGTTTTCACGAAATGAACCTACTTCGTCCCCTTTGGGTACAATGCCTGCAAGAACCGGTGCAAGGCACCCTCCCTGATGTCAACACTGTACCCATGAAGGACCTGATGATCAGAGTTGACTCCCTTATGGACCGGCACTTTCCCACTGTCAACAACTTCACTCCTGATGAAGGGGACAACCATCCAACGTCGACTGAAGGTCAGGTGAATGCGGTAGGACCTCGACATCCACCTCATGACAGGCCTGGGCAGCGATGAAGTCACCCTCCACCAACCTATGCAGCCTCAAATTTGCCAAGGAGGTTAGTAGAGGGAGATACCCTGAGCCGTCTATCCTTCATTAATCCGTGTCACCAGCAGTCCATGGTTGGCAAAAGGGACAAAAACTAACAATAGCTCTACATTGAGAAGTAGTCACTTTTTTTATGAAACTAAAATTTTTGTATAGTCAAAGCATAACTCTCATTTGAATATATTCTTATCTCTATCGACAAAGAAAACATTATAACCTAATCAAAGAATGGTCCAAGCCAGGTGATGGGATCTAGGTTTATTACGCAAATGCAAACCTCATTTTACTGGAGTTTGTGCTGTTTTACTATGTAATCCCACTTGATTATGTTTCACTCTGCATTAATTGAATGTTTTTTTTCGCCAAAAGAAAGATATGCACACTGTCTCTTGTGTTTCTGGGTGTGGAAATGAAGTTTGTATGTTTTCCATGTTGAAATTACAACAAAGCTCTATTATAATAGATGCATTAGTTGATAAGCCATCATAGATTAAAGATAATACTGTGACACCAACAGAATGAAGCCTAGCTAAACATTCCTTAAACTGAATTCATATGTTCCTTGAGACACGAAACCTGCAATAAGAAAATATCAAATCGGCAATCACCAACTACCATAAACACAAGAGCCTCTCTTGCTATTGGAAGGCTATGATCATTGAATTCAGTGCCCATATCAATGGAACCATTATATTTTTTCAATCCCAATCTATTTGTTGTTTGCCATTGCACCTATTATTATGGAACATTTATGGTTTGAATATGTTTTGTGCCGCATCAGTTTTCGTTTTTAAAGCAAAAAAGGCAAAAAAGGAAAGACTGTTGAACCCTGGTTGACCATCTACCTTCTGATACCACACTTGAAATTGACCTTGGATGGGTCAAACTTGTATCGAACGTTATTCTTACTTAACGATATGCATTAGGGGAATAAAAGTGAATAGTGAGGGTTTCATCTTCTGGGAAACTGAAAATAGAAGAAAAAACTGACACGCTAAAATCCTAATTTAGTTAAATGTTATCAAAAAATTCATCTGTATCATTGTAGACCCTTGCAATTTGTTATTTTTGTAAGTGAAGGTCAAAAGTATAAATGAAATCTAATAGATGTCGAATATTTTTGTGCATCATCTGTATATACAGAACAAGGACCTAGGATAACTTCTAACCTAGCTACAGAGATGATTGATGTGAACTGAGCACTTCCTGATTTGTATTCTGTCTGCCAACCAGTCACTGACTGGGTCCGCTACACAAATCTCGACTCAGGACACCTCTTCCCTATCTAACCTCCTTGATGCCCACGTCCACACCAATAGCTACTGGATGAAGCCCCTTACCTTCAGTTGTTCTACTACCACTCCAGATTCAGGACTGCGGGTAAGAAATATGTTACCAGATGTCAATGTTAAAAAAACTTGGTTCACCTATGTAGGTGGCCTCCTCATAAACTAATCCCTTCCTTTTGCATGATTCAAGATTTAATGGGTGCTTTCTGGCAGAAACTAGTGTCTGTTGTTTCCTTCTGCCACGTTCATCCTCAAAGACGCAGCCCCATCATTCCACGACTGCATGGCGGCCACCAACGGATCTGCTATCCCCTCCTATGATTATGAAACGTTGACTCTGTCGTTTGGAAGCGCTCAGTAACGATGGAATTTCATCATCACCAGTGTTACACTGCCTCTCATTGGTGCAGATTTCCTCACCCCTTTCCACCGCCTGGTTGACGTCACACATCAACATTTAGTCATTTAGACATCAATGGGCCTCAGAGAAAGGATCAACATTGCTCACTTTCAACCTGCTGCAAACAGTTTTCATTCACACGTTTATCTCCTGCTCCCTCCAGCCAAGCTCCCCACATGTGCGTGCCCACTGATGTCTATGCCCGCCCCTTCACTTTATATCCCAACGTCTTCCACCCAGATCTATGCTAGATGCCCACATTTCCCACCAAGCACAGTCTTTACCACCATATCAAGATGATGGGGTCCCCAGTGTATGCAAGATTCAGACGTTTAGCCCCAGACAGATTTACAGCTGGTGAATGCATATTCGTCGGAATGGAAGAAATGGGCCTCAAGCCCATGGCTGTTGCCCCCTGTATAAAGAAGGATGGATCCCTAAGCCTTAGTGAGGATTATAGGCGTCTTAAGTGCAGATGGAACAAGACCACTACCCCATTCCAACATCATCGATATCACCACCTACCATCGCTGTGTTAAAGTATTTTTTACCATAGACCTCCAGAAGACCTATTATCAATCGTCCATGAACCCAGAAGACATCCCCAAGACTGTCATCACAACCCTATTCCATACATATACTTTGAATTACTCCAACCCTCGCCTTCAAATACAGGACGAGTAGACATTCAAATGTAAGAGTGGTGCTTGCCACTTGAAGGTATACGACTCTGTACATAATATGACTTTTTTCAATAGGACGTTTTTGGTATTGTCATGTGAATAGTAAATAATTAGCCCTGCAGGATTAACAAAATTATCTCGTAAATTTGCAACTGACATGATCCTAGGAACAATGTTCTTGCCATTGATACGTTTTAGGGTGCCCTAAACGTATTGGTAATTCTGGTGCATGGATTCCTGGAAGAAGAGCCTGATGATGTAATCAACATAAGGATTTTGGGCGAAGTTGGTGTGATGACAGGATTAAGTTCTTCTTTCAGGTACCCATGCACGACAGTTGCAGTAGTTTTTGTTTCTTTAATTTTATCTCTGGTCTTATTCTTGCATTGTTATGCTGAATGATGATGTTACGTTAGAAAACGAATTCATAGTTTACAAAACGTTCAGATTTTGTTGTTGTTTCTGCACCCTATCATGAAAAGGCAATTCTACGATGGTTATTTGTTTTCTTTATTTCCTACTCTTCTTTTTACTGGAGTAAGGTTGTTATAGCTTCATTCATTGCAAATTTTATTAAACCCATTTGATACACTTTTTTTGTAAATTTTCGTGCAATTATTTCTCAAGTTATTTAGGGTTAAAAATCTTTAGATGTCTTTAAAAACACCATTACTCCAATCTTCATTACATTATCGTGGAAAAAAATGTGAGTTTAAGCATTCGTTTGTGTTCTTTGTTTATATTCAAGATATTGTTTTGTAAAGAATAGTTGGCAGACTTAATTGAAGTTAATCAGTTCAAAATATCCGATAGTTTATGTGCCAATGAATGAATCCACAGTTCCATTGTAATAGCGCAGGCATGTTTTTATTAAATATAAACTTTTATGCAAGGCATCACCAATATGTCTACGCGACAACAATATAAATATATGGGTAAATTAATACATCACTTACTAGATATAAGAATATATAGTAAAAGAAAAAATTAAAGGGGCTGCTGTACAGTGCAAACGCTCATTTATAGTCGTATTAAGATTCTCTCTCTCTCTCTCTCTCTCTCTCTCTCTCTCTCTCTCTCTCTCTCTCTCTCTCTCTCTCTCTCTCTCTCTCTCTCTCTCTCATAAGAAACTAATATTGACAAAGGAAAAGCAGATATGTTTTAAACCAGCCGCACAATTAACTTACCGAAATATCGACAGCTGGAGTAATCCTGGGCAGAACATTGGCGTCATGGGTACCCTGTAATGATAAAAAGAAAATGTACGTAATTATTTTTCTACAGAATAATTAACCTTTTCTGAGAGTCATTCATAAAGTGTGAAATTTAGAACATTTAAAATCTTCTTTTTTTCATTTACCACATCTGCCTTTCGCATGCTTTGGGCTTCAAGCTATGGTAAGAAATGCATTAATTCCCTTAAATAAATTCTTTAGTAAACTATCTGGCAACTCATAGCATAAGTTGACTTTTTACATGTTAGACATACAAAGTCAATATTGTGAATACAGACATATACAGTATTGAAGCATGGCAGTTACAATAACCACTCCGAGTAGAAAGTTGTGTGAAAACCTACTAAAATATTAGCAGCACTGCCCGTCTTGGCACAAAAGGCTTCGTGCTGGGGAATGATAATATTTGAATTATTTTACCGAGGCCCAGGGGAAAAGCAGTTTTAGTTG
>NC_090725.1:257713817-257721317 GCF_036898095.1 Palaemon carinicauda | reverse complement strand
TTTGGATGCTACTGGCTGAAAATGAAGTGGCCTCAGAATAGTTACAAGATTGTTCTGTAGAATGTGGCTTGAAGAAACAAAACCTGATAAATGGGAGTTGGGAGTGTTGGTGAAAATGGCAAGTAAAGTAGACCTGTCTGATTTCAATAATTACAGTGGCATCACACTTACATCAGCTGTTATGAAAAATATATAATATGCTTATTCTAAAGAGACTGGAGAGAAAGATTGATGAAAAGTTGAGAGATGAACAGGCAGGATTTAGAAAAGGTAGAAGTTGTACTGACCAAATTTTCATTTTGAGACATGTTGTACAGCAATGCAAAGAATATAGAAATCCACTTTTGATGGCATTTGTTGATTATGAAAAAGCCTTTTGATTGTGTGCACCATCCACCATCCAGTTTTGTGGACAGTCCAGCGTTATAATGGAATTCCTCTTAAATATGTGAATTTGATTAAGTCTGTTCATGAGCATAGCAAGTGCAAAGTTAATGTTAATGGAGTCCTATCAAATGAATTTCTAGTGAACAGCAGAATACTCCAAGGGAATGTGTTGTCACCAATGAGGTTTATACTCGCGGACTTTGCAATGCGTAGAACAGTCAGAGATGGTGGAGAAGGATTGGACTGGATTGGTAACATGAAATTAGCAGACCCAGAGTATGCTGATGATGTCCTTTTTAGCAGAACACCACTGGATTTTCAATGCTTGCTTACCAGAATGCATGAAATATCACACGAGTTTGAACTTTATATAAACAAAAGCAAGACAAAGATGAGGAGAACGGAGTATGCAATGGAAGATGAAATATCATTAGAAGGAGAAAGGATTATGACGTAGAATTCTTAAAGTATCTAGGAACTATGATCTCTAATACATGGTCTTTAGAATTAGGGTTTATTGAAAGACTGAAAAATGAAAATCAGACAATGGCTAGGTTAAGTAAAATTTAGAAATCAAACTACCTGATACTACAGATAAAAATCAGACTAAACATCAGTTTAGGTGAGATCCCTGTTACTGTATGGACATAATTCATGGTATGACACTGAAACAATCGCCCCGATAGATTTACTAGATTTGAGAACAAAGCCCTCAGAAGGATATTGGGAGTTAAATGGTAGGACAGGATTATAAATGAAACTATAAGAGAGATTACTCGAGTGTCATATGTGGATGAGATCATGATGGGGGTAGATGGAGGAGGTTTGGGCATGCTCTTTACACTCGCTAAGACAGATTAGTTCACCAAACGTTTAGTTGGACTCCACAAGGCACTAGGAGAGTTAGAAGTTCGCAGCCTACATAGCTGCGAACTATGAAGTGTGAAGTAGGATATGAAAAAGGTAGAAGTATTGAATTAAAAGCTCAAGATAGAGGCGACTGGTGAAATCTAAACGAGGCCCTTTGCATTAATAGACGTAGGAGGAGATGATGATACA
Source organism: Palaemon carinicauda (assembly GCF_036898095.1). Taxonomy (NCBI): domain Eukaryota; kingdom Metazoa; phylum Arthropoda; class Malacostraca; order Decapoda; family Palaemonidae; genus Palaemon; species Palaemon carinicauda. Next base: position 257,719,871 of record NC_090725.1, on the reverse strand, counting down.
TAAAGTTATAGGGAAATGTGATGCTCAGATGCAAAAAAAAAAAAAAAAAAATAATTAATAAATAAATAAGTAAATAAATAAAACCGCAGGGAAAATGACGATGTGATATAAATCTTGACTACTATTGTCTTATTTCTTCAACATGACTTGAAGAAATAAGACGAAACTATACTGAACGCAGTGAGAAAGGACCGATATGAGAGAGCACCTGGTTTTAAACGGATTCCACCACTTACGCTACATCACAGATCACCAATTTGCCTTCTTTCTCCAACCCTGCTCCACCTACTTACCATCTATCCATTTATTTCTCTTATTCTATCTATATATTGGTGTAATTTCGAAATTGTATCCCAAATCATACGAATTATTTTTCCACACCATGATGTTCTCTATATAAAGGATTCCCTCCGTGTAAAACGTCGTAAATGAGTGGGGTCCCTCCACACTCATATGCCAAACGCTGCCGTTACACACTCTCGTGTTGGACCATTTGCCTGCTTTAATCTTGCCATATGACTACCTTTATAGTCTAGCTAAGGCAGTTATCTACAACGTGAACGGAGAATATTTGGAAGAAATGGCAAATAGAGAGATAGACGCAAACAGAGTAGGGGGGAAGGGTTGACGGTGATCTATGGAGACAGCACAGCAGTGGGGGAATCCGTTTAAAACCAAGTGCCCTCTCTTATTAACATTTTCTCACTGCATTGAGTATAGTCAGAATTCACTCTGCATTTTCATTTTTTCCTGTGCTTTATATATATGTATATATATATATATATATATATATATATATATTTATTTATAAATATATATATATATATATATATATATATATATAAATATATATATATATATATATATATATATATATATATATATATATATATATATATATATTTATATATATATATATATATATAAAGAGAGAGAGAGAGAGAGAGAGAGAGAGAGAGAGAGAGAGAGAGAGAGAGAGATCTTTGTGTATGTGTTTGATCATATGTCGTACAAAATATATGTATAATGAAACGTAATTCAATTTCTTACCTTTGAACTGCTACTGGTGTTGGAGCTTCCAAGTGACATTTCCGGAGATCTTTGATTGAATTTAGCCAAGAATTGTAGGAAAATTATTGCAAGTCGATTGAATACTGCATTAAAGCCACACTAAATCTGATTATTCAACAGAATGTTAGGTAGGGCCAAAATTAAACACTTTTTCATATATCGGTGTCCATTTGTTGATGTTCATTCACTACTTATCACTTTGTGGTAGGTTTGCTCTGAGTTTACACGTAATGTTCTTTATTCCTTGTCTTGGGTTACATTTTAATATGTACTATTTTCAAGACAACGTGACCTGTCAGATATTCTAATTAAAGTGTGAATAATTTATTGTAGGGAACGTAAAAATTTCATAAATATTTATGATGATTAGATTTCCATGTTTTTGTTTTTGCTGTTAATGAACACCCTATTTTTCTTTGTGTGACATTTGTTGATAATCCATATATGTTGATTTTTATCAAAATTCATAACAATTATCACTGTCTCACGTAACTTTCCGTATAATTTTTCCTCACAAATTGTAAATGCAAAATTAGAAATTTTGTTAAAGTCGCCTGTACTAGAACTCATCCGAAATTCGGCAATGAAAGTATTTTTGTGGCAGTAACTCTTTGATCCGAAGTTACCACACACACACACACACACACACACACACACACATATATATATATATATATATATATATATATATATACATACATACATACATACATACATACATATATACATACATATAGCTTTTCCAATAGAATTAGTGAAACACTTGAGCCGGTACTGCACTTAACAATAGGAGAAGTAAAGAAAGCATTAATAGGCATGAAAAGGGGCAAAGCAGGAGGAGAAGATGGCTTAACAATTGATTTGATAATAGACGAAGGAGATTTCAGAAGGGTAAAACTAGCTGAACTTTACACACAAAATCTCTGCAAGAATGCTCTATACCTACAGCTTGAAAAAACTATCATTATACTAATTCACAATAAGGGAGTCACAAAAGACCTGAAAAAATACCAACCAACAAGCTTACTCTGTAATATATGAAATATTCACAAAGAATGTATTAGCCCTAATAGAAAGAGCTAGACTTTAATCAACCAGGAGAGCAGGTAAGCTATAGAAGTGGGTATTCAACAACTGATCATATCTATGTAATTAGCCTACTAATCGAAGTCAACAGAGTATGACAAATCACTATGTATGGCATTTATAGATTATGAGAAAGCTTTTGATTCTGCCAAAACTCTAGCTGTAATGAAAGGCCTTAAAAGTCAAGGAATATATGAATTTTATGTTATAGCACGAATATATCTATACAGGAAGTACAGCAATCCTAAAAGTAAACAAAGATAGTGGGAAAATTCCAATTGAGAAAGGATTTAGACAGAAACTCCATCTCTCCAAAATTATATACAGCATGCGTAGAATTTTAAAAAATCTAGATTGGGGAAATGTAGAATTAATATTAATGGAGAGTACCTTCACGATTCAAGATTAGCAGATGACATAGATCTGTGTAATGAATGATGGGAGGAATTGCAAAAGATGATAGAAGACCTGAATAGAGAAAGCAGAAATGTAGGACTGAAAGTGAATATGAGTAAAACAGATAATGTTCAATGGAAATGCAGAAAAACAACAAATTTGGGTTATGAACGAACCTCTAAGGATTGTTAAGGAATATACACACTTTGGACAGCGTTTCCCCAGGACACAAGACCAAAATTAAAAGAAGGGTAAGCATGGGATGGAGAGCTTTTGGTAAACCAAATGAGATTATGAAAATTAAAATGCCAATTTCTCTAGAAAGAAAAGTATTTAATAAAATGGTCTTGGAGACTTACTAAATGATTAGAACATAAGCTAGTTACAACTAAATGATTAGAACATAAGCTAGTTACAACTCATAAGTGCTATGGAAGGAATATTGATGGGAATAACACTAAGAGACAGAAAAAAGAGCAATATGGATACGAGAGCATAGTAATGTACAGGATATTCTAACAACATTTAAGAAAAAGAAATGGGCATGGACAAGACATATAATGAGAATTACGGATAATAGATGGACTTTAAGAATAACGAAATGGGTCCATAGAGATTGTAAAGGAAACAGAGAAAGGAAGGGAAGACGATAGAATGATGAACTAGGAAAGTTTGTTGATGTGGACTGGTATATATATATATATATATATATATATATATATATATACATACATACATATATATATATTTATATATGTATATATACAGTATATATTACATAGGATATATAGCTGGAAATTATTAATACAGTTAAGGAAATGAAAATACTGTATATATCAGAGTTCTGTAGTTAGGTTAGAGAAATGACATTCGGAAGTGTCAGGAGAACGGAAGAAAAGGTCTATAAAATTCTGGATAGATATAGTGTAAGAACTATTGAAAAGAAAGGGCCCTGGTGTCTAGAAGCGACAGCGTGTGTAAAAGATAGAAGGTGAATGGTGCAGCATGTGTAGAGGATGCTGGGCAGATAAAGTACGGTAATGACAGTGATCACTATCTTGATTTTCGTATCGCTAAGAAAATTTTATCGAGATATATATATATATATATATATATATATATATATATATATATATATATAGATAGATAGATAGATAGATAGATAGATATAGATATATATATATATATATATATATATATATATATATATATATATATATATGTGTGTGTGTATATATATATATATATATATATATATATATATATATATATATATATATATATATATATATATATATATATATATATATATATATATCCAATAGCCTCGCAACATGTCATTAGTTCACCGTCTAAAGATAAGATGATAAAAGTTATCAGAAAGAATGGTATGAAGGCAAAAAATCTAATCATAAGTATTAGTGCAATGATCGAATTATAATGATATTTCTTTATTTTTTACAATCTGTTCCTTATAGCTAATCAAATGCCGCGTCAAATGAAATTTCTCTATAAAAAATCCCATTTATTTTCATTCATATTGAAAATCAACCATATATATATGATAGTTTTCATGTGCATTTACTGAAGGATGGATTCTCTCCATCAGAAAGGATATAATAGGTGTTCTCCTCGCTATAGCTACTTATTTTATAACGATTTAATATCAGTTCACCTTCAATCATTTAAACATATTGTAAAAGTTAGTATCACAAGAAATCTTAGGATAAATTATCTTTTAACAGTCTTACTTCAATTCAGCTTTGCTCTTAAAGACATATTATTCTGAAAGTTCCTTTCATAATGATTCCGGTGGCAATTATTTTGTAACTGTTTCTGTTTAATTTGTTCTTATAAATATTAAATTCTAAAAGTTTCTCAAGGAACAATTCCATTACTAATATTTCATAATAACCTTACTTCAATTGAGTTTTGCGTTTGTAAACGTATACTTCTAAAATTTCATTTTAGAATAATTTTTAGTATTACGCTTTAAAGTGATAATCAATTTTACCATTGGAAAATAACACTTGACACTCCTCTGTGGAATCAAGTTAACTCTCCACACACACATACAAACTCCTGTTCACTTGCCCGTCACCAACCTCACTTTGCAATACGCTACGGTTACTAAACTGTTAAAATCAAAATTACTTTCAATAGTCTATTAGTCTACTGAGGTTTGATAAACAACCTCCCGTGATTTGATAATGTAGCCTACACTTCAAATTTATCTAATGAGAGGTCGCAATAGATACCGTACTTGCTTAATGATTGACGTCTTGATCTTAATCGCTGATAGTATAGCAGATTACTTGCGGCCGGTTATAAATCCAAACGTTATCTACGTATATGTGAGTGTGTGTTTGTGTGTGTATATGTTTGATAGCCGATAGGACCTCCACTTCAAGATTTTCTCTCAAATTTTGCTAATCAGCAAATATGTCATGAAACTGGTTATTTGGAAAATTCAAAATTGGCTAAATAATTCGTCTTTCATAATATTCTTATGCACTACTATATGGAGGGTTGGATCTGAATCGCTGACTGATAGGTACCATGATCATTTTAACTTAAATATTCAATGGACTTAAAATTTTTGTGATAGATTTGAAACTTTTTTCGGAAACCCCTGTCATTGGCTTGCATTTTAGTAACATTCCGCTCTGTAACTTTTATCTGGGTTGAACACTTAATCATATTAGTTTGTGCTGATTGCAATTGTTGAGAGAGGGAATTAGTTTCAGTAAGAACTGCTCAAAGATGTTGGGAGATACAACCAATTCTAAATTTAATTTCTTGAGAAAATTTCTAGTATTATTTGTCGATTTCCAAGTTGCTATTTCCTCAAGTTCTTTAATAATACATGATAACACGCTTTTATGCATGTTCAATTTTTTTTTCCAATCAAGAGAAAAAACGTGTGGCCAATTAATACCATTAGCTGTAAGGAATAGGATACTTTTTTAAACTTTACGTTTCATCCAGCTGCCAATTAGAAATCAATGTCTACTAACTTCTATTGGTTTCGCTTATTTCAACCATAGGGTTGTTATTGTCCTTCGTCTATGGAATATAGATTTTTACTACATAGTACCTTACAGTTAATTGAAAAAAAAAAGAGGAAAATCTAAAACTATGGAAGGGCTAGTGGTTAACTTATTGACAGCAAAATTGGAAGGTTGTATGGCAACTTTTTTTTTTTAATCAGAATAGTTGAAAGAGAGGAGTCTCTAACGGTTTCCAACAGAAATTCATTAAAAAAGAAAAGCAATTTCCCAAGAAAGGATAGCTTTCGCAGTTCCCATTAAAACTCATTACAGTAGTAACAGTTTCAAATGTAGAAAAGTCTCAGTGAAGACTCTGTTTTATCAGAGTGAAATTGAATGTGTTCTTCATATTTAAACACACACACACACACACACACATACAAATAAGTTCTTGCCCCTCAAGTTTTATTACCAAATAAAAGAACCCTACGCCACAGAGCTAACGGATTGG
>NC_090725.1:257593817-257708817 GCF_036898095.1 Palaemon carinicauda | reverse complement strand
AGATTCTTTTTTTTAACATTCTCAAATTGCCCCATGTATCCTCACTTTTTCACTGTGCATTGTTTCTCTCCTGTGAATATGTTTTCCACGTTAATATCAATAAATTGAACAAGTTGTAACAATCCAAAGAGTGTATACATTGTTTTGGGACACCCTGTATATATATATATATATATATATATATATATATATATATATATATATATATGTGTGTGTGTGTGTGTATATATATATATATATATATATATATATATATATATATATATATATATATATATATATATTTATATATATATATATATATATATATATATATATATATATATATATATATATATATATATATATATATATATATATATTACGGCTGGTCAATTACATAAACTCCCAAATCCAAACTCACCTGTTTATATTACATAAGTCTGTTACACTTGAAAAATATACCCGAGCTTTGAGAATAATACGCAACTCCCAGGCGGCAATATATATGAACACTGAATATCCAAATATCTCTTACGTTACTTTCAAAACAAAACTACTCAAAAACTGACCTCTTACTTACGTTCTTACTCAGGGATTACGAGCAAAGTTCTGATAGAAAATATTGGTGATCGAAATAATACACAATTTACAAAAATAAATATATTCTATAAATAGTTACAACACTTCGAAAGAATTAACATAAGAAATAAATCGCTCGAAATATTAAATCTGAACAAAACCTTAGTCTAAGACAAGAAAATTTTACTTTATAAAAATGACACAATCACGTGTTTCCTTGGAAATTAATTTTATAAAAATATTTGATTTTGATAATTAATGAAAAGAATTAACACTTTAACACCAATGAACTTATAATACTGCAAATTACATATATGTAACTGTTACACTTACGTCTTTATGTTCACACGAGGTTACCGAACAGTTAAGCAAAATAAATACACTTCACTGTATAACCTAAATCTCACAGGGTCAGTTACAAAAATTTATTTTAAACTATACTTACATTAACACACTACACTTGAATTAACATCCAAAAAAATTTCACCAATGTTTAAACAACGCTATACGCGATATAAATTGGATAAAAACTTATTCACATTTGAGAGGACACACACTTGAGAGGAGAGAGGGCAGGCGAACTTTGGCTCTTTCGAAGGGATAGGCTGGGTCTCTTCTGCTGCTTATGCATTCCTAGGTCCTATATATATGTGTGTGTGTGTGTGTGTATATATATATATATATATATATATATATATATATATATATAAATATATATATATATATATATATATATATATATATATATATATCAATTTAATTATTCTAGATCCTTCCAGGACATCGTCTGGAAGCTTGAGGGTAGCCTTACAGCGCCAAAGTTGCCAACTGGTCAAGTAAATGACAAGTTCCAATGAACTCTCTCAGCTACCTCCGCCGACCTCCCTCTCGACAATAAAAGAATAAAAGAGTAAATCTAATTAGAGAATTTTCATACACTTTCTAACCACGTGGAAACATATATATGACGTAATACCTCGTGTTCATACCTCATGTGGGTCATACAGCATACCTAACCTAGATTACATAAGACTTCGTATCTAAATGTGTGAAATAAAAAGTTAATGCTTAAAAGTAACGTAAATTTACGTATATTGAATTGAATGAAAATACAATTAAATGAATGACAAAAGTCTCATGTAATTTACATACATTTACATAAACCTACATGAGTGGAACTCACCTTACGAGCTAGCTATACATCTCTTAGATACATAAATGAAATACATGAATAAAATATTTACTCTTATACTAGACCAGCTTCGTAAAATAGGTCCCCCCAAAAGATTATTTATTCCGGGCCTGGATTCACCGATTCAGCCTGAGATAAATAATCTGCAACCACGTTATCTTTACCTGATATATCTTTACATTAATACAATATTGTTGCAAACATAATGACCAGCTAGTTAACCTTTTATCATTATTCTTTATTTTATGAACAAAAGTTAAAGGATTGTGATCCAGGTAACCTATTTCTTCATTCTGTGGTCTATTCACATAAATGTCAAACTTGCTTATCGCTGTGATTAGCACCAGCAGTTCCTTTTCAATTGTCGAGTAGGCTTGTTAATGCTTCTTCAGCTTCGACGACATAAAACAGACAGGGTTAAGAATTCCTTCCTTGTCTTCATGTAATAGGACAGCTCCAATCCCCTTATCTGATGTATCCACTTGGATAAGGAATTTTTTGTTGAATATAGCCTTCCTTTGACTTTTCCTTCTTTCTGGTATTTTGATAACGTAGGTCAGGTCACTGATCTTCTCCTAAAATCCGGAATGGTTTTTGGAACTCCTTGGCGAGAGGGAACCTGTCGTCCTACCGCAAACCGTCTGTTCATACTTTTCATACCAAACCTTTTCTTCGTCTTTCCTTGGCTCGTTTCCATGCTTTCTAGGGAAAATTTCCTCATTTTGCCGATCCTTTTCCTCAGATTCTTGACATATTCTCCATCCGTTTCCTCTCGATCCTTCCTTTTTTCTGCCAACATTTTAATCGGTCCTTTGCTGAAGGGTTCTCCTTGCACTTCATTCGGGCATAAGGGAGCTTTCTTGATGTACTCATTACGTTTCCCGGCTATCTGATAAACGTGACATGCACGGCAAAACTGGCTCACATCCTTATGCATGCCAGGCCAGAAAAAAGTGTTTCATAATCTTCTCCGTTGTCTTCCTTATTCCTAAGTGTCCCGTCTCATGCGTTACGGTGATCACCTGTCTTCTCAACGGTGCGGGAATCAATATCTGACGGTATATCCCCCATTCGGCATTCCCAGGGACATCGTCGGGTCTATGCTTCCTCATAAGCAACCCATCTTTAAGATAATAACAGGTGGGAGACTGCTGCACCTCCGTCGCATCCACCACACGGTCCAAACACTCTGTTAACTTCGCATCCTTCCGTTGCAATCCTATCAGCCTTCTCTGACTCACTTGTCCTACTTCTAATGCTGAGTTTTCTATTTCTTCCAAATCCATTGCTTCTTTGTCTTCCTGTTCACTTGTCTGCCGTCCCTCTTCGCTCGGGCTCTCTTGGGAATTCTCATCTTGCGTATCATCATGGAAATCCTCTATCGATTCTTCTAAATCAGCCATCTCTCTCACGTTAAAACTCCAAGATGCCACATGAAAATCAGCAGTATAATACCAAGGAATAGCATATGCTGACTTTTGTTTTCAGCAGACAGATATTCAAAGTCTGTTTCAAGATAGAGATAATATCCACCGTATGCAATTGATGTGCACCATCTGTCAAGTGGCTGCCTCTTTTTAACACCAGAATCTGTTTCATTCATTTCCAGAAATTAATGACAGTTCATGCAATATCTCCCCACCATCCTAACTCTAGTTGAATAGTAGTGGCATGGGTAATCTCAGTTGGCTAGTCATACCTCAGATCCTTTTTTATTTTTGTGTCTGAAATTTCGTTTATATATATATATATATATATATATATATATATATATATATATATATATATATATATCCTGTTTGCGTTTGTTGTGCTTACTATAAGTTATTAGCTACTGTCATTTTATGCCCTTTTTATATATTTGTGACGAGTTGTAGATGTAAAGGGCTTTAGTAAGTTAGTGACTATAACTTGTTATTTTCATATCCTGCTTATGTGATTGTTACTCTTTGTCACTTAATTTCTATAAGCAATGCACCGTTGTAAGTTATTAACAACTTGAAATGTCAATGTGTTTGAGTTTTTAAGTGTTACCTGGCAAATGTTCACTTTAATTGTGAGGTAAATTCATATTTTTTTCTACCTTTTAATATTCATTATAGCACTACAATAAAACTTTGATTAAGCAGACATTTCTTTACATTGTTAAAAAGTTATATAAAACAATTTTTCCTTAATTTGAAAATGGATAAGTCTATGTCATCAGTGTATTTAGTATGTATATTTGAAATAATAGATTTTTTTTCATACCTCTACTGGGCATAACTTGTTTCCAGTCTCAAAAACTGCACTGATATTGCAAATTTGCCCCAAAAATATACGTTGGAGTGCACTTCTTGAGAAAATTGACTAGAGTGATTATGTCTTAGAAAGGCTTCAAACTAACCAGAGGGTTTTTTAATCTCCATTATTTCGCTGGTTGTCCGATATAGGGTTATAAATTGTTTAGTGTGACCGGCCTATTTTTGGCACAGGTTTTAGATATCACTCTTTGGAGATTGAAGTCTGAATTCGGTATTCCGAGAGAAGATCCTAAGGAGCTTGTGTAATAAGAAAGATTATTTGCATAGTTTGTCTGTTAATATCCTGGTACCTATGACTATGTGAATGAAGAATCCCTTACCCAATACCATATTCCTTTTATATTTAAGATAATTTGAAACAACACGTACACGATGATTATGGTTTGGTTATAAAATGTCTTAGCAAAGAACAAGTTTTCAAGTGGGTTTCAGGATTCACTTGGGCTACAAATAATTTAAGTCTTGCATTAGAGAAGTTCTAATGAACCAGTCATGCTTGGCTTGATTTAAAGCTCATTTTGCATTTGTTATGGATTTTGCTTGAAAGCATAAACTTCAAAGAGCATTAATGTGAATAGAATATAATTTATTGCCGATGCTTATTTTAGATGAAGGCCTATAAATGAAATAGCGCAGAAACTTTTAATAGGAAAAGTTGCACTCAAAATAATCTGTAACAAAACGTGATGTTCGCACTTCTTGCATTTAGAATTTCGAATCCCTTTGTCATAACAAAATAAATCTTAATCTTAGCTTACGCTTCCTTTTAATACTGAAAATGAAACATGAAAATTTACATCGACACATTCATGAACGTTAACGATTTAAAAGAAATATGTAATAAGATTAAAGAAGGAGAACTTGGAGATGTATTTATATATGATAAGTAATTAATATTTTTTTTAATTTATTCGTACTTGGTTGTGCTGGGATTAACCTGTATTTGTAACAAATATTTTTCATGAACTACGTAAGAAAAGTAGTACAATAAATTTGAGGAAATCCCTATGTAGCCTGCCCATAAATATGTTTTATCGTTTTCTGTGAACAGCTCCAGTAGTAGAAAGTGTAATATTAAATTACAGTATAACCGATGCGCCGTTGCAAAGGCGAAGCCTCAACGTGAATTGATCTGAATCTGACCGATTGTAATGTAAGAATGGGAGGTATTCATAAAAATGAAGGATATCCTTGTAAGCATAAGGTAGAAGTACAAGGTAATTCTCTGAAGTAAAAGGTAGAATTATAAGCAAATCTTTCTTTCCATATTCATAATGATTACCTTTTACTTGCGAGGATATCCTCCAAGCAGAAGTAAAAGGTTGACTCGTGTTTCGGGAGCGCTTAGTTACATGTTGGAACTTGTAAGATTTCATTTGTGCTGTCAAGAGAAGAAAGAGTTTAGTATTTATAATACGTATTTAATGCCCTGTTTTTACTTGTATTTAATTAAGTTTAGGCATCAGAAAGAACACAGACGCCGCCGCACCTCCCCAAAGCCTCGCTGGCAACATCTATCCCACACCCCTTGCATTAGAAGTTCTTTGACCTCTTTTTAGCTCCCCCACCCCTTGCATTAGAAGTTCTTTGACCTCTTTTTAGCTCCCCCACCCCTTGCATTAGAAGTTCTTTGACCTCTTTTTAGCTCCCCCACCCCTTGCATTAGAAGTTCTTTGACCTCTTTTTAGCTCCCCCACCCCTTGCATTAGAAGTTCTTTGACCTCTTTTTAGCTCCCACACCACTTGCATTAGAAGTTCTTTGACCTCTTTTTAGCTCCCACACCCCTTGCATTAGAAGTTCTTTGACCTCTTTTTAGCTCCCCCACCCCTTGCATTAGAAGTTCTTTGACCTCTTTTTAGCTCCCACACCACTTGCATTAGAAGTTCTTTGACCTCTTTTTAGCTCCCACACCCCTTGCATTAGAAGTTCTTTGACCTCTTTTTAGCTCCCACACCACTTGCATTAGAAGTTCTTTGACCTCTTTTTAGCTCCCACACCACTTGCATTAGAAGTTCTTTGACCTCTTTTGAGCTCCCACACCCCTTGCATTAGAAGTTCTTTGACCTCTTTTTAGCTCCCCCACCCCTTGCATTAGAAGTTCTTTGACCTCTTTTTAGCTCCCACACCACTTGCATTAGAAGTTCTTTGACCTCTTTTTAGCTCCCCCACCCCTTGCATTAGAAGTTCTTTGACCTCTTTTTAGCTCCCCCACCCCTTGCATTAGAAGTTCTTTGACCTCTTTTGAGCTCCCACACCCCTTGCATTAGAAGTTCTTTGACCTCTTTTTAGCTCCCCCACCCCTTGCATTAGAAGTTCTTTGACCTCTTTTTAGCTCCCACACCACTTGCATTAGAAGTTCTTTGACCTCTTTTTAGCTCCCACACCCCTTGCATTAGAAGTTCTTTGACCTCTTTTTAGCTCCCACACCACTTGCATTAGAAGTTCTTTGACCTCTTTTTAGCTCCCACACCACTTGCATTAGAAGTTCTTTGACCTCTTTTGAGCTCCCACACCCCTTGCATTAGAAGTTCTTTGACCTCTTTTTAGCTCCCCCACCCCTTGCATTAGAAGTTCTTTGACCTCTTTTTAGCTCCCCCACCCCTTGCATTAGAAGTTCTTTGACCTCTTTTTAGCTCCCCCACCCCTTGCATTAGAAGTTCTTTGACCTCTTTTTAGCTCCCCCACCCCTTGCATTAGAAGTTCTTTGACCTCTTTTTAGCTCCCACACCACTTGCATTAGAAGTTCTTTGACCTCTTTTTAGCTCCCACACCCCTTGCATTAGAAGTTCTTTGACCTCTTTTTAGCTCCCCCACCCCTTGCATTAGAAGTTCTTTGACCTCTTTTTAGCTCCCACACCACTTGCATTAGAAGTTCTTTGACCTCTTTTTAGCTCCCACACCCCTTGCATTAGAAGTTCTATGACCTCTTTTTAGCTCCCACACCCCTTGCATTAGAAGTTCTTTGACCTCTTTTTAGCTCCCACACCACTTGCATTAGAAGTTCTTTGACCTCTTTTTAGCTCCCACACCACTTGCATTAGAAGTTCTTTGACCTCTTTTTAGCTCCCACACCCCTTGCATTAGAAGTTCTTTGACCTCTTTTTAGCTCCCACACCCCTTGCATTAGAAGTTATTTGACCTCTTTTTAGCTCCCACACCACTTGCATTAGAAGTTCTTTGACCTCTTTTTAGCTCCCCCACCCCTTGCATTAGGAGTTCTTTGACCTCTTTTTAGCTCCCACACCACTTGCATTAGAAGTTCTTTGACCTCTTTTTAGCTCCCACACCACTTGCATTAGAAGTTCTTTGACCTCTTTTTAGCTCCCACACCCCTTGCATTAGAAGTTCTTTGACCTCTTTTTAGCTCCCACACCACTTGCATTAGAAGTTCTTTGACCTCTTTTTAGCTCCCACACCACTTGCATTAGAAGTTCTTTGACCTCTTTTTAGCTCCCACACCCCTTGCATTAGAAGTTCTTTGACCTCTTTTTAGCTCCCCCACCCCTTGCATTAGAAGTTCTTTGGCCTCTTTTTAGCTCCCACACCACTTGCATTAGAAGTTCTTTGACCTCTTTTTAGCTCCCACACCACTTGCATTAGAAGTTCTTTGACCTCTTTTTAGCTCCCCCACCCCTTGCATTAGAAGTTCTTTGACCTCTTTTTAGCTCCCCCACCCCTTGCATTAGAAGTTCTTTGACCTCTTTTTAGCTCCCACACCATTTGCATTAGAAGTTCTTTGACCTCTTTTTAGCTCCCACACCACTTGCATTAGAAGTTCTTTGACCTCTTTTTAGCTCCCACACCACTTGCATTAGAAGTTCTTTGACCTCTTTTTAGCTCCCCCACCCCTTGCATTAGAAGTTCTTTGACCTCTTTTTAGCTCCCCCACCCCTTGCATTAGAAGTTCTTTGACCTCTTTTTAGCTCCCACACCACTTGCATTAGAAGTTCTTTGACCTCTTTTTAGCTCCCACACCACTTGCATTAGAAGTTCTTTGACCTCTTTTTAGCTCCCCCACCCCTTGCATTAGAAGTTCTTTGACCTCTTTTTAGCTCCCCCACCCCTTGCATTAGAAGTGCTTTGACCTCTTTTTAGCTCCCACACCACTTGCATTAGAAGTTCTTTGACCTCTTTTTAGCTCCCCCACCCCTTACATTAGAAGTTCTTTGACCTCTTTTTAGCTCCCCCACCCCTTGCATTAGAAGTTCTTTGACCTCTTTTTAGCTCCCCCACCCCTTGCATTAGAAGTTCTTTGACCTCTTTTTAGCTCCCCCACCCCTTGCATTAGAAGTTCTTTGACCTCTTTTTAGCTCCCACACCACTTGCATTAGAAGTTCTTTGACCTCTTTTTAGCTCCCTCACCCCTTGCATTAGAAGTTCTTTGACCTCTTTTTAGCTCCCACACCCCTTGCATTAGAAGTTCTTTCACCTCTCTTTAGCTTCTCCACCCCTTGCATTAGAAGTTCTTTGACCTCTTTTTAGCTCCCACACCCCTTGCATTAGAATTTCTTTGACCTCTTTTTAGCTCCCACACCTCTTGCATTAGAAGTTCTTTGACCTTTTTTTAGCCTCCCCACCCCTTGCATTAGTTCTTTGACATCTTTTTAGCTCCCACACACCCCTTGCATTAGAAGTTCTTTGACCTCTTTTGAGCTCCCACACCCCTTGCATTAGAAGTTCTTTGACCTCATTTTAGCTCCCACACCCCTTGCATTAGAAGTTCTTTGACCTCATTTTAGCTCCCACACCCCTTGCATTAGAAGTTCTTTGACCTCTTTTAAGCTTCCCCACCCCTTGCATTAGAAGTTCTTTGACCTAATTTTAGCTCCCACACCCCTTGCATTAGAAGTTCTTTGACCTCTTTTTAGCTTCCTCACCCCTTGCATTATAAGTTCTTTGACCTCTTTTTAGCTCCCACACCCCTTGCATTAGAAGTTCTTTGACCTCTTTTTAGCTCCCACACCCCTTGCATTAGAAGTTCTATGACCTCTTTTTAGCTCCCACACCCCTTGCATTAGAAGTTCTTTGACCTCTTTTTACCTTCCCCACCCCTTGCATTAGAAGTTCTTTGACCTCTTTTTAGCTCCCACACCCCTTGCATTAGAAGTTCTTTGACCTCATTTTAGCTCCCACACCCCTTGCATTAGAAGTTCTATGACCTCTTTTTACCTTCCCCACCCCTTGCATTAGAAGTTCTTTGACCTCTTTTTAGCTTCCCCACCCCTTGCATTAGAAGTTCTTTGACCTCTTTTTATCTCCCACACCCCTTGCATTAGAAGTGTTTTTTTCCTCTTTTTAGCTCCCACACCCCTTGCATTAGAAGTTCTTTGACCTCTTTTTAGCTCCCACACCCCTTGCATTAGAAGTTCTATGACCTCTTTTTAGCTCCCACACCCCTTGCATTAAAAGATCTTTGACCTCTTTTTAGCTCCCACACCCCTTGCATTAGAAGTTTTTTACCTCTCTTTAGCTTCTCCACCCCTTGCATTAGAAGTTCTTTGACCTCTTTTTAGCTTCCTCGCCCCTTGCATTATAAGTTCTTTGACCTCTTTTTAGCTCCCTCACCCCTTGTATTAGAAGTTCTTTGACCTCTTTTTAGCTCCCACACCCCTTGCATTAGAAGTTCTTTGACCTCTTTTTAGCTCCCTCACCCCTTGCATTAGAAGTTCTTTGACCTCTTTTTAGCTCCCACACCCCTTGCATTAGAAGTTCTTTGACCTCTTTTTAGCTCCCCCACCCCTTGCATTAGAAGTTCTTTGACCTCTTTTTAGCTCCCACACCACTTGCATTAGAAGTTCTTTGACCTCTTTTTAGCTCCCTCACCCCTTGCATTAGAAGTTCTTTGACCTCTTTTTAGCTCCCACACCCCTTTGCATTAGAAGTTCTTTCACCTCTCTTTAGCTTCTCCACCCCTTGCATTAGAAGTTCTTTGACCTCTTTTTAGCTCCCACACCCCTTGCATTAGAATTTCTTTGACCTCTTTTTAGCTCCCACACCTCTTGCATTAGAAGTTCTTTGACCTTTTTTTAGCCTCCCCACCCCTTGCATTAGTTCTTTGACATCTTTTTAGCTCCCACACACCCTTGCATTAGAAGTTCTTTGACCTCTTTTGAGCTCCCACACCCCTTGCATTAGAAGTTCTTTGACCTCATTTTAGCTCCCACACCCCTTGCATTAGAAGTTCTTTGACCTAATTTTAGCTCCCACACCCCTTGCATTAGAAGTTCTTTGACCTCTTTTAAGCTTCCCCACCCCTTGCATTAGAAGTTCTTTGACCTAATTTTAGCTCCCACACCCCTTGCATTAGAAGTTCTTTGACCTCTTTTTAGCTTCCTCACCCCTTGCATTATAAGTTCTTTGACCTCTTTTTAGCTCCCACACCCCTTGCATTAGAAGTTCTTTGACCTCTTTTTAGCTCCCACACCCCTTGCATTAGAAGTTCTATGACCTCTTTTTAGCTCCCACACCCCTTGCATTAGAAGTTCTTTGACCTCTTTTTACCTTCCCCACCCCTTGCATTAGAAGTTCTTTGACCTCTTTTTAGCTCCCACACCCCTTGCATTAGAAGTTCTTTGACCTCATTTTAGCTCCCACACCCCTTGCATTAGAAGTTCTATGACCTCTTTTTAGCTTCCCCACCCCTTGCATTAGAAGTTCTTTGACCTCTTTTTAGCTTCCCCACCCCTTGCATTAGAAGTTCTTTGACCTCTTTTTATCTCCCATACCCCTTGCATTAGAAGTTCTTTTACCTCTTTTTAGCTCCCACACCCTTTGTATTAGAAGTTTTTTGACCTCTTTTTAGCTCCCACACCTCTAGCATTAGAAGTTCTTTGACCTCTTTTTAGCTTCCCCACCCCTTGCATTAGAAGTTCTTTGACCTCTTTTTAGCTCCCACACCCCTTGCATTAGAAGTTCTTTGACCTCTTTTTAGCTCCCACACCCCTTTGCATTAGAAGTTTTATGACCTCTTTTTAGCTCCCACACCCCTTGCATTAAAAGATCTTTGACCTCTTTTTAGCTCCCACACCCCTTGCATTAGAAGTTTTTTACCTCTCTTTAGCTTCTCCACCCCTTGCATTAGAAGTTCTTTGACCTCTTTTTAGCTCCCACACCCCTTGCATTAGAAGTTCTTTGACCTCTTTTTAGCTCCCACACCCCTTGCATTAGAAGTTCTTTGACCTTTTTTAGCGTCCACACCCCTTGCATTAGTTCTTTGACCACTTTTTAGCTCCCACACACCCCTTGCATTAGAAGTTCTTTGACCTCTTTTTAGCTCCCACACCCCTTGCATTAGAAGTTCTTTGACCTCATTTTAGCTCCCACACCCCTTGCATTAGAAGTTCTTTGACCTCTTTTTAGCTCCCACACCCCTTGCATTAGAAGTTCTTTGACCTCTTTTTAGCTCCCACACCCCTTGCATTAGAAGTTCTTTGACCTCTTTTTAGCTCCCACACCCCTTGCATTAGAAGTTCTTTGACCTCTTTTTAGCTTCCCCACCCCTTGCATTAGAAGTTCTTTGACCTAATTTTAGCTCCCACACCCCTTGCATTAGAAGTTCTTTGACCTCTTTTTAGCTTCCTCGCCCCTTGCATTATAAGTTCTTTGACCTCTTTTTAGCTCCCACACCCCTTGCATTAGAAGTTCTTTGACCTCTTTTTAGCTCCCACACCCCTTGCATTAGAAGTTCTATGACCTCTTTTTAGCTCCCACACCCCTTGCATTAGAAGTTTTTTTACCTCTTTTTAGCTTCCCCACCCCTTGCATTAGAAGTTCTTTGACCTCTTTTTAGCTCCCACACCCCTTGCATTAGAAGTTCTTTGACCTCATTTTAGCTCCCACACCCCTTGCATTAGAAGTTCTATGACCTCTTTTTAGCTTCCCCTTCCCTTGCATTAGAAGTTCTTTGACCTCTTTTTAGCTTCCCCACCCCTTGCATTACAAGTTTTTTGACCTCTTTTTATCTCCCACACCCCTTGCATTAGAAGTTCTTTGACCTCTTTTTAGCTCCCACACCCCTTGTATTAGAAGTTCTATGACCTCTTTTTAGCTCCCACACCTCTAGCATTAGAAGTTCTTTGACCTCTTTTTAGCTTCCCCACCCCTTGCATTAGAAGTTCTTTGACCTCTTTTTAGCTCCCACACCCTTTGCATTAGAAGTTCTTTGACCTCTTTTTAGCTCCCACACCCCTTGCATTAGAAGTTCTATGACCTCTTTTTAGCTCCCACACCCCTTGCATTAAAAGATCTTTGACCTCTTTCTAGCTCCCACACCCCTTGCATTAGAAGTTCTTTTACCTCTTTTTAGCTCCCACACCTCTAGCATTAGAGGTTCTTTGACCTCTATTTAGCTCCCACACCTCTAGCATTAGAAGTTATTTGACCTCTTTTTAGCTCCTACACCTCTAGCATTAGAAGTTCTTTGACCTCTTTTTAACTACCACACCTCTAGCATTAGAAGTTCTTTGACCTCTTTTTTGCTCCCACACCTTTAGCATTAGAAGTTCTTTGACCTCTTTTTAGCTCCCACACCTCTAGCATTAGAAGTTCTTTGACTTCTTTTTAGCTCCCACACCTCTAGCATTAGAAGTTCTTTGACCTCTTTTTAGCTCCCACACCTCTAGCATTAGAAGTTCCTTGACCTCTTTTTAGCTCCCACACCTCTAGCATTAGAAGTTCTTTGACCTCTTTTTAGCTCCCACACCTCTAGCATTAGAAGTTTTTTTACTACCTCTTTAGCTCCCACACCTCTAGCATTAGAAGTTCTTTGACCTCTTTTTAGCTCCCACACCTCTAGCATTAGAAGTTCTTTGACTTCTTTTTAGCTCCCACACCTCTAGCATTAGAAGTTCTTTGACCTCTTTTTAGCTCCCACACCTCTAGCATTAGAAGTTCTTTGACCTCTTTTTAGCTCCCACACCTCTAGCATTAGAAGTTCTTTGACCTCTTTTTAGCTCCCACACCTCTAGCATTAGAAGTTTTTTTACTTCTTTTTAGCTCCCACACCTCTAGCATTAGAAGTTCTTTGACCTCTTTTCAGCTCCCTTACCTCAAGCATTAGAAGTTCTTTGACCTCTCTTTATAGCTCCCACACCTCTAACATTAGAGAAGTTCTTTGACCTCTCTCTTTAGCTCCCACACTTCTAGTATTAGAAGTTCTTTGACATATATTTCTAGGTTCCATACTTTTAGCATTAGAGGGTCTTCGATTTATATTTTGAGGTGCCTTACTTCTAGCATTAGAGGCTCTCTATTTTTAGGTTTCTTACCTCTGGCATTAGAGGCTCCTCTTCGCTGTTCTCTCATGTCTTCTAGTTTTTAAGATCTTCTTTCATTAGATTATCTGTTTCTTTCGAGATTTCAGTGTCTCTTTCCCTTAGTTCGTCAGTGTCCTTCTAGATTTCAAAAGAGATTTCAGTGCCGCAAGTCCTCACTTCGTCAGATTCCTCAGGGAAATCGAAGGCATTTATTCTTTACCTATCTGGGCAATGAGTAAAGAGATG
Source organism: Palaemon carinicauda (assembly GCF_036898095.1). Taxonomy (NCBI): domain Eukaryota; kingdom Metazoa; phylum Arthropoda; class Malacostraca; order Decapoda; family Palaemonidae; genus Palaemon; species Palaemon carinicauda. The sequence continues at coordinate 257,695,260 of NC_090725.1, read as the reverse complement.
AATACTATCGATTTCTCGGCATGCCAAAGTAAATGACGAGCAACATGATATATCTACCAATGTCGTCTGGATATGTCCTTACTTCAATGGCGAATTTTGGGACAATCCTGTTGAAGAACTACACGTCACTCACCGTTCAGTTGAACCATTCTGCCTCCATCCTCATTCCCCGCAATCCGTTTTTGCACCGATACAAAGCCTCGTGCTTGTTCCAAGAGTCTCCTTTAATAAGACATCGTCGCAAAAGCCCAAGCAAAGGATTCTTCAAGGCGCATACATTATGATCTTCAAAGCTCAGCTGCCAACGGAAGATCCCGTGTCTTTCTATAGGTCGGGTGATATAAAACGAACGATTGGCAACTTCGGCAGCAACCAAAACCATCTGTAGTTGATGGTGTTCCGAAGACGTAACACACAATTCTTACCGGCAGCTTCCTATTCCGCCAGAACGCGATCTCTGTGAGTTAAGTGAAATCCTTCTCCCAGTCATCAACTCATTTCCTCTTACTCCTATTGACGAGCAATTCCTTGGTTAGATTTCGCCAGCTACATACAGATCATGTGAGGTGTTGCAGGCTACGTTTGAAAAAATGAAGATCAGGTCTTCAGAAGTCATTTGAAGCTCGGAGTCATTCAGAAATCCATGTTAAGTATACGGCTATGTCCTTTGAAGACTTTCGGAAATTCGGGAAAGTTTTCTTCCGAAACCGTTCTGAGATTCCGTTCTGGAGGGATTCAGAATTCCATGGTAAGTCTATGGCTATTTTTTCTGAAGCCATTTGGAAATCCGGGAAAGTTTTCCTCCGATACCGTTCTGAGATTCCATTCTGGAGGCATTCAGAATTCCATGCTAAGTCTATGGCTATTTCTTCTGAAGCCATTTGGAAATCCGAGAAGATTTTCTTCCGAATTCTCTTAGGACTCGCGAAAAAATTCATTCTTGTTTTATAACAACAACAATAATAATAATGATAATAATAATAATAATAATAATAATAATAATAATAATAATAATAATAATAATAATAATAAACTACGTGATTTGATTTATGGATTTGCTTTGAAAAGTTTTGAAGACGCTAAACGCTCAACTTTGCAGTTTGAAGGAAACTTTAAGATACCCAGACGAAGGGCGAGGGGTTATTGAGGTTTAAAGCAAGCCGAATTGAAATAGTTGATTTCAGCTAAATTATTTCATGTTTGGGATTTAGAACAATCTATTTCTGGTACGAATCGATATATATATATATATATATATATATATATATATATATATATATATATACGTATATATAGTTTATATATGTGTATATACTTGCATGTATATAAGCTTTTGCAGTATATGAATATTCTGTGTATATATGTATATTTATACGATGTATATATATACATATATTTACACAGACATATATATACATACATGTACATATATATAATATATACATATATATATATATATATATATATATATATATATATATATATATATACATATACATATAATATATATATATATATATGTAAACTATATTTATATATTATATGAATACAGTATATTTGTATGTACTGTACACACACACACACACACACACACACATATATATATATATATATATATATATATATATATATATATATATATATATATATATATATATACATACATACATACATACATACTGTTTGTACTTACATACATCCCTAAATACAGCAGCCTTCGTATTCTCCCAACTGTTTATACATGCAAAAGCAAATGTAAAATGCATATCACCAAGTTATGGCTTAACCTTGATATTTCATCGAGATTCCAGGTGTGGACAAGATATCTGTCCGCAAGCCACTGTACGTTTTGTTCTTCAAAACGGAATAACATCTTGAAATCACGATCAATTTTGGGTAAACGGGGCATGTATTGTTTAACATACCTCACATCCACAAAATCTGCCATCGTGCTGAGAATCGGACAGAACAACCTTTCTCTTCGAACTGCAGTCTGCTACTGACCAGACTCAGCTTTTTCGAGGTATATGCTCTTGATATGAAGTAAAGGGTCTTCTTTATGTATAACCATTTACTTTTATGTGATTATAAGGATATGCTTTTGCTCTAAAAGTAGAAGCTTTTGCTTGAAATGTTTATGAATACAAGTAGCAGGATTTCCTTCATATTTTGCAAGTATAAGCATATCCTTTTCTTTATGAATACCGCCCAATAAGAAACAATAAGTAACAATGAGAAGCAGTAAGGAAAGGGGATTTATTGGTAGCTGTTTTTTTTTTTTTTTAGTGGTATTCTACATGCATACTACGTATAATGCGTCTATTTCTGCATAGAAAGTTTGATATCGTAGGCTCTGACACACCCTTTTATTCACGCGATAGCTTAGTTCAGACTTTATTTTTTTCTTATGTACAGTACCTTTTGAATATTTGTCATTTTATGTATGTTGTGACTAACCTTTTTATTTGCGGGATATCCAAGTTCAGATTGTTCTCTAAGTTATTCCTGTTATATTTCATTATACCTTTTGATTAACCATTTGCTTACGAGTCACAGTTTCTTCACCATTTACCTCTCCACATCCTGTTTAGATGGCCTTACAAAGATCTTGTAAATTTTGTGAACAAATGCAGATGACAGGTTAAAGCTATCATCTATTCAACTAAGTCCCTCTTTTATCTTATCTACTTTAAAAATTGTTATTAAGCGTGTAAATTGAATTATTAAATAAACCTCTAATGTTATTAATATAGACTAGTACAGTGGTAACGTATTTGCTTAGCATTTGCATGGCAGCAGATCGATTCCAGCTCGGAACTGTGAGTTTAAACTGTTTACTGGGGAGGCCACTGTTGCGGTTGGGCACCACAGTGGGGTGTTGGGCTTGCCCGGCTGACGTTCTGGAGAGCATCTATTCTAATGAAACTGAAACTGGAACCAGACTCATTTAACTTTTATTTGGATTCATGTCTTCGAGGCAATCAAAATATTCACGTCTCAAACTATTTTATATAGAAGATTTTGAGCTAAAGAAGCTCTAAATCTCAGATGGAAGTGTCCCTGATAAATTTTATTTTTGGTACTTCTATAGTAAACGATCACCGCTCTATGGTTAAGCCCTCAAGTAAACTTTGGAACAGCTTAAACCATACATTACTTCTCCCTATCATGCTCTTGCGTTATTTGTCTTTGCATTAGTTATTGTTCAGCACTCCCAGTTGGGGGTTACTATCCCACGCTAGGTATAGTGCCTGAACACTGAAATGGTATTGGTACTGTAAAAATCCAATTATTATAATTTTCTAACTTGTTTTGCACTCAAATCCCCCAGGTTGGTATCCATATACCTGATTGCAGAGAGGTTTTCCCGGAAGTGATGTCCCACATATCTTTCAAACACCCCCAAGGGAAGTACGAATATTACAGAAAGTTCAAAAATTCCTCCCGGTTATTTTTTTTTTTTACTGCAGCAGCTGAATCTAGACTGCATATATATATATATATATATATATATATATATATATATATATATATATATATGTATATATATATATATATATATATATATATATATATATATATATGTATATATATATATATATATATATATATTTATACATACATATATATATATATATATATATATATATATATATGTATATATATATATATATATATATATATATATATATTTATACATACATATATATATATATATATATATATATATATATATATATATATATATATATATATATCAGCCATTGCTAGTCCACTTGAGACAAAAGCCTCAGGCATATCTTCTCACTCCCATCAGTTTATGGTCTTTTTATGCTAGTCTATACCCGCAAAATTTCTTAGCTCGTCAATCATCCATCGTGTTCTCTTCCTTCCCATGCTTCTTTTGCCATGTCTATGGGCCTATCTTGTTATTCTTAATGCCCATATATTATCTGTCAATCTCATATATCCGGCACATGTCCATTTCTTTTCTTTTTTTAAATATTGTTAGAATTTCCTCTATTTTAGTTTGCTCTCGTATCGATGTTGCTCCTTTTCTGTCTCTTAGTGTTATTTCCCATTGTTATTCTTTCAATAGTTCTTTGAGTTGTAACTAGCTTATGTGATAAGGCTTTAGTAAGGCTCCAAGTTTCTCATGCAAATTTAAAACTGGTAGGATAATTTTTTTTTTCTAAGTGTGAAAACCTTAACTTGGTGTAATGGTTTGTGTATTGCCTTACTTAGCAAAGCTGTACGAGTCAGGGCCATCCGTACCAGGTTGGTTTGCTGTTACCAATCATACAAAAATCCCCCACCATCATCAAGCAGCAATTGGCCACTGTGGTGATGAAAACTGGCCAAACCCCAGACATGAATAAGGAATATATATATATATATATATATATATATATATATATATATATATATATATATATATATATATATACATACATACATATACTGTATATGCATACACCAGCTTTGAAAACAATAACTCCTAAGGAGTGATGATGGCCGAAATGTCTATTTCAGCTCTAGTGGCATATCTGAAATTTACAGTAATATAGTTAGTATATTTTTTTCTATAATCTTACATATTTTGTTTGAAATGTAGCAGCAAATGTGAAAGCTTCAATATTTATATCTCATTTGATTATGTAGATTGTTTTCATAACAAGTGTATCCGAAAAAGTAAGGTAATTTAGAAATCAAGAAGCCTTTGGGGCTATCATAAATATGGCAGAAACTTGAATGTTAAAAAAAGGCTGCTGCATCCTAAATTCAAGTTTCCTCAGACTGTCTTCCCCCTCCAGCCGGGGAACATTCTGCACAATACCCTCAGTATATGTCCTGAAGATTTCAGGAATTTTATTGTGAGACTGTGTTGAGAATGGGGATTTTCTCAAGCTCAAGGTCTATTGAGCTCCAGCCGGAGTATTGAAGCTGTATTAGCGATACACGTTATCTTCAGTAGAATTTTAATGAACTTTTGTGAGGGATATCTTCATATTATATTTTTTCATATATTTTGATGTATTTAGATTTCTTTTAATTTTCTTCTGTATTAGTGCACTGCCAATATAAGAGGAAAGTTATTCGTGTAAATATTTCCTGTTGAAAGCCATTAGTTATTGACCGAAAGAGCTGTCGGCAAGGATTGAATAAATTGATCACCACAGCAACAAATTCCGTCTTTTCCATAAAAAAAAATCTATCTCTGAATGCAAGAAGAGGTACTTTACATATAAGTAGAAAAGTGTTGTGGTAGAATAGTTGATGCCATAAGTGTTTTACTAGAAATTGTCCAAGAGAAACATTATGCCTAAAGAGTATACTGTATATAAATATATATATATATATATATATATATATATATATATATATATATATATATATATATATATATATACATATATATATATATATATATATATATATATATATATATATATATATATATACATATGTGTGTGTGTGTGTGTGTGTGTATAATGAGTGTGTGGTCGCTCTTGCCTGTGTTTTTAGTGAGCTGGCAAAATTACTTAAGGACTGAAGCCCTCTAAGAGGAAACTTTTTATAAATTGTAGTCCCCTTCTACTGTATATATGAACTGCATTATGAATTATGAGAGGTAGAGACAGATGTTTCCATTTGTAGAAATTTACAATTGGTATGATATTTTCTGAGTATACTTCATATCGCCCAAGGGTTTATGGAAATCTTTTATATAACAGGAGCCTAATGGCCTAAATATGAATTTAAAAACTTTCACTTATTTTTTCTAATTAGAATGCCGTTAGAATAGGAAAAAGTTTTGTTGTTGTTTTAATCGATATTTTTTCTTTAATGAATGCAATAAGTGATTTATATACGAATTAAAGTATTTTACGTGAACTGAGGAAAATGTGTAAAAATCTAAATGAGAAACACCACTTTCCAGAGTAACCCTTATAGACAAGTGGAATTTTTCCAAGAGACAATTGTGACTCGATAAAAAAAAAAAAAAGATCCCTATTAAAGACCGGCATTTACAGTGTTATGCTATCATCAGATTAGGTGGTTTTTGTAGATAAGAAATAGTGAAGAATTAAAAGCTTAGCCTATCTGTTATTACTGTCAGGGATCTCATATGAGTGCTATGATAGATCCTCAATTGTGAATAGTCGGAAAGCTTCATAAGATAAAACGATGATACACAGACACTCGTAATTGTGACTAAAAGATTACGGGAGTAAATCAGTCTGGTGAATTATTAATTATGCATTAATGCATGGTAACCTTACTCATATTTCTTACGGACTTTCACGTTTGAATAAAAAGCCCTCTATATCGCTTCTAGTTGTAACTGATCAAAGGTAGAGTATACTAAAAAACAAATTCTGGGTATATAGATATTGAAAGTCCAGGTTTCTGCCAGAACAAAATGTATTATTATTATTATTATTATTATTATTATTATTATTATTATTATTATTATTATTATTACGAACACATAAAGCTTATTAAAAGCCGAAGAAAGCCACAATGGAAAGGAGAAAAAGATGCTAAGAAATTGAATAAAGATAATTGAAAATTGTCAATAAAAGATTACAATTAAAGATTGACCAATTCTATATAAATATTTTATAATAAGTGATTAACAGATAAACTATGATAACAAGACTCATGTCAACTTGATCAACAAAAAAAATCGTTTGACTTTTACTATGATCTTCTGAAGTTCAACAGATTTAACTATTTGATTGGGAAGATCAATCCGTAATTAGACTGTTGTGTAGTATTGAGCCTTCTAAAAAAGGAAAGTTATGATCAACTGCATATTTGATACTATGTGGCAGAGGGTATAGTCTAGGAGGATATGGTCATAAAACGTGTACAATAGCCTGATTAGGTAATGGTGGCAGGGATTAATATTCATATCACGAAAGCATTTTATCCTGGTTTAACCTATCCCAGCCTGGTAATTGAATCTCAAGTCCACGACTAGCGAAAATGGTAGACGTTGCTTATATAATCTGTGATTCTGTGTTCTTGAATACATATATCCATATCATACATACACGGGTGATAATGCTGGAGGTCTCGTTCTTTTAGAAATTCTAGCAATACGCTGGGGATATGCAGGACATAATAGTAGTCAGTCAGAGGTTTACACATGTTCCTTAGAAAGAGAAAAACTTATTCTCTTTCTCTCTTTTCTTATTTCAAATAGAATTGTGTAGTGATAGAAAACTGTTACTCAAAATGACAGTAATGATACCAGTACTGTTTCATTTATAGTAAATGCATTTTTATTTCATGAAGTATTGAGGTTTTGCTTTAGTTTTCTTAATTTGATATTTAAGGAACCCCATTTATCAATACCATGAAAGTCTACTTGGTGAAAGTATATCCATGCGGTATAATTGAAAAACTGAAAAAGTATATTATGAATAGTGTCTTATAATTATTTCGAGGGTAATTTTTTTCTTTTGCAAAAGAAAATGAATATGGTTAAATTTCACCCTGCTAATCTGTTGCTCCATACTGTCTAGCACTTACGCCACAGCATTATTATCTTTCTATCTATTGACCTTCGTAACCAATTGATAACAAAACAATATTAGTTACGTAGACTTTTGGTACGACCACTTTAAAGATTAAAGGTGTTTTGATAGGTTTGGGGGTGTAGCCAAACTGACAGATTTAAATGCGCTGTGGTGCATCATGATCATTTCTAGCTACTTGTATAAAGATTGTATTTTGGGATAGTGGTCTGTCACATTTTATCTTTATTAGAATTTATTAATCAAATGTCTTTCGAAGTCATTTGGCATTTAAAGTTTCGGTTAATGTTTTTTTTTATATAAAAATATAAATATATTGACAATTCAAATCAATGTCTGTTTTATTCAAGGATCCATAAAATTAAATTCAGTTATGGTAATAAACAAAACAGATTGACAAAATTATACGACCGTAATATATCGAAAATAAAGTCTCCTTTTTTTTTTTTTAGACATACGTCAAAAGGCATGTGAATTCGCATGAGTGCAAGGCCAGTTTATCTAGCATTTGACGTAGCGCACTTTAGCCTAGACTTGATGCTCTTGAGTTTGCTGTGTGATCTTTCAAAGACGACAATTAAGGATAAAATGCATTATATTGATACTGCCACTGCATCACATTAACGATGGTTTAAATGCCACCCATGAATGGTAGAGGCAAGGGACAGTGACAGTGCCCTATTAGGCAGGACAATGTCCAAGAGACTGATCTTATATACATATGACCAGCGCCTAAGCATCTTCTCCACCCAAGCTAGGACCAAGGAGGGCCAAGCAGTGGCTGCTGATGACTCAACAGATAAACCCGTAGTCTCTCCCAAACCCCCCATCCGTTACTCACAAGGATGGTGAGATTGCAGCGACCAAAGGAAATAACGAGTTTGAGCGGGACTTGAACCTCAGCCTGGTGACCACCAGTCAGGGACGTTAAAACAAGTCACTACGGCATTCAATGCAACCATTGAATTGTGAACATTCTTAAGCTGTAGCTAATTGTTTTCCTATATATATATATATATATATATATATATATATATATATATATATATATATATATATATATATATATATATATATATATATATATATAATGAATATTAAGGGCTACGCCCCGGACCTTAGACTGAACTGGATTTTTTTTAATTGAAAGATGTTCACGGATTTTCTAAAGAAATGTTGATTCGTGGCTTCATATTTCATTTACCCACTTTGAAACATTTTCTTTCTGGCACAGTTAGTAGGCCTACAGTTCTAAAACTTGAGTTACACATCACTGAGACTTGCAAAATAATCTTATGGGGACTGACTCTCCTTCGCATGCTTTCAAATAATTCTTTTCAATGTAATTGATTTCTCTTGGATATGATCTACATGCAAAACGAAACTGACAAGAGACGAAATATATATATATATATATATATATATATATATATATATATATATATATATATATATATATATATATATATATATATATATATATATATATATATATATATATATGTATATATATATATATATATATATATATATATATATATATATATATATATATATATATATATATTTCAGTGGTATTCCATCGTGCCTTTTATTCAAGTTGTTCGTGTACCATATCCGGATTTATCTCTTTTAGACATTCATAAGCTGTAACATAATGATGTGGTCTTTTTTTCTTTCTTCTTTTATAATCAAACTTTGATATTACAGTTCACTGTAAAACGTTCCTGTACCCATAACCCACTACTAATTAAGATACATTACTTGTTTTGAAGGTCTTTTTGTTCGAGCTCCTAACGTTGAAGGGTAGAATCTTGTTTGTTTTGTTGACGTCTGCACCGTGCTAGCCTCAGTGTTGCCATATGTACGATATATATCGTACACGTACGATAATTTGACCCTTTTGTACGATGTACGATAGCAAGTCTATTATGGTACGGTTTTGTACGATAATTTCACTGTCTCTGGCACTATACATAAATTCATCAATTATTTGTCTTTTACTGACAAAACAAAAGGGAAAAAAAAGGAAAAATCCCAAGGGACAATGTCCGCAGGTCTCTTATATTACTGTAGAGAGAGAGAGAAAGATAGGAAGGAGGGTTACTTAGGGCATTGCCGTAGGCAATCTTTCTTTACCGATTACCATTAGCTTATTTGATGTAAGAGACCTGGCTCCTGAATACAAAGAGTATTCACCAAAGTAGATTTGTTCAAAAAACATAAAACTGACTGAATACTTCAATAATAAATTGAGCTATCATAACAACTGAATGTATAAAAGACGAGGGAGAGTGTAGAAAATTTTATTTTACAATTTAAGTGACATGAGAGCTCGTAATAGAAATAGCAAACTTTTGTATAAAAATGTAGTAGATGATGAAGATTATGAACACTAAGCTAAAAAAAGCTGTACTAAAAATATAATTTATGTTGTTAAAATCTATAAAGAAAGCATTTATTTTCCATTAATATATTATGTATGGATATATCTGAAGGAAAGTAACTTTTCAATTTTGTCAATTTTGATGTAAAGTAAGGCTAGGTTTATCCAAAGGAAATTGGTCATTTATTTTGTCTCAGTTTATGTGAAATAATAAAATGTATCTTATAGTGTCTCTCTCTCTCTCTCTCTCTCTCTCTCTCTCTCTCTCTCTCTCTCTCTCTCTCTCTCTCTCTCTCTCTCTCTCTCTCGCTATATATATATATATATATATATATATATATATATATATATATATATATATATATATATATATATATGTGTGTGTGTGTGTATATATACATATATATGTGTATATATATACATATGTATATATATATATATATATATATATATATATATATATATATATATATACAGTATATGTACTGTAGTAAAGGCAAATATTAGCACGTACGATAATTCCATAGGAAAAAACATAATTTTGAAGCCCTTGTACGATAACTTAGGAGAAAGCTCATGGCAACACTGGCTAGCCTTTTGGGCTCATCACTTGACAAGTGGCCGAGGACATAGGTGACCGTAACATGACTGGTAACACTGTGTTCTGAAGTGAAATAACTTAATTGTGGAAATGGGTGGAGGACGCTTAATACGTTTTATGATTCTAGTCTTGGTGGTAGTTTTAGTATGGAAGGTTTGGGATTATTCTGCTTTACCAGTAGTAGAAACGCCAAACTTTAAAACCAATGTCAGAGATTCGCAGACTGAGACTACCCCCGCCAAAGCAAACCAAATGCAGAATGATGGACTGTTGAATATTCTCCCTCCTCCTGACAAACCTGAAGATATTGTAAGTACCATGTAGATATAGAATGGCCCTCTAAGAATTTTGAGTAATTATTTATTGTTTCACCTCACGTTAACCCACAAAGTGCAAGGGGAATGCCGCCAAAGGATGACGGCCGCATCAAGGTTTTCGCAATTTTATCTTAAAGCTAATAATATTTTCTTATTTATTACGAACTACAGTACCCAATATTTATATATCAAAGGAGTGCCCTTGAAATGAAGGTTAATGACTAATAATTAAATCTCACTGATGTAAAGAATATATTTTTAAAAGATTATAAAGAATTAAAAGTGATGATGAATGTATGATACTTTAATTTCTAGCCAAATACACGAACCATATATTTTTCCGGTTAGTGTCTAGGAGAGGGCCGCATGAATATATCGGTGATATTCAATGTATTTTTACTAGAATGTGTAGGAATGTATGTAAATAGTGGCATACGAGTGAGATAATTTAGTGAAATTCAATAACAGTCGAAATATCGAAGATCAAACTCGCGCTACTCTTGTCTTCCTCCCAGAATTTTTCTAAGTCTGTTGTTATTGTTGACTGTCTTGTTTTTAGCTCAAGGGAGCCCTGTAACTACTATAATCCGCAGACAAACTAGTCCACTATGACGTCTTACACGCTAGGCCTAGGTAGGGGTACAGGGCCCTAGGTTAGGTTAGGTAGTTGTACTATTAGGTTCGGTAGTGCCCCGAAAATCACTGTGGCCTTAAGGGGAGGTCACAGGGGGGACGGAGCCCTCTACTAGGCCTAGGTAGGGGTACAGGGCCCTAGGTTAGGTTAGGTGGTTGTATTAGGTTCAATAGTGCCCTGAAAATCACTTTTCTCCTCCTCCCCCCACCCAAAAACCCTGCTTCCCACTGGGGTCCCTCATAATTGTAGTAGTAGGTTTATGCTTACATTTTGTGTGTAAGAGTAAGTCTTAGTTTCTTTTTTATTAATTTCCTCATGTTTCTATGTGATGTGCAACACCAATCTGGTCGTTTTTTGCCGATTTTCGTCGTCATTACTTTAAAAAAACGGGTGCGCCCTTATCCTGGACATTTACCATTTTTCCTACTTGCTATCTTGTGTTTTATGCATTTCTGACCATGATTATTAATGCAGACCACCCGTTCATGAGTTTTTGGACCCCCATATATAAAGACAATTATGGGGGACCCCAGTGGGGAACCGGGGTTATGTGGGTTGGGAAATTTCATAAACGACTGATTTGCAGGAATAATAATGGTCAGAAATGCATAGTAAGCACAAGATAACCATGATTATTAATGCAGACCACCCGTTCATGAGTTTTTGGACCCCCATATATAAAGACAATTATGGGGGGACCCCAGTGGGGAACCGGGGTTATGTGGGTTGGGAAATTTCATATACGACTGATTTGCAGGAATAATAATGGTCAGAAATGCATAGTAAGCACAAGATAACCAGTTAGAAAAATATATGGTTCATGTAAGTGGCTGAAGACAGGCCAAAACATGAATATTTAATACTTTTGAGATTTGTAAAAGGGTACAGAACCTAACAAACATATTTAACCTAACCTAGTAGTTCCCAGGTCACAACCCCTAGCCAGGGGTCAGGTCCCCCAGACCCCCCTTCCCAGGTTACAATTCTTTGGTGTGAGGCAAACCCCCAGGACTCCCCATCCTCTTCATTATTTATCTGCTCTTCGTATTTTTAAAGTCTCTAAGACTGCAAATCAATTCCTTCATTCAATTGCAAATGTTTCATCTTGTAGAAATGCAGTTGTATCAAACTTAGGTTTGTTCCGTAACTGAAATACAAACCACGCTATTTACATGGGGTAATTACTTCGGCGTAGCTGAATGACGAGCCATTAGAATTTTAATGAGGGTATACTACCACACCGCTAGTTAGCAGGGGGTAGGGAGGGATAGCTAGCTACCCCCCCCCCCACACACACACACACCAGTGAGTGCTTCACTTTACTTTTGGCTCGGGCGGAGAACAGACCTGTCTGCTCTCTCCCTCGCTTTAACTGCCATTAATCTGTCTTTTCTTTTTCTTCCTCACAGTGTGTTTGAAGTTGGCCTCTACTGATTATGCGTACGTGCCCTGGACTTCCTGGCCGCCCTTGTGGGACTTTTATGTCGGCGGTCGACACCGATCCCCACACCTTGTGTCCTCATTGTTGGGGCCAACGGTGTGATAGCGGTAATGTATGTAGGGAGTGGTCTACCTCCCAGTGGGAGAGGTTTGCCCGGCGCCGGAAGAAAAAGTCTAAAAGGGATCTTTGTCCTTCAGAGGCTTCTTTGAAGAGAGAAAATTCCAAGACTACTTCTTCCGTAGCCCTTTCCTCCTCCGAAGCTCCCCCTCTAGCGGTCTCTTCCGAGAGGCCGGCGAGTGGTAGCGTAGACCGTATTATTGACTGATCCCGGGGTGCGGGAGAGGTAGTTGACTCCCATAGCGAGGCAGCTGCTCCTCCTCCCCCGGAGGAGGATATGAACGTTGATTTATCTGTCAATAACAATGATTTGTTGCAGCTTTGGGCTTCCTTGGGGCTGCAGGGTTCGCCCTCCAGGGAAGCCCTGTTTGACATGATCAAACTTGGTGCAGCTGTCAAACAATCGCCAACTACAGCAGGGATAGATCCTCTGTCTGTTGTTGACGTTGTTGTGACGGAGGGATCTCGTGGGTCTAGTCAAACCCCCGTTCCTGTTGCTGAGGTAGCTGAAGGCTTAGTTTCCCCCTCCGAACATCTTTCGAGGGAGGAACTAAGTTCTACAGTCTCTCTTGCCGGTGATTCTCCCCCGCGGGGGAGTTCACTCACAGAGACTCCTCTTCGGAGGCCCTACGATGGTCAGCTCGCTGACCCCACGGCCCCTCGTGGGCGTATAAGGCGGAAGGCTCGTCTTCCCCTTCGCCGTAGAGGTCTTCCTTCCCCTCACAAGGGAGTTAGGAGGCGCCTCTTCGGCTCGTTGTCCCCACAGTCCTCTGCGGAGGAGACGACTCGCCGTTCCCCGATCCTGCCAGCTACCACCTTAGACCTCTCCGGGGTTCGTTCGCGATCCCCTTCGGAGGAAGGTCGTCCTTCGGGACCCTGTGACCAGTCTCCCTCCAGACCTGCTGGCCTGCCGTCACCCTTCGAGGATGCTGATGGGCTTTACGCGCCACCTGAACCGGCCATTGTGCAGGCACCGGGCCCTTCGGGGCATAAGGGACTTGAGCGCAAAGCTGCGCCTCTTGCCCTTAAGTGCCAGGTTCAACCTGCGCGCCCTCATGCTGCTGCCGTTGCAGTCTTAGCGTCACAACACTCACCTGCGCGCGTGCGCTCCCCTGTTCCTGTTACGCGCTAGGGTACCCCTGCGCCCCGGCGCCCGCCAGCAGTTCCTGATCTAGCGCGCCAGCGCTCACCTGCACCCCAGCGTTCTCCGGTTCCTGCCACGTCGCGCGCAGTCCAAGAGGCTCCTAGGTTAGCGCACAGGCGCTCACAGGTACCTCTGGACTCGCAGCGCCCTTCTGGAGTTAGGCGCGCCCATCGCGCGCAGTTCCTGACACAGCGCACACGCGCTCGCAAGCGTGCTTATACATCCCAGCGCGCAGTCCAGGAGGTGCCTAAGTTAGCGCACGGGTGCTCCCAGGTACCCCTGGACTCTCCTTCCAGACCACGCAATCCTGCACGCGCTCCGCCAGGTTCCAGTTTCTCTCAAGACGCCCCATGCAACCCAACAGCGCACACCTGTGCGCCCTAATCCGATCGCGCGCCCTGCGTGCCCATCGCAGCAGTGCACACCTGCGCGCCCACATCCTGATGCGCGCCCAGCGCGCCCACAGGTTAATATACCTGTTCTAATGGCTCAGCGCCCACCTGCGCTCCAACGCGCAAACCCACCCTCACGCTATCCCGAACCTGCACACTCGCGCCCTCGCCCGGTTCTTCCGGATACGCGCCCACACGCCATTACTCTCTTGTGCCCATCAGTACCGCATCAGGATGCTGCGCGCCCTCGTATCCAGCTCCTGCGCTCCACACGCCCTCGCCATCTTCTACACGCGCCATCGTGTCGATGCGCCTGTGCCATCGCCTACGCGCCACTGCGCGCTCGCGCCCGCTCTACCAACCTCTCACGCCCGCGCGAGATTCCAATGGCACGCGATCCTGGACAGGGCCCATCGCGCGATCGTCACGAGGCGGACAGGTCATCATCTTGTTCCCCTTCCCGCAAGCGCAGAACATCGCGCTCGCCGGAGGAGGGGCGGTTCCCGGACAGGTCTAAGGACTCTCTTGTTTCAGCTTCTTTTCAGGCGAACCCTTGTTTGTCGAGTCCTCCAAGGGATCAAATGATCCCCTTCCCTCCAGAGGGAGTGTCTGACAGGGCGACTGTCAGCCAGCAGCCCTGGTTCGGGACCCTGGTCAGAGCTCTTGTGCAGGCTATGAAGCCCGTCCTCTCTGACGTGGGTCACAAATCAGCGGCGGCTTCCTCCCCCCTGAAGAGGAATAGAGGAGTCCCCTCCGTGGAGACACCTCCGAGGGCTATCCTGTCCCCTCGCAGATCCTTGCACAAGGCTCCTTCCTCCCCCCCCCCAGACTTTCTCTCCCTTCCCTGCGGATGAGGATTACCCATCCTCAGGAGAGTCGGACGAGCCGGACCGTTCCCCCATCGCACCAATGGGGGAAACTCCGCCTCTCCCTGAGAAGTCTTCTCGTTCAGGGGTGGAATAGAGCCTGCACCCATCGTTACTCGAGTCCTGTATCCCTCCCAGGAGGGAACTGAAGGACTCTAAGACGATTCCCAAGTCGTCAGCAAGGATCAGACAGGAGCCAGCTAGACCTTCCGAGGATGTCCACGTGTTCCCCCAGGAAGAGCCACTGGGGACAGGAGACTTTGCTGCCAGTCCTTCTGGAGGAGAGCACCAAGAGTCAGAACACGTGTTCTGGCAAGTCCTGACCCTCTTGAGGAACCGCAACGGGATTCCAGACCCAGAGATTCCTCCTCATGAGGGTAAGGACACGGTCTTGGACCGTGTCTACGGCACCCAGAAACCCTCTAGGGCCAGTGCAGCTTTGCCTTGGTCTCAGGGGATGAAGAGTGCCAGGGACAAAGTCGGGGGCCAGCTCTCTGAGCTTGCCTCCTCCAGTAGATCCAGCGCCGGTAACAAGCTCCTCCCTCCTCCTCGAGTCCATCAGAGGAAGTACTTTGAGATCCTTGAGGAGTCTTGTTTGGGTCTTCCAATTCACCACTCTGTGGAAGAACTCACCGGGGGAGTCCCTCTAGAGAGACACTCCAACCGGCACGTGTCCTATTCAGCTACTGAGATCCTAAGCCAGGAGAAGGTGGCGAAGTGTGCCATGCAGGCAACTTTGTGGCTTGACATCTGGCTGGGGTCTCTGGGCATCCTGGTGCGGTCTGAGGACCTGTCCAAAGAAAGCACCACGAAGGCACTGGAGACATTCTTGCTCTCAGGCACGCGGACCATTGAGTTTCTGGCCCACCAAGTCTCGAGCTTGTGGGCCAATACGATTCTCAAACGACGGGACGCAGTGGCTGAGAGATTCCACCAGAAGGTCTCCAGTTCAGATGTTAGCAGGTTCAGACACTCTTCCGTGCTCGGTAAGAGTTTGTTTGAGCCTAAGGACGTGGAACTAACCACTGAGAGGTGAGAAGTTGAGGAAGTCCAACCAGGATTCCCTCATCCATAGGGCCCTGACATCGAGGCCCTACAAACCTCCAACAGCCCCGTCCGGCTAAGGACACAAAGAAGACGACAGCAGCAAAGCCGAAGGTGTCTAAGCCCTTTCCTGCCAAGAGCAGAAGGAGCAAGAAGTCCTTCAGGGGAGGCAAGAACCCTAGAGGAAACGGCCGAGGCCGTAAACGCTAGGGTTGGCAGTCCCCCTGCATGTCCACCAGTGGGGGGATGCCTACAAAGTTGCGCGGCAAGGTAGCAGCAACTCGGGGCAGATACCTGGACGATTTCCGTAATCGATCAGGGTTATCGCGTCCCGTTCACAGCTTTTCTACCTCCCCTGACAGCGAATCCAGTGTTGTTGAGCTCTCTTGCCATGGGATCGGCAAGAGGGCAAGCCCTTTGGGCAGAAGTCCAGACCATGTTGAAGAAGGACGCTCTCCAAGAGGTAGTGGACGGGTCCCCAGGCTTCTACAGTCGACTCTTTCTTGTAAAGAAGGCGTCTGGAGGCTGGAGACCAGTCATCGACCTCTCAACCCTGAACGGGTTTGTTAAACAGACTCCGTTCAGTATGGAGACGGCAGACACGGTCAGACTTGCAGTGAGACCACAAGACTTCATGTGTACACTGGACCTGAAGGACGCGTACTTCCAGATCCCAGTCCATCCGTCTTCAAGGAAGTACTTAAGATTTTGCCTAGACAACAAGATCTACCAGTTCAAGGTGCTGTGTTTCGGTCTCTCCACAGCCCCTCAGGTGTTCACCTTGATATCATTGTGGGCTCACAGGATCGGCATCCGTCTCCTTCGTTATCTGGACAACTGGCTGATCCTAGCGGACTCGGAGGCAACCCTTCTTCTCCACCGAGACAAGCTCCTCGAACTTTGCCAGGATCTAGGGATCATGGTAAATCTCGAGAAGTCCTCTCTGCAGCCCTCTCAGAAATTGGTATACCTAGGCATGGTTATAGACACCAATCTCCACAAAGCCTTCCCATCAGACGGCAGGATAGCAAGGCTGAGGAAGGTCGCGAGGCCTTTCCTCAATCGAGAAGAACTCCCAGCCCAAACATGGTTGCGTCTCCTCGGCCACCTCTCCTCCCTGGCCCGTCTCGTTCCCAACGGTCGCCTCAGAATGAGATCTCTCCAGTGGCGACTCAAGTCCCGGTGGAATCAAGGACACGATTCCTCGGACACTTTGGTCCCTGTGGGCCAAGCGGAACGGACAGACCTCCAGTGGTGGGTGGCAGACGAGAACCTACGAAAGGGAGTGGATCTTCTCGTCCTTCCCCCGGATTTGATGTTGTTCTCGGACGCATCAAAGAAAGGGTGGGGGGCCCACGTTCTGAACCACAGGACCTCAGGCCTGTGGTCAGAATCAGAAAAGTACCTTCACATAGACCTGCTAGAAATGAAGGTCGTGTTCCTGGCACTTCAGAAGTTCCACCAAGTCCTGGTGGGCCACTCTGTGGTGGTGATGAGCGACAACACCACAGTGGTGGCTTATATCAACAAGCAGGGAGGTACCTTTTCAGAACAGCTATCCCATCTTGCAGTAGAGATTCTGAGATGGACCGAAGTCCACTCGATCACACTAGCGGCTCGCTTCATTCCAGGCAAAAGGAATGTGCTCGCCGACAGTCTGAGCAGAGCGACGCAAGTAGTGAGTACCGAGTGGTCTTTGGATCCTCAAGTAGCCAACAAAGTCCTGACTTTGTGGGGTTCCCCGACGGTGGATCTGTTCGCTACAGCGCTGAACTTCAAGCTCCCGCTGTACTGCTCCCCAGTCCCGGACCCCAAGGCTCTCTGGGAGGATGCCTTCCAACGACGGTGGGACAACATCGATTTGTACGCCTTTCCCCCGTTCTGTCTGATGAGGAGGGTGCTCAACAAGACCAGAATATCGGTCAATCTATCAATGACCCTGATTGCTCCACTATGGCATCACGCAGATTGGTTCCCGGACCTTCTGCAACTCCTCACGGAGGTTCCGAGAGAACTCCCTCCACGTCACGAGCTACTCAAACATCCACACGCCAACATCTTCTACAAAGCCGTAGCTTCGCTTCGACTTCACGCCTGGAGACTGTCCAGCATCTCCTCACGGAGAGAGGATTAGCGCAACAAGTTGCGAACAGGATGTCTGGTCACCTGCGCAAGTCATCCGCAGAGGTCTAACAGGCGAAGTGGCGAGTCTACTGTGGTTGGTGTCGTGGAAGGGGTATCTCTCCACTCGTTGCCACTATTCCAGCAATAGCGGAGTTCCTCGTGTATTTGCGGGAGGAAATGCGCCTTTCAGTCTCGGCCGTGAAAGGCTATCGCTCAGCCTTAAGTCTTGCCTTCAGGCTTAAAGGAATGGACATTTCTTCCTCGCTGGAACTTTCCCTTCTCATACGAAGTTATGAACTTACCTGCCCTCAATTGGAAGTGAGACCTCCTCCATGGAACGTGGTTCGAGTTCTCAGGTCTCTGAAGAGACCTCCCTACGAACCATTACGCCAGGCTTCAGATCGCCACCTTACCTGGAAGACGGGTTTCCTGCTAGCATTGGCCTCGGCCAAGCGAGTCAGTGAACTGCATGGTCTCTCGTACGACATCGCCCGTTCAAGGGGATGGGGGGAGGTAACATTCAGCTTCGTCCCTGAGTTTGTTGCTGAGACTCAGAAACTGGGAGTGCCGGACCCTAGGTTCGACTCTTTCCAGGTTTCGAGTCTTCGTTCTGTAACAGATGACCCAGACCATCTCCTACTGTGCCCAGTGAGGAGTCTGAGGTTGTATCTTAAAAGAACAGCTGCAGTTCATTGCCAGGTGCAAGCCTTATTCTTGAGCACTGGGAAAACGAAGAGGAGGGTCACCAGGAATACTATCTCGGCCTGGATTCGCAAGGTAATACATCTGGCCTTAAATCCTGACCCTTTTCCGTCACGTCGCCCTAGAGCGCATGATGTCAGGGGCATAGCTACGTCCCTGGCCTTCAAGAAAAATGATTCAGTGACGCAGGTCCTACAAGCTGGGATGTGAAAGCGTCAGACCACCTTCACGGCCCACTACCTGCAAGACGTGACACACAGGAGGCTCGATACGTTCTCTATCGGCCATGTGGTGGCTGCACAACAGCTGGTCTAACCTCAGGCTCCTTAATGGACAAGTAGAAGGAGGTTAAGGGCATTGTTACCTGGTTTTAGTCTGCGTGAATGAAAATATCTGTCTGGCCCTTACTCTTTTCTTCATCCTCTCCTCCCTTGTTGAAAGCAGCATCCTGGGTTCTCTGCACAGCTGACCTCGAACCGCTGCAGGTAAACCATGCTCCCTTGTGTTCCTGGTATTAAGTGTAATACTGTCACGTCCCCATACCCTGACGAGGTGGTATTGGGAGAGTCCTAGCCTAGATTTCCATCTGAAGAACTCCAGGTCAACTTCCTAGGACGAGTCACTTCCTCACCTTCACACACACAGCTTACGTAGGCCGCAGCAGTTTCACAGCATGCTAGCGAGGAGCAGGGACTCCTTATTTCTTGAGTACTTACACACTCGAATATGGAGTCCCCGGGCAAGCCAAAGCCAGTATGGCAGGGACTTACCTCTCTACCTAAGGGTTGAGTCACCCCATGTAAATAGCGTGGTTTGTATTTCAGTTACGGAACAAATGACAAATTTGTAGATAATTTGTATTTTTCCTAACTATACAAACCTTAGCTATTTACACGTATTTGCCCGCCAGCCCTGTCCCCCGGGATAAGTCCTACCTCTAAGCAAAGTGAAGCACTCACTGGTGTGTGTGTGAGGGGGGGGTTAGCTAGCTACCCCTCCCTACCCCCCGCTAAAAAGCGGTGGGGTAGTAAACCCTCGTTAAAATTCTAATGGCTTGTCATTCAGCTACGCCGAAGTAATTACGCCATGTAAATAGCTAAGGTTTGTATAGTTAGGAAAAATACAAATTATCTACGAATTTGTCATTTGTTCCAACACGAATACTTACCTCGAACTACTTTCTTAGGAGTTACTAGTAACCTCCTCTCTACCGACCAGAGTTTTGTGTAGATTACCCCCCACCCCGCTTTCTAAGGAGGCCTACCCCCGGCATTAAGGAATGTGCCCCGAGGGTAGGCTTATCGTAAGCTTCATCAGTAAGTTCTCTGGTCGCGACGTGTGAACACGTCGCCCTCGTTCTCTATCGATCCTTTGTGTGCGTTCTAGTGCCCCACGTGTTCCCCGCGTGGTAACTTGTGTTTTCCAGTGTACTTTTCCCGGGTGTTCCTGTGTGTTCACCTTCCACCCGTGTGCTTACCCAGTTTTTTCATTGATTCCCTTCGTGCTTGTGTCTTGCGTTGTGTGCATTATGGAGCAAATCCGCTGTTGTCCGGGGCCTAGAGCCGGTAAATCGTTCGGGGCGTTCCTCTCCAAGCCTGAAGTGGATCCTCACTCCCTTTGCTCCTCCTGTAGGGGAAGGGTTTGTTCGTCAGCAGATACGTGCCCCGAGTGTGTAGACTGGAGCGATATCCAGTGGGTACGGTACGGTACGAAAAAGAGGAAATCAGCGAAACGTTCCCCCAGGAAAGCTAGTGTTACTTCGTCGCTACCATCACCCAGTGAGCGGTCCGACGGGCCTCTGTTTCACCATCCCCTACACAGAGTAGGGGACGAGGTAAGTCTGGTGTAGAAAAAGAACAAGGCGTCCTTTCCCAGGAGCCTAGTGAAAGTGCAGTGCCGATTGCGAGCCCTTCTAGGGCTAGTGAAGAACCCAGTAGTGCGTCCGGAGAGTCGGCCCTTGTGCTCGGGGGGCACGCGTCCTCCGATGACCCCTTGTGGGGTAGTAACGCGGTGTCTGTATCTAAGCCGCCCTCGTGGGCCTGTGCTTCTGGTTCTTCGTTAGGCGGAGACAACCAGAAGAAATTACGACCTTCGGGTAACGATGCCTTCGGTTGGAGGCTTCCGAAGACGCCGGGTAGGTCACCCTTAAGGATGGAAGTGGCCCTGGACCCCTGGCTCCCTGGCATGGAGCGCTTTAAGTCGTTCCCAGCCCCCTCACGGAAGTCCCTGAAGATTTCCTCCAGCCGTCGACCTCTGGCGTTCAACGCCCGAAGAAGTCCCCCGCAGTCCCCGCTACCGGCCGACATGCGATAAGCACAGTGTCGTCGGGTTCGTCGGACGTTTATTCCTCGTCGTTGGAGGAAGTCAGGGTAAAACACCGTCGTCGGAGGGAGCGGTCCAGGAGCGAGCGTTCCCGTTCGAGGTCGCTCTCCCGGTATAGTAGCAAGCGCTCCCGCTCCCCAGGGCGTAAGTATAGGAGGAGTAGGTCTCATAATGGCGCCTGGGTCTTTGTACCCCGGGACTCAAAGGTGCTTTGTTCCCCGGACCGCCGGTCCAGAGAGTGTTCGCCAAGGATGCCATCCTCAAAACACAACCTTGACCCTCGCGACCTAGCTCGCAGGAAGGACCTTACAAGAAGGCATAAGTCCTTGAAGCCTCCGGTTCACCCCGCCCAGCGGGGGGAAATGCGCTTCTCGTCGGGCGGCCTGGCCGAACCAGCCCAGCTGGTGCGGCCTTCGGGTCGGAAGGAACGGTTCCCGCTGTCGGGTCAGCCCACGGGAACCGCGTCCTCGGCACCCAGAGCCCTAGGGCGGACGAGAGTCCCCGCTGAACCAGCGATGCCTGCGTTAACCCAGGCCCCTGGTGCGGACGTACCTGCAGATGAGATCCAGTACCTTGGTAGGACGGCGCCCCTGGCACCAAGAGCTAGACGTCCAGTCGGCGTGCCCGGTAACCCAGCTCCCCGGCCCCAAGCCGAGACCTCGGCTGACGGAGGGGAGGGTTCACCAACGGAGGACTCCGCCTATAGGAGAGTGGTTGGCCTTATCAGAAGGCACCACAAAATCGAGGAACCTACGGCTACAGACGAGGATTACTGGAGGTCAAGCCTATTGAGAATCATGCAGACTCCTACCCAACCTAAGACGTCTCTAGCGCTTCCTCTAGCCCGAGATCTGGTCCTAGGGCAGGAGTATGTGGACAAGGTGGTGGCTAGTAATGCCGAAGCCCCCAAAACCCAGAGTTCCTCGAAATTGCTCCAGGGCCTCAGAACCCAAGGCAAGGTTTATGTGCCAGCGGGACGTCACCCAGGCCCCTGTAAGGTGGAGTCGTCTATCGACATCCTGAGTCAGGGCGTCTCAGACGATAGGGCCTCTTCGGCCCCGGTCTGTTTCTCGCCAGCAGAAGCCTCCATGATGGAGGAAATGTCAAGAGATTTGGTGAACGTCTCCTCTTGGCTGGATTGGTGGGCTTCCACTTTGGTAGGGGTACAAGCCTCGTTCGACCCCGCGGACCCTGACCAGCAAGGCCTCCTGAGAGACCTTATTACCTCCGGGGGTAAAACCCTTAAGTTTTTAACTTATCAGTCGCTCGCTCTGACGGCTAACTGGGTACTCCATAAGAGAGACACCGTACTGACGAAGGTGTCCCGGAAGGTACCAGACAGGGAAGCGCGGGCCATACGGAGCTTACCCTTGTGGGGAGAGTCCTTGTTTCCCCTGAAGGAACTAGAGGCCATCATGGAGAAGGTCTCGAAGAAGGAGGAGTCTAACATCCCCAGACCTACGCCTTCTAGGAGACCGCCCTACAAAGAGGTCCGTCTCGGATAGTGCCGCGACGTCCCAAGCCTCTCCCAGCACTACGAGGGGAGAGGCTCCCTCTTCCTCCTGGTCCGCAACGCCTCAGCCCCCCCGCAGGGGAGCTCCAGCGCCCTCAAGCTCCTTCAGGTTGGGTTACTCTGCCTCTAGGAGAGGCAGATCAGGCCGCTCCTCTAGAAGAAGATAGAGTGGGAGGCCCCCTATCCCCGCCCAAGCCTCGGGTTGGGGAATGCCTCAGACTTCATTGGCAAGCATGGAAGGCTCAGGGAGCAGAGCCTTGGACAGTGTCCGTACTAAAGGAGGGCTACAGACTTACGTTCTTAACAGAACCACCCCCTCTTATCCCGGCCAGCCGGGCGGAATGGCTAGCTCCCAAAGACCCGTTAAAGAGGACCGCCCTTCAAGAGGAGGTATCCTCCATGTTAGAGAAGGGTGCCATGGAAGAAGTTCTTCTCCCAGGGCCAGGTTTCTACAGTCGCCTGTTCCTGGTAGAAAAAGCGACGGGGGGGTGGAGACCGGTTATAGATCTGTTGGCTCTCAACAAGTTCATCAAGAAGACGGACTTCAAAATGGACGCTCCGAAGTCAGTCCTGCTGTCCTTGTGGGAGAAAGATTTCATGATGACCATAGACCTCAAGGACGCATACTTCCAAATTCCGGTCCACCCCTCGAGTCGAAAGTTCCTCCGGGTGAAATGGGGTCCCCTGATCCTGCAATTCAGGACCCTTTGCTTCGGTCTGTCAACAGCGCCCCAGGTGTTCACGAGAGTCTTCACGACTGTCTCAGTGTGGGCTCACGAACGAGGCATTCGCCTCATCAGATACCTGGACGACTGGTTGCTCCTTTCCGCCTCAAAGGTCCTCTTGGAGGAACAAGGGAGAAAACTTCTCCAGTTATGCAAGGATCTGGGCATCGTAATCAACCCGAAGAAGTCAAATCTATCCCCATCCACCAGAATGAACTACTTGGGAATGACATTAGACACCATTCTGGGAATAGCCTTCCCTTCGGAGGACAGGATAAGAAACCTCATGCACATAATTCAGCCGTTCCTGTCAGAGCGCCCCAGGAGAGCGAAAGACTGGCAGAAGCTGATAGGTCACCTGGTCTCATTGGAGAAACTAGTTCCCCAAGGGAGGGTAAGGCTCAGATCCATACAATGAAACCTGAAGAACCTCTGGTGCCAACTGGACTCGCAACAAGTTCTAATCCCAGTCCTACCAAACACGAGACCCTCCCTGGAATGGTGGCATTGCCGGTCGAACTCACTCAAGGGGATGCCCTTCGGGACCGATCCACCCGAGTTACTACTGTTCACAGACGCCTCCAACCAAGGATGGGGAGCCCATCTCCTCGACGAAACAGCACGAGGGACCTGGTTGGACGGGGAGAAAGAACTCCACATCAATATCCTGGAGTTGAAGGCAGTCCAGAAGGCTTGCCTACACTTCGCGAGTCTACTAAAGGGAAACGCCGTGGCGTTGATGTGCGACAACGCCACGGTAGTGGCATACATAAAGAAACAAGGATGCTTGAAATCGAAGGAGTTGTGCGATCTCACCAGAGAAATTCTAGATTGGGCAGAAGAGAACCAAGTGGTGTTGTTAGCAAGGTTCATTCCCGGGAAGAAAAACGTTTTGGCCGACGGCCTCAGCAGAATGGGCCAGATAGTAGGGACAGAATGGTCCCTTCTTCCGGAAGTAGCCAAGCTCATCATCCAACGTTGGGTTTCCCCGGTGATGGACCTCTTTGCAACAAAACTCTCCTGTGCCAGACCCGAAAGCAGCCTTAGAAGACGCCTTTCAGCACAAGTGGGACAATCTAGATGTGTACGTTTTTCCCCCTTTCACGTTGATAAGGCAAGTGCTCAACAGAGTAAGGACAGCCCAAAACCTAAAGATGACTTTGGTAGCGCCCTGGTGGCCGGAGAGAGAGTGGTTCGCGGACCTAAAAGACCTATCGAGTCAACCGCCGTGGCCTCTGCCCGACAGGTCAGACCTTCTACATCAGCCTCATTTTCTCAGGCTCCACGACAACCCACTCTCCCTACGTCTTCACGCCTGGAGACTATCGAGCGGCTCCTGAAGAAGGAAGGATATTCTTCTTCCACGGCCAAGAGAATGTCTCTATACCTGAGAAAGTCGTCAGCCGCGGTCTACCAGGCTAAGTGGGCCTCCTTCACGAAGTGGGGCTCTGAGAGGCACATTAAACCTCTTAAGGCCTCTGTCCCAGACATAGCAGATTTTCTGGTGTTTCTTAGAGACAAGGTGGGAATGTCAATCCCAGCCATAAAAGGAGTTCGGGCTGCCTTAGGCCAAGTCTTCCTCCTGAAGGGCATCGACCTGGGGGCCTCGAGACACATAGCGATGCTTGTCAAGAGTTTCGAGCAGTCCTGCCCCACACAGGCGAGTAGGGTGCCCCAGTGGGACTTAGCCAAGGTCCTGAAGATGCTGTGTCGTCCCCCCTTTGAACCTTTGAAGGATATCGTGGACAGAGATCTCACCCTCAAGGCCGTCTTCTTGCTGGCCTTGGCGTCCGCTAAGAGAGTGGGAGAGATCCATGGTCTGTCATACGACGTTTCTCATTCGAAGGGGTGGAAAGAAGTATCCTTCAAGTTCGTGCCTTCTTTTGTGGCTAAGACTCAGAACCCAGCAGTCTGGGATCCGAAGTTCGAAGGTTTCTCAATTCCTGCCATCCCTAAGATGGGTAATGCAGAAGATTTAAAATTATGCCCTGTACGAACAATTAGAAAATACTGGAAAGAACAGCTCATCTCCGCCCAGGCATCAAGAGCCTCTTCGTATCCACAGGTATTAATAAGAAACAAGTTTCCAAGAACACCATTTCCTTCTGGTTGAGACAAGTTATTGCCAGAGCCTACAAGGAAGATGGCATAGCAGTGCCAGGCACCCCCCGACCTCATGACATCAGGGGCCTGAGCACCTCCTTAGCCTTTGAGAAAAACATGGCAGTGGGTCAGATCCTGCGAGCAGGTACTTGGTCGAACCAGTCAACCTTTACTAGCCATTACCTCAAGGACTACTCGAGGAAGTCCTTAGACGGGTTCTCCAAGCGGTGTAACGGTAAAAGCCCCAGGCGCGATCAAGGCTAGCAACCGGTAGGCACAAGTGCGGTTTCCTCCCTCCTACCCAGTTGCTTCCTTGCCTCTTCGGGGAGTACTGACTGATACCATTGGATAACACATTCTTCACGACTACGCTACTGGAAGGAACTTCAGAAGAAGCTTTTCAAAGGGTGAGTACTTAGACACTAACGTGAACTCTTGTGTAGTTACCCTCGCATCCGTTTTCTAGTAGGTCCCGTTATCCCTGGGCCTCTTGGCCTCCACGTCCCGGGTCAGGGGGCCAGAATAGCACTCCCGCCTCCTAAAGTGTAAGTCTCCTAAGAAAGTAGTTCGGGGTAAGTATTCGTGTTGGAACAAATCAAAAATTTTAAGTAATTTTTATTTTTCCTAACCTACCGAGAACTACTTTCGGGTAATGGCCCTCCCTTCCTTCCCCGAGTGCCTCTCTTCCCTTGCTAGCATTGTGCTAATCCAATAGAACTTACTGATGAAGCTGACCTGGCCGGGCATCGACCTACGATAAGCCTACCCTCGGGGCACATTCCTTAATGCCGGGGGTAGGCCTCCTTAGAAAGCGGGGTGGGGGGTAATCTACACAAAACTCTGGTCGGTAGAGAGGAGGTTACTAGTAACTCCTAAGAAAGTAGTTCTCGGTAAGTATGTTAGGAAAAATGAAAATTACGTAAAATTTTTGATATTTCTCCTTTGAAGGTTCCTTCGAAGGGAGAAAAACCCAAGGCCTCTTCTTCAGTCTCCTGACCCTCCGAAGCTCCTACTCGTTCGGCCTCTTACGGGAGACCGTTGAGTAGTAACGTAGACCAAGTTAATGTCGGCCAACCCCGGTTCTCAAGAGATGATGTTGCTTCACCTAGCGAAGCAGCCCTACCTCTTCCCCCGGGTGAGGCCTTATCACTAACCCCTCTTGTGTAGATTTGGTCTTCCTTGGGGCTTTCAGTTCGCTCTCCAAGGAAGCTTTGCTACAGTTCATCCACATGGGTGCTTCTCTTCAGCAGTCATCGTTGCCGTTAGAGGTAGATCCTCTGACCCTCATTGACGTTATAATGTCAGAGGTGTCACGTGCGATATCATCCTACTCCTCTGCCCCTCCAGACTCTCCAGCGGTTGCTGCCGACTTAGTTTCCTCCGTTCCTGAACATCCTTCGAGGGGGAAACTTATGTGCAACGTCTGTCTCTCCTGTAAGTGTTTTAGTTCACTTATAGAGAGACTTCTTCGGAGGACTGCTGCAGCTCACAGTCAGCTTTCTGATCCAACAGCCCAAAGAGGACGCATTCGTTGGAAAGTACGCCTTCCACTTCGCCTTAGAGGTCTCCCTTCACCATCGGTGAAGAGGCGCCTCTTTAGTTCATCATCGTTGCAGCCGTCCCCTGCAGAGGAGCCTCCGCTGTAGTCATCTGATCTTCATCCATCGATCGTCACTGCTCCTGCAACTAGTCCTGTGACTTCGGTCTTGGACCTCTCTGCGGATCGTTCGCGATCCCCTTCGGTGGATGCTCGCCCTTACAAAGGGCACATCCCAGTTCCCGACCATCCACCCTTCAAACCTGCCGACCTGCCATCTCCGTTCCTGTCACCGGTAAAGCCTCTTGAAGCTCTACCAAAGTGCGCAGCTGTGCACCATCGCCCTGCAGCTCGCCAACCTACAGGACATCAGTGCTCACCAGCAGCTAGTCAGACTGCTCGTCATTTCTCTACAGCGCTTCGGCGCGCCCCTTCACCTGCTCGCGCTCATAGAAGGCAGCAAGATCATGCGCCTGCGTGCCAATGTTCTCCTGCGCGCCCACGTTCCCCTGCTCTCACACGCCCAGGGTCGCCCACGCGCCAGCGCACTAATGAGTGTTTGCGCTCTCCTGCGCGCCCATGATCTCTTGCGCATCAACAATTTTCTGCGCACCCTGCGCCTACGCTCCCATGATCTCATATGCGCCAGCGCTTTCCTGTGCACCAACACTCCTGCGCACCAGTGCTTTCCTGTGTGCCAATTCTCTCCTGCGCACCAACAATCTGCAGGCGAAACAACATGCGCAATCCAGCGCTCACCTGCACGCCACCACTCAACTGGGCATCCGCGCTCTCCTGCACACCAGGTCTCTCCCGCGCGCACACTCAAAGACTTGCGCACATGCCTGCACGCCAGTCTTCACCTGCACACCCGCGCGCCAATATTCTCCTGCGCAGGAACTACACCCGGCAAGGTCACCATCGCCTCATTCCCCTTCCGCAAACGCATTCTAGTGCACCCTGCGGGAGAAGGTAAACGGGCACAAGCAGAGGGGTTCAGGATCCCTAAACTGCCTTCTAAGGCGGACCCACCTATTACGGTGACTCCTCGAAGGGAACCTTCGGTCCCTTTCCCTTCAGGGTATCTTTCTGAGAGTGCATCGGTCAGTCAGAAGCCTTGGTTCAGTGCCCTAGTCAGAGCTGTAAACACATGCATTCAAGCCTGTCCTGTTCCGCCGCTCGTCAGAGCAGCCTATAGCTCTGGACTCAAGACACGGAACCATGGCTTCCTCTGCCCCTCTGAAGAGGAAAAGAGGAGTTTCCGACGCGGTCACTTCCCCGAGGGTGAAGCTGACTCCGTGCAGACCATTAAGGCTAGTCCCTCCAGTATCTCCCCAGGGATATTCTCCCTCCCTGTCTGATGAAGACCATCCTTCACCAAGGGAATCGCGCAATGAGAGGCACTCCTTCATCCCACCGTTGGAGGAAACCTCCCTTCACGCGGAGAGTTCCCTTCAATCAGAGATCAGGAGGGACACTGCACTCAGGCCTTCGATGTTGGAGTCTTACCTCCTTCCTCGGAAGGAGCCCAAAGACTCCAAGAATCTGTCAAAGTCCTCCACCAGGACTAGAATGGAGACAGCCAGCCACTCAAGGATTGTCCGTGACTCACCCCAAGAAGAGCTCTTGGGGACAGAGGGAGACTTCGCTGCGAGTCCAACATCAGGAGGAGACCAACAAGAATCTGAACATGCATTCTGGCAGGTTCTAACTCTATTGAGGGTTCTCAATGGGTTTTCTTACCCAGAGATACCCCCTCAAGAGGGCAAAGACACGGTCTTCGGCTGCGTCTTCGGCCCTCAGAAATCCTCAAAGACCAGTTCAGCCCTGCCCTGGTTTCAGGGGTTGAAGAGTACTAGGGACAAGATCGCCCAACAGCTCTCCGAGTTTGTCTCCTCCAACCGTGCCGGCTCTACGAACAAGCTCCTCCCACCTCCTCACGTACAGCAGAGGAGGTACTTTGAGATCCTGGAGGAGCCCAGTTCAGCTCTTCCACTTCACCACTCTCTGGAAGAGCTAACCAGGGGAGTCCCTCTTGAGAGAGACTCCAGGCGGCAGGTCTCGTTCTCGGCGGCCGAAGTCCTTAACCAGGAAAAGGTCACTAAGTATGCAATGCAAGCTACTTAGGGCTGTACATCTGGTTAGGGACCTTAGGTATCCTGATACGATCCGAGGATTTCTCCAAGGAGCGTACCAGGAAGGCAATGGAGACCTTTTTACTCTCAGGCTCTCGCACGATCGAGTTTCTTACCCACCAAGTTTTGAACTTGTGGGCAAACACTATTTGAAACGTCGAGATGCAGTGTTTTAGAGGTTCCACCAATAGGTCCCCAGTGTCGAGATAAATAGGCTCAGACATTCCTCCCTAGAGGGGACCCACCTGTTTGAGCCTAAGGACGTGGAACTTGCTGCTGAGAGGTGGAGGAAATCTCATCGAGACTCCCTCCTCCATAGGGCTTTGACATCCAAGCCCTATAAACCTCCAGCACGTCAGCAGTCCCGTTAACCTTACGATGAAACCAGCAGCAAAGACAATGGTGTCTAATAAGCCCTTTCCTGTCAAGGATAAGAAAGGCAAAAAGTCCTCCAGGGGAGGTAAGAATCCTAGAGGGAAAGGCCTAGGCCACAAATGCTAGGATAGGCACTCCCCCTGCGTTTCCATCAGTGGGGGGATGCCCACAAAGTTACTCAGACAGGTGGAAGCAACTTGGGGCCGATTCCTGGACAATCTCCGTGATCCGTCTAGGATATCGCGTCCTGTTTATAACATCTCTCCCTCCCCTGAACAGGAATCCAGTGTCAATAGACTCCCTGGCCATGGGATCGGCAAGGAGGCAGGCCCTTCGGGCAGAAATCCAGACCCTGTTGAAGAAGAGTGCTCTGCAAAAGGTCCTCGATAGGTCCCCAGGCTTCTTCAGTCGACTCTTTCTTGTGAGAAAGGCGTCTGGAGGCTGGAGACCAGTCATCGACCTCTCAGCCCTAAACAAGTTTGTCAAACAAACTCAGCATGGAGACGGCGGACACGGTCAGACTAGCAGTAAGACCTCAGGACTTCATGTGTACACTGGACTTAAGGACGCCTACTTCCAGATCCCAGTCCATCCGTCTTCAAGGAAGTACTTACGATTCAGCTTAGACAACAGAAAGTACCGTTCAAGATGCTGTGCTTCGGTCTTTCCACAGCACCTCAAGTTTTCACCAGACTGTTTGCCCTAGTATCATCTTGGGCACACAGGACTGGCATCCGTCTCCTCCGTTATCTGGACGACTGGCTAATCCTAGCAAACTTGCTGTCAACCCTTCTTCAACACCGAGACAAACTTCTGAGACTTTGCCAAGATCTGGGGATCATGGTAAATCTCGAGAAGTCTTCTCTGCTTCCTACACAGAGACTGGTATATCTAGGCATGATTATAGACACCAATCTCCACAAAGCCTTCCCATCAGACGACAGGATAACAAGGCTGAGAACGAGAAGAACTTCCAGCCCAAACGTGGTTACGTCTCTTCGGTCACCTTTCATCGCTGGCCCGTCTAGTTCCCAATGGTTGCTTCAGGATAAGATCCCTCTAGTGCCAACTCAAGTTCCAGTGGAATCAGACTCGTGATTCCCCCGGACATCCGGATCCCCATGGGATCAACGAAACTGACAGTCCTCCAGTGGTAGGTGGCAGATGAGAACCTACGAAAGGGAGTGGATCTTCTTGTCCTCCTCCCGGATTTGATGCTGTTCTCGGACGCTTCAAAAAAAGGGTGGGGGGCCCCACGTGCTGCACCACACAACCTCAGGCCTCTGGTCAGAGTCAGAAGAGTACTTCCACATAAATCTCCTAGAGATGAAGGCTGTCTTTCTGGCCCTTCAACAGTTCCAGGCGGGCCACTCAGTGGTGGTGATGAGCGACAACACCACAGTAGTGGCTTACATCAACAAGCAAGGAGGTACTTTTTCGCAGCAGCTATCCCATCTAGCAGTAGAGATACTGAAATGGGCCGAAATCCACTCGATACCACTATCGGCACGCTTCATTCCAGTCAAAAGGAATGTGCTTGCCTACAACTTGAGCAGAGCATCTCAGATAGTGATTACTGAGTGGTCTTTGGATCATCTAGTAGCCAACAAAGTCCTGACTTTGTGGGGTTCTCAGACTGTGGACTTCTTAGCAACGGCCCTGAACTTCAGTCCCAGACCCCAAGGCTCTCTGGCAAGATGCATTCCAACAACAGTGGGACAATATCGACGTTTACGCCTTTCCCCCGTTCTGTCTGATGAGGCGGGCACTCAACAAGACCAGAACATCGGTCAATCTTTCAATGACCCTCATAGCTCCGCTATAGCATCACGTTGAATGGTTTCCGGACCTAATGCAGCTCCTAACGGAGCCCCTAAGAGAACTCCCTCCACGACACAATCTACTCAAACAACCATATGCTAACATATTCCACAAAGCCGTAGCTTCGCTACGACTCAGAGAGGAGTTTCATAACAAATTGCGACTAGGATGTCTGAATACCTGCATAAATCATCAGCAGCAATCTACCAGGCAAAATGGAAAGTCTTCTGTGGTTGGTGTCGTGGAAGGGGTATCTCTCCTCTCGATGCCACAATTCCAGCATTAGCGGAGTTCCTTGTGTATTTGCGTGAAGAAATGCGCCTATCAGTCTCGGCAGTAAAAGGCTATCGCTCAGCCTTAAGCCTCGCCTTCATACTGAAAGGAATGGACATATCTTCATCGCTAGAACTTTCCTAACTCATACGGAGTTATGAACTTACCTGCCCTCAGTCAGAAGTGAGACCTCCCCCATGGAATGTGGTTCGGGTTCTTAGGTCTCTTAAGAGACCCTCCTATGAACCATTACGCCAGGCAACAGATCGCCACCTTACTTGGAAGACGGTGTTCCTACAAGCTTTGGCTTCAGCCAAACGAGTCAGTGAACTTCATGGGCTCTCATACGACATCGCCCATTCAAGGGGATGGGGAGAGGTAAGGTTCAGCCTCGTCCCTGAGTTTATTGCTAAGAATCAGAACCCGGGAGTAGCGGATCCACGATTCGATTCCTTCTGTATTTCTAGTCTCCGTATTGTAACAGATGACCCCGACCATCTCTTATTATGCCCAGTGAGGAGTTTGAGACTGTATCTTAAGAGAACAGCTGCAGCCCATCCCTGTGTGCCGGCACTATTCATCAGCACAGGAAGGACCTAGAGGAGGGTCACCAAGAACACCATCTCAGCATGGATTCGTAAGGTCATAGACCATGCATTGAATCCAGATCCTCCTCCTTCACGTCGCCCCAGAGCTCATGATGTCGGGTGTAGATACGTCCCTGGCATTCAAGAGAAACTTCTCAGTGACACAGGTTCTTCAAGCTGGGGTGTGGAATTGTCTGACCACATTCACATCCCACTACCTGCAAGACGTGACCCACAGGAGACTCGATACATTCTCTTATCGGTCCTGTGGTCGCTGCACAACAGCTGGTTTAAAACCTCAAGCTCCTTATTGGACAAGTAGCAGAAGGTTGAGGGCATTGTTACCCAGTTTTAGTCTGTGTGAATGAAAAGGTTTGACTGGCCCTTATTCTTTTCTTCATTCTCCCCTCTCTTGGAGAAATCAGCATCCTGGGTTCTCTGCACAGCTGACCTCAAACCACTGCAGGTAAACCATACTCCCTTGTATACCTAGTATTAATACTAATACTGTTGCGTCTCCATACCCTTTCGAGGTGGTATTGGGAAAGTCCTAGTTACACTTATATACCTCAACACACAGCTTGCCTACGCCGCGGACCTTGCATAGCAAGGTTTCAGCGACGTTCAGGGACTCCTTATTTTTGAGTACTGACATACTCGGATGAGGAGCCCCCTGGTAAAGCCAAAGCCAGATTGTCAGGGACGTCCACCCTACCTAATGGGTGAAACACCCCTATTAAATAGCGTGGTTTGTATTCCAGTTACGGGAAAAAATGACATTCGTAGATAATTTGTATTTTTCGTAACTATACAAACCTTAGCTATTTAAGCAAACTTACCTGCCAGCCCTATCCCCTTGAAGTCCTACCTCCAAGCAAAGTTGAACTCAATCACAGGTGTGTGAGGGGGGGCCGGTAGCAAGCTACCCTCCCCTACTAACTAGCTGTATGGGTAGTTAACCCTCCTTATAATTTAAGGGCTCGTCATTTCAGCTACGCCAAAAGTAATACCCAATATTAAATAGCTAAGGTTTGTATACTGTAGTTAGGAAAAATACAAATTATCTACGAATTTGTCAGTTTAGGGATGATTGTGTTTTTTCATTGATGCTGCTGTGTAAATATGCCCTGGTTGCGAGGGTCGCCCTTGTGTGACCTTCGTGTTGTCGCTTGAGCCAGACCCACATTCTTTGTGTCCGACCTTTGGGGGGCGTCGTTGCGAACAAGTCTTGCCCTGTGCCTCCCAGAGGAAGAAGTTTGGGCAACGCAGGAAGAAGGCGGCCAAGCACGATTGCTCTCCCTCCAAGTCTAACACGAAGGTGAAGCGATCGCGAGTTTCTTCTTCTTTGCGCTCACCTACACCTCTTTCAAAAGTTCCTGCTCGAACATCTTCCTCCGGGGAACGACCGAGTAGGAGCTCGGTACCCTTAACTCCTGGGCAATCCCATGGACTTGGGAGTTGTTGCTTCCCCTAGAGAACTAACTTCTGCTGCTGCTGCTAAAGTGCCCTTCTGAATTTCAGAAGTGTTGCAGGCTTGGCTGTCCTTGGGGATTGCATCTTCCCCTTCGAAGGAAGTGCATCTGCATCTCCTTCAACATGGGGCTCAGACGGATCCTTCACCTATTGCCAACTTCGCCCTGGACATTTGCGAGGTTTCCCTTTCTCCCACCAGACTGCCTTCTGTTGACGACGAGTCTTCTTGCTATCCTGTAGTATCGTCGTCTCCTAATTTACAGACCTTTGTTTCTCCCCTTAGGAATGTTTCCAGCCCACAGGCAAACCTCCCTCCTACTACTGCTCCAGACGATCTCCAGGTGGACAGCTCTTTATCTGATCATCGATCGCAGGGACGAAACTCATCACCTCGTCTTCCTGGACGGTCAGGATGTTGTTCGCTACAATCCAAAGATGAGATCAGATTTTCTTCTGATCAACGATTCCAGGGACGAGACTCGTCAACGCGCCTTCCTGGTCGGTCACCCTTAGAATGTCATTCGCGACAATTTGGTGATGAAATAAGAGGTCAAAGGTTATCACAATCTCGTCACTCTTCTTCACGAAGGCGTTTTAACTGTAGAGCTTCACGCTCATAAGACCGAAGGTTATCATGGTCTCACTATTCTTCTTCCCAAAGGCATTCTAATAAAAGTTTAAGATCTTGAGCTATACACTCACAATCACAAGATCTAAGCTCATGTTCACGAGATTCACGCTCGCGATCATGAGATAAACGATCTCGGTCGCGATCTGGACATTCACGTTCACGATCTTGACATTAATGAATACGAGGACGGCACTCACGTTCACGGGGACGACATTCACGGTCACGGGGACGACATTCACGGTCACGGGGACGACGTTCATGATTGCGAGGGCGCCATTCACGTCCACAAGGAAGGCATATTTTATGTTCCCGATGCTTACGTTCACGAGGAAGGCACTTTTGATGTTCCCTATGCTCACATTCTCGAGTTCGTCGTTCACGTTCTCTAGCAAAACATTTACAATCGTGAGTGGAACGCTCACAATCATGAGTGGGACACTCACGTTCGAGAGCAGAACGTTCTAATTGCTCTTTTTTCCAACAACCTCCGATGGATGAAGGACATTAATCTGACCAACCCACCGTTGTGAGTTCTGCTAAGTTACCCCTGTTCCATTTGTGGCCTGGGGCGCTATGGCTAAACAATTGCCAACGCTAACGTATTCGACCGCGGAGAAGTGCTCCCCAACGTTTCCTGTCACTCCGGTTCTGATGATTCTACCATCACCTGTGGCAGGTGTTAATCGTTCTTCAATTCCTCAGGTTTCCTTAGGGCTTCCTGCTTCTTGTTCGCTTTTAATCCCACGTGAATCGGACATTAAGCACTATTCTTACGTTTTCACAATTAGATCGCCTGATTTCATGTTTTTCGGGAGCCACTGTCAAGGAATTGGGTTCGTTTGCGATTCCAACACCTTCGGTGACGATTCCCGCTAAGACTCCCTCTAGTGGTAGGCTGATTCCCTTCCCTGAAGGGTTTAAAGAACCCCAGATAAGTTTGTGGGTGTTCCTATGTCGCCTGATTGTCCCCTTAGAATATCTAGGAAATATCTCTTCATGCCGCAGAAACACACTCCTGAGACGCCTCGGGCATCTGAACGTCCTCCAATTCATAGACGTTCCCCACCTCCCAGTCACCTGAAGGAATCCCTGGACTTTTCGAAAGGAGGAATGCTTCCTTCTTGGTTTGATACTCTGTTATCAGACCTCCAAAAGTCCTTCGGTTTAGCCTTTCCACTTAGCCTCAACCTTCTCAAGTCAGCAATACCCCACGATTTCTGTTGGAGAGTTTATTGGTTTTCCCTTGCATTGACGGTGGCTTGAACCCCAG
This sequence comes from Palaemon carinicauda, assembly GCF_036898095.1. Classification (NCBI taxonomy): domain Eukaryota; kingdom Metazoa; phylum Arthropoda; class Malacostraca; order Decapoda; family Palaemonidae; genus Palaemon; species Palaemon carinicauda. Next base: position 257,659,180 of record NC_090725.1, on the reverse strand, counting down.
GAGGACTTCGGTTCCAAGTAGCATCTTTTTAGCACAGTCTCTCGCATCCGAATTCAGTGCTAAAGGTAAGGTGCCCTCTGTTTTGGACCCAAGTCTGCAACGACTTCCTCTGACTCCAATTAGGGATGTTCACAGACTAATCTCTAAACAGAAGAGGAGGATGGCAGTCTATACTCCTCCTCATGCGAATCCTGTTCTTCCCCGCACAAGCAGATGTCTTGGATCTCTTAGGGAGTTTCCCATCAAACTTCCTGTCCCTAAGTCTGGCGTTTCAAAGGAACCACAAGCTCTTCCTAAGACTTCGGTCTTGGATAAGCAGTTTTCTCCTCGAAGAGTCAAAAGACTCCAAAACAGTTCCCAAGAATGCTAAGATAAGTGATTCACATAGACAGGAGTTGGATGCAGGATCTCCTGAGGTGGTTCCTTCTCATGATACCAATGACGACTTTGACTTACCCCAGTCTTCTATGGACGAACTCTTGGAGGTAGATTATGATGTGGACACGGATGAAGAATTCCTTCTAAGAGCGGCTAGTCCCTGCTTCCATTCAGAACAGGAGCGGAAGGACTCTGAGCATGCTTTATGGAAGGTCCTAGCCTGCATGAGATCCTTTATCAAGTTGTCGGATCCTGGTATGACCTCTCAGGAGGGCAAAGAAATGGTCCTAGACCAGATCTTTGGGACTCAGAGGTCCCCTAAGACTAGTGCAGTTTTGGCCTGGTCGAAGGGACTGACGGCTGCTAGGAGGAAGGTTATCTCACAGATAGCAGGAACTTCTCATTCCCAGAGAGCAGGCTCTGCCTCACGGTCTCTCCCAATTCCTTTTATACTTCAAAGGAAGTATTATGAGACAGAAAACAATCCTCATTTGACTTTGACTCTCGACCCCTCAGTCGAAAAGCTGACAAAAGGTATTCCGACTAGAGCGCTCTCTTTCTTGAGAGCTTCTCTCTTGGCATCTGAGCTCCTGAACATACAGCGAGGTGCGAAGTATGCCACTCATGCCGCTTCTTGGCTCGATCTATGGTTTGGAGCATCAGGACGAATCATACATTCCGAAGATTTATCTAAGGAATCCATGAAGAAGTCCTTGGAATCCTTCCTGTTTTCGGGTACCTGTACGTTGTAGTTTCTGTCGCACCACGCAGCTAAAGTATGGCTGAATGCCATCCTTAAGCTTCGGGATACCGTAATAGGTCATTTCCATAGACAGCTTCCAAAGGTGGAGATTTCACGTCTGAGAAACTCAACGCTCTCTCTTCGTCCCTAAAGAAGTAGAGAGGACAGCTGATCAGTTGAGGAAATTTTCCAATAATTCTCTCCTTCACAAAGCCATGATGTCTTGATCCTACGGTAGGCCTCCTCAGCCTTCCAGAAATCAACAGAACACTTCTAACCCATCAACTTCCAGGTCCTCAGGACCTCTTATGGTTTCTAAATGTCCCTTTTAAGCCAGAGATCAGAAATGATCTAAATCCTTCTGAGGGAATAAAAGAGGTAGGGGGAGTGGCCGTGGCACCTGCTCCCACTAGGGGGACAATCCCCTCAACAACTACAGTACTATTTGTAGGATGCCTGCAACACTTCTGGCAGAGGTGGCAGCATCACGTGGCCAATCAATGTGATCGGTTCAAGTTATCGCGTCCCAGTCACACAATCTCTCCCTCCTCGGACTCGGAATCCGATTCCTTTAAGTTCCTATATGAAGGGGTCTGTAAATGAACTAGCCCTCTGGGCAGAGTTTCAAACCATGCTGGCGAAGGGCACTCTCCAAGAGGTCCTCAACAGGTCTTCAGGCTTCTACAGTTGAATCTTTCTTGTGTAAAAGCTATCTGGAGGCTGGAGAACAGTCATAGGTCTCTCTCACCTGAACAAGTTTGTCCAACAAACTCCATTCAGGATGGAGACAGCAGATACGGTTGTTCAGCAGTACGACCAAGACGCATATTTCCAGATCCCAATCCAACCATCTTCAAGGAAGTATCTCGGGTTAGTACGTGAGAACATTCATTACCAATTCATAGTTTTCTTTCGGTTTCGGTCTCTCGACAGCACCTTAAGTCTTCACCAGGGTGTTCTCCCTAGTGTCATCTTGGGATAGAAGGAACAGCATTCGTCTTCTTTGTCACCTCGATGACTGGCTGATTCTCGCAGACTCGGAGTTGACCCTTCTCCATTACCGAGACAAGCTTCTGGAGATCTTGATAAATCTCCGTAAGTGTTCTCTGCTTCCATCTCAGAGACTGATTTATCTAGGCATGATTATAGACACCAACCTTTGGAAAGTCCTCCCATCAGACGACAGAATTCTCAGACTAAGGGATGCGGATAAACCCTTCCTCAGACGGGAGATTCTCCCGGCTCGATGTTGGTTTAGCCCTCTGGGCCATCTGACCTCTCTGATTCGTGTAGTTCCCAATGGCCGTTTTAGGATAAGATCCCTGCAATGGCAGTTAAAAAAATTGTGGAACAAGCGCTCGGATTCCCAGGACAGCCAGGTCTACATATCACAGGAACAAGTGACGGATCTTTTATAGTTGGTGGCAGAGGAAAACCTCTTCAAAGCCAAGATCTCCTCGTTCACCCTCCGGACTTGTTGCTCTTTACAGATGCATCAAAGAAAAGTTTGGGAGCTCATTTACTACAGCACAAGGTCTTGGGCCTGTGGTCTGAGTCCTAAAGTTACCAGCATATAAAGCTCTTGGAGTTGAGAGCAGCTTTTCTAGCTCTTCAGCAGTTCCATTAGTTGGTCACAGGTCACTGTGATGTTGATGAGCGACAGCCCCACAGTAGGCTTACATAAACTAACAACTAGGAAGTACCTTTTCACTCCCCTTATGCCATATTGCAGTAGAGATTCTTTGATGGTCGAAAGATCATTCTGTGTCCCTATCGGCTCGCTTCATCCTGGGTAAGAGGAACGTGCGTGCAAACAACTAGTGGGCTCCGCATGGTCTTTGAATCCTCTGATAGCAAAGTCCTGACTTGGGATTCTCCGACAGTGGACCTGTTTGCAACATCCCTGAACTTCAGAATGTACTGTTCCCCAGTTCTGGACCCTCAGGTTCTATGGCAAGATGTATTCCAACAGCAGTGGGACAACATCGACTTGTGCGCCTTTCCCCCGCTCTGTCTGATGAAGTGATTGTTCAACAGAATCGAGTTTCTAACAACCTACTGGTGATCCTCATAGCTCCGCTTTGGCATCAGGCAGAGTGGTTCCTGGACCTTCTGCATCTTCTTTTAGATCTCCCGAGAGGGCTACCCCCTCGACCTGATCTACTCAAACAACCCCACGTGAACATCTTTTACGGGCCAGTTCCATCTCTATGGCTTCACGCATGAAGGCTATGCAGCATCTCCTATCTCCGAGATGATTTTCACAACAAGCTGCGAAACTGATGTCTGGTCACTTACAACAGTCCTCTGCCGAGGTATACCAGACAATATGGAACATCTTTTGTGGTGGGTGTCGTGGTAGGGATATCTCTCCCCTCGATGCCTCTATTCCCATAATAATGAACTTTCTGTTTCATCTTCGGGAGGAAAAACACCTTTCAGTCTCAGCGGTGAAAGGCTATTGCTCAGCCTTAAACCTATCCTTTAGATTGAATGGGGTGGACATTTCCTTTTTGTTGGAACTCCTTACTCATACAGAGTTATAAGATCTCTTGCCCCCAGGCGGAGATAAGACCTCCTTGGAACATGGTTCACATCTTGAGGTCCTTGAAAGGACCTCCCTACGAACCATTATGCCTTGCAACCGAAGGTAATGTCACTCGGAAGACAGCGTTCCTACTCTCTTTAGGCTTTAGCGTCAGCTATGACAGTCTGTGAACTTCATGGTCTCTTGTATGACATCGCCCATTCAAGTGGATGGGGAGGGAACTGACTCTTGACTCCGTCCCTGAGTCATTGCAAAGACTTAAAATCCAGGGGTACTGGCCCCTAGATTCGGGCCCTCTCATGTTGAGAGCCTACATTCTGTAACCAATGATCCAGATCAATTGTTACTATGCCCAGTAAGGAGTTTGAGGTACTACCTTAAACGAACAGCAGCAACCTGGCCCGAATAACATCATTATTTGTTAGTTCGAGTAGGACTAAGAGGAGGCTCACTAAAAAAACTGTTTCAGCTTGGATAAGCAAGGTCATTTACCAGGCTATCAATCCTGAATATCCGGCTCGCAGACCTAGAGCTTGGTATCAGTACATCCTTGGCATTCAAGTGCAACCTCTCCGTGTTGCAAGTTTTACAAGCGACTGTTTTGAAGCGTCACACTACGTTCACAGAACATTATCTACAAGATGTGACCCACAGGAGAGACTGTATGTTTTCTATCGGTCCTGTGGTGGCCGCACAAGTGATTTAAAGTACCTCAGGCTCTTTATTGGTTGGGTAACAGTTGGTTGAAGGCATTGGTTATTCAGGTTAAGTCGGATGAATGAAAGTATGTCCAGCCTTATTTTCCTTGCTTCATCTTCCCCTCTCTTGGGGTACAGTGCCACAGGTCCTTCTGCAAGCTGGCTTCAACTACTGCAGGTAATAACCATCTCCCTTGTGTAGCCTAGTATAATTTGTTTATATGCTTGTACACGTCCCCAATGCTTCACGTAAGGTAAGCATTGGGAAACAGTCTATTTTTATGTGTAAGATTCCGATTCCTATTTAGAACATTCTTACCTAGACGTTCATACCTATATCTCACATCCAGTATTGCTCAGGCCGGATCATTCTCTTTTGTATTGGTAAGCAAGGTGGCAAGGTTTTCCCTCTATTACAGTCTAATACTGTACTAGGCAAACCTGGGTCAATGACTATGCCAGTAGTTGGATTTATCACCCACCTAAGGGAGAGTCATCCAATAAATATGAAAGGTTTGTTAGTTTGGTGAACAAATGACAAATTTGTAGATAATTTGTATTTTTCCTTAACTAATACAAACCTGGAGTTATTTATATAATTAGATTGTCCTGCCATTGCCTCTCGCCCAATAATTCCTGTCTGCAATAGAAAAAGTGACTAGATCACTGTTCCATGAGTATATAAACAGGTGGCTGATACCCCTAGCTACCCCCTACCCAGTGTGTGGGTAGGGTTAGGGAAAAATACAAATTATCTATGAATTTGTTATATCAATCAATCTTCCCATCCAGGGAAGTTGGAGACCCGGTGAAGTGGAGGAAGACCAGTCAGGACTATTTTCTACTGGGCTGTTATATTGAAGGGCATAGGTGCTTCAAAATCAAACTTGAAAGCAACAACTTCTACCTCAGTGAAGTCAGCTTTAAAGAAGTCATCCTTGACTTCTAGAGCTAATTCCACTCCTTTTACCTTTTCTATCTCTCAAAGAGCCTTTGAAGTCATTCAGCCTTTTCTCTCCTCCACTGACCAGCCAGAAGAAGAAAGGAGGGTGGGAGAGAAACTAGAGGGTGTGAGGGCTGACAATCCCCTCCTGCAACTGCCACGAGTTGGGGGATGTCTGTCAAGCCGATGGGTAAGGTAGTAGTATCATGGAGCAGAGATTTGGACGGTAGAGGTCCTTTGGTAGGGATATTGCCTCCTGTTCATTGACTCTCATACCCCCGTTTAGATTTCTGCTGTGTTTACGGCGCACATCCCATTTTCAGAAAAGTACCTCTCCCTTCAGGCAGAAGTGAGAAAATGTTGGACAAGGGTTCACTGCAGATTGTACAGTATATCTCCAGGCTTTTAGTTGTCAGTTGTATGTGGAGAAGTCAAATGGGTGACCGGTCAGCAATGCTTGCGGTATCTTTGGCCCTTACAAAGTACTGCCTGCACTTTGAGACTGCAAACTGTCCATTGTCCACTGGTGCCCATCACCAACAGCTACACATTGAACATGACTGAGAACCCACGGGTTCAGCGATTGAAGTAGTGCATGTCTCGGTACTAATTTACTGCACTGCGGTATGCTGGTATGTCTTTATGCATTCCAGATGCACTCCCACGCAATACTGTACTCGGCTATCCCACATCTGAGGATATGACCAGATGCACCTAGGTAAGGTCATACGTCAGGTCCTTCATCAACGCCGATCAGACCTTGCAGGACAGGCCGATCCCAACGACGTTCGCCATCATGATTACATCACATCTCGTGCTCTACAGAGCAAGAATTGTAGTTCCTGTAGCTCTAAGTCCCCACACACTCACCAGACTCCATGACAGTCAGGTAGGTGTTAAGGCTACCAAACATTGGGCTTGACAAGCTGTCTTCTGGCCTGGGATAGACTATGACATAGCAACACCATACTGCCTACAAGCCATACCAGGTCCTATGTCCCAGCCAACAGCAGGAGCTCCTTCATATTGATGACCACCCATCAAGGCCCTTGTGAGTATTGGTAGACTTCTTCCAGGTAGCAGCAAAGTCCTTCCTTGTGGTTGCCAACTGCCTGTCAGGTTGTCCTCTCATCTTCCCTTGTAAGGGTGACACTATTGCCTTCTCAACCATATGGCACTTCTGCTGCTACTTCAGAGAGGTGTGGGTATCCCTGTGCCTTGGCACCAATGGAAGACCCCAGTTTACCAGCAAAGAGTTTGCTGACTTCACAGAGCGTTGGGGTGTACCCCACATAACTTCATCACCACACTACCCGCAGTCTAATGGACATGCCCATACCACCATCAAGGATGTCAAGTACTTGATCATCAAAATGGCCCCTTCAGTAAACATTTACCGTGATCTTGGCCTTCTTAAATTATGAAAAATGCCGAACCACTCAAGCTGCACTCCTGGCCGAACACTGTATGGACACCCTCTCTATATATGTATGCCCATCTGTCTTCAGTTGTTCATGGAATGTTGGCTAGAAAAAACCCACAACTGTGCCCACTGAGCTGCTGCTCAGGTGCAACGCAACTATGATGTCCATGCCCGTCCCTTGCCCAGGCTGAATGAAAGCTAACACATATGCCTCCAGGACCAGAAATCCAACAGACGGGATAAGATTTGAATCATGAGTGGCACATCACGAATGGCTGAGTGCTACATCGGAATGGTCACTTCTTATGTCTAGTGCCCTGTCCCAATCAAGTTCCCAATTGTCATCTCTCTGTGATCCCTAACCTTAACATAGAAACATTGTCAAAACTCACAAGTGCTACTTACACAACTTGCCTCATACCTTCATACTTGATAAATTCATTATGTTCTACTTTGCATACTGTTATTTGATAGTTAATTGTACTGTATGTAATTTCATTCAAGATACAGTACTTCTTTAAATGCAAAAGGGTGAGGGGAGGTGGGGATTACTATATACGTATATTACGTTACATATTGTATAAACATCTTTTTCATTTTATAAATATTGTCAGTTACAAACGTATATGCATCAGACATGCTGTCAGCACTCTGTGCATGCTCACTATCACTCTTCTCGGCTCCTTAGCACAAGCTGTTCGCCTTGGGGAGCGCCTCTTTATGGAATACAAGTAATCTACAATTGGGGATCTTAGTTCTTCAACCTTGCAATTGTTTGTCTTCTACAACTCCTCATCCCATATCCATCTCATATAACCTCCCATCAAGGATCAAAGCCTTTATTAGCGTATTCCTGGTTAGAACTGTTCAAAGAAGCTACCAACTGCATAGATAAGCAGATCTCTGGCCCTAAGAACTCTCTAAGAGCAAGCAGGTCAGAGGAGGCTCTACATTCCTTAGAGATCAAGCATATCTCCCTTCCCAGTTGATGAGGTTATCACAACACTTGACCCCTGGTATCTCGGTTGAGAGATTGGGCACTGAGAGTACGATCTTCCCTCCATCCATATTGTAGGTCATGGAAGCCACCTCCATGGCCAGCCTGCAAGGAATGTCCTGGTTGGACCACTGGTCATACTTCACTTCTTCCCAGAAACTAAGTGATCCAAAGAAGAAGAGTTACTTCACGGACTTACTTTTGTCAGGAACTAAAGCGGTCACCTTTTTGGCACACCAGTCTGCCAGTCAGAGAGCCAACTGGGCACTCAAGTGCAGAGACTAGACTCACTAGTCTCAAAGCTAGAGAAATGGTTATGGCATAGAGAAGCCATAAGACACACCAACAACTGGATGGTAAGGGTCCTATGGGATGCACAATGCATTCCATACCTTGGCTCTCTTCCTTTTACTTGGATACCAAATTAATTTGTGTATTATCTCCCAAATTCATCAAAAGTACTGCACCCTCCATCTAGAGGTAAGGAAGATGTTGGACAAGGGCACTCTACAGTTTGTATAGAACAGATATCCAGGTTTTTACAGCTGCCTCTTACTAGTGGAAAGGCATCTGGATGCTGGAGATTGGTCATGAACCTCTCCCCCTTAAAAAAGTCCGATAATGTTAGATAATGTTTTAGGAGGAGATGGTATACACTGTATGATCAGCAGCAAGGAGGAATGATTTCATGTTGTCACCTGATCTGAAGGGTGTGTACTTTCAGATCTCAGTCCAGCAGGAAATTCCTCCATTTCATCTTTTGGTGGAAAGTCTTTCAGTTCAAAATCCTGTTCTTCGGACACTCAACTGTCCCTAGGTATTCACACAAGTCTTTGCACTTGTTTCAACTTAGGCTCATGCCAGCGGCATTCGTATTCTATGATACCTTGACGGATGTCTGTTCCTTTCCTCCTCCTGAAGTGCGCTTCTCTTGCTTAGAGACAGACTTCTTGCATTTTGTCACGGCCTGGGCATCGTGATAAACCAGGAGAAGTCCATTTTCAAGCCCAAGCAGAGGATGTATTACCTGGGTAATTTGGTTGATACAAACATGGCAAAGATCTTTACTTTTTAGTGTCGCATCAGCAGACTTAGGAAAATAGCACAGTCCTTCCTCATCAAATCACTAGCATGTACTAGCAAGACAATGCAAAAGTTACTTGGACACTTGCAGAAGCTTGTGCCTAACAGGTGACTCCTTCAGAGTTCTTTTCAACGGTGCTTGGAGGCAAACTGGGTGGCAGCCACCGACTCCCTCAACATCTTGTTTCAGTCAACCAGGAAGTAAGGGAGGATCTAGTATGGTGGTTAAGGTATGAGAATTTACTCAAAGCTCCCTTGAGTACCCTCATCAGGAAATGCTTTAGTTCACAGATGCATCAAAGGAAGGGTGGGATCCACACCTGAGGAATAAGATCGCCTCAGGGTATTGGTGCAATGAGGAGAGACGCCTGCACATCATCATTGAAATGAAAGAAGTTATTTTTTCCCTGGAGTCATTTTAACTGCAACTGATGGGTCATTCTGCAGTGTTGATGAGTGACCACACCATCATTGGCCTACATCAACAACCAAGGAGGTAATGTTTTACTTCACCTCTGTGAATTTGCAAGTTGGGCACACTCCTGCATGTTGGACAGCATAGTGGAGCTGTCAGCAAGATTCATTCCTGGCAAGAGGAATGTAATCACAGACAAGCTCAATTGCCAGGGTCAAGTAGTAGGAGCGGAGTTGTCGTTCCAAGGGAACTTCACCTATGCTTTGCCATCCCCACATGCACACTGGGTGGTAGCCACCGAGTCCTCTCAACATCTAGTTCCAGTTAACCGGGAATTAAGGGAGGACCTACCATGGTGGTTAAGGGACGAGAGTAGGAAGGGTGAGATGCACATCTTTGGAATGAGATCACCCCAGGGTGTTGGTCTAAGGAGGAGAGATGCGTGCACATCAAGGTCTAAGAAATAAAAGCAAGGATTTTTCTATGAAGTCATTTCAACTGCAACTTTTGGGTCAATTGGTGGCAATGATGGGTGACAACACCATTGTAGTGGCTTACGTTGACAAGCAAGGAGGTAATGTTTCACAGCACCTCTGCGAGTTAACAAGTTTGGTGCACTCTCAGTGCTGGACAATGTAGTGAAGTTATCATCAAAAGTCATTCTTGGCAAGAGGGATGTAATGATAGACTAAGTTCAGTTACCAGGGTCAAGTAGTAGGAGTGGAGTGGTCTTTTCATCCTCGAGTAGAAAAGAGGCTGCTTTCTTTGTGGGGTTCTCTGTCAATAGACATTTTTCAATATTTAACTTAGCCGGTGATTATAATAGCTGCAACTCTGTTGCTCGACAGAAAACTCTACGGAAGAAATTCGCCAGCGATCGCTATACAGGTTGCGGGTGTGCCCAACAGCGCCATCTGTCGTCCAAGTACCCAGTACTCAATGTAAACAAAGAACTCAATTTTCTCTCTGTCGTGCTACCGGCAAGACCTACTAATTCGCTGTTGCTAACTGGATTTGTTTTCACAACTATTTGGTGAAGTACACTATTCTAGTTTTGAGCTTTCGCTGTGCAGGCTTTCTCTTCAAAAATCCTTGCATTCTTTTGTTGATTACGGATTATTTGTTGATGACTTTGGATAGTTTTTGAATTCCCCTTTGACCAATTCAAAATGGCTGACCCTTCTCAAGTCCCAAAATTTAGGAAGTGTAATGCTAGGGACTGTTCAAGGCGTCTTCCGAAGGCCTCTATCGACCCTCACACTGTTTGTTCCAATTGTCGGGATAAAACCTGTCAATTGGAAGATCGATGTGAGGAGTGCGTTGGGCTTTTGGAATTCGATTTTATCGAATTCCAAAAATATACACGTAGGCTAGAGAGAGATAGAGTTAGGAGAAGTTCCTCTCGATCTATTGACATTTCCTCTCCTCATGCCCCACAACCTATTCCTTCCCCTGTAGTGGTTGCTCCTAACCCCCCTTCTGGCACTCAGGAACCTTCGATGGCTGATATGATGCGTGCCATCCAAGCTCTGGGTGAGAGAGTTGAGTCACTGGCTAGTGACCGTAATCAGCTCATGGCAGATGTCAAGGAGCTGAAGTGTAAAAGTGCAGTGGGAAGTGACAAAGTGAGTGATAGTGTTGTGGATAGTGTTGCGCTTAAGGGTTCGTCTGTTCGTGCCTGTCGTCCTCCTAGTCCGGGACCTCTTGCAAGCTCCCAAGTCCAGGGGAGAAGCAATGTCGTACGACAAATGGGTTCGAGAGGCTTTAATCAGCGAACAGACGTTCCCTCTGTGGTTTCGGGCGTATCTACCCAAGATCGCCCCCACCACACAAAGACGAGAGAGCCCATTTATACCTCGTCTGCGGAAGAGGTTTCTCGCAAGAAACCATGGACCAAGGTCTCACGACCGTTGAAGCGCAAGTCGGTCCCTTCCGCGCAAGTCCAACGGCCCAGTTGTAGCCACTGGGTCAGTTCGGACTCGCTGCAGTCATCAGATGACTGCTCACCTCCTAAGAGAGGTAAAGCGGTACCGCCTCAGACAGTTACACCGTCTGTCGCCGCACCTGCTCCTGCAGACCCTAAGTGGTCTTTGCTGCAGAGCATGCAGTCCCAATTAACGTCTCTGATGCAGGACTTGCGTGCGGAGAAGGTTGCTGCTGCACCAGCTAGTACAGCCTCTTGCCTACAACCAATCACACACTCGGTTGTGCGTCCTGTGGACGCTGAGGCGACCTTCTTGCGCACTCCAGTTGAGAGAGTTCCGCCACCCTTGCGTTCCAGTGTGCCCTGCCAGCCGCATGTTGACGTTCAGCGACGCACGGAGCCTTCCGTTGACGTTCGTGAGGTACAACAACCGTCAGAGTTGTTTTGTTTTGACGCGGTGCGTCAACCTCCGCAACCCAGTGTGGTTGCCACTGCTCACCCACATCAGGCTAGACAGTCTGGAGTAGACGCTGTGCGTCCTCGCGCTGCTATGGTTGTTGCCAGCTCACAGACTGGGCAACAGTTCCATGACGTCGCGTCCGGCTCAGTCACGCATGCACCCGTGCGACCGGACTCAGCTAACCAGCCGTTACCTACTCCATTGCCGCTTCCTCCTCAATACTCGGATGATGGTCTTTCTGATGATGATGGTGCTGCTCACGTAGATGAACCACATACGGATCTTGACGAGCCTAAGTCTATGCAACCCTCTTTGGACTTTAGGAAGGTTTTAGCACTGTTCAAAGAGATGTTTCCGAACCAGTTTGTGTCTGTGGCTCCGCGCTCTCCTCCGTCAGAGTTTGTTTTAGGTATGCCGTCATCCTCGCCTGCCTTTACTAGACTCGTCCTCGCACGCTCGTCCAAGAGAGCTTTACGAGTGATAGGAGAATGGATGCAGTCCAAAAAGTCTAGGGAAGACAGCCTTTACGTTTCCCCCTGCTAGACTCTCTTCTAGATCGAGCGTCTGGTATGCCACGGGAGAAGTTCTCGGCTTGGGAGTTCCTGCCTCTGCCCAGGGCGACTTCTCAAGTCTTGTAGACTCTCCCCGCCGGCTAGCCATGAGACGCTCAAAGATATGTTGGTCATCTTCGGACCTGGACCACCTTTTGAAAGGGATATTTAGAGCCTTCGAGGTCTTCAACTTTTTAGACTGGTGTCTGGGAGCTCTAAGCAGGAAGATCTCTCCGACAGAGAAGGAGACTTCATTGCTCATCATGTCCTGCATGGACAAGGCCGTACGTGACGGATCTAATGAGCTTGCTGCATCTTTCGTGTCCGGAGTCCTCAAGAAGCGTGAGAACCTTTGCTCTTTCCTGTCAGCGGGAGTTACACCTTGCCAAAGATCCGAACTTCTGTTTGCTCCTCTTTCCAAGTGCCTCTTTCCAGAGGACTTGATTAAGGAGATTGCTGCTTCTTTGATACAGAAGGATACTCATGATCTGGTTGCGTCCTCTGCTCGCAAAGCCACCCCTTTGCCTACCTTGTCAGCTAGAACAAGGATGGACACTCCAGCGTCCCGATTTATTCCGCCCTTTCGTGGCAGAGCCTCCAGCAGAGGAGGTGCTCGTGCCGAAGGGAGACGTGGAAAGAAGAAAGGAACCAAGTCCTTTAAAGGCAGAGTCTGACTGCCAGCTTCTTCAGACAGCAGTGGGAGCCAGACTCAAGAACTTCTGGCAGACCTGGGAGAGAAGAGGCGCAGATGTACAATCTGTGAAGTTGCTCAGAGAGGGGTACAAGATCCCGTTTGTACGAAAACCCCCTCTAGCAACATCTCCCATCGATCTCTCCCCCAGGTACAGAGAGGAAGACAAGAGACGAGCATTGAAACAGGAAGTGTCTCTCTTACTAGAAAAGGGAGCGGTAGTCAAAGTCCTGGACCATCAAACCCCGGGCTTCTACAACCGTCTCTTCTTAGTGGCAAAGAAGACAGGAGGGTGGAGGCCGGTGCTAGACGTCAGTGCGCTGAATGTCTTTGTCACAAAGCAGACGTTCTCCATGGAGACCACAAAGTCGGTTCTAGCAGCGGTCAGAAGGGAAGACTGGATGGTCTCGTTAGACCTAAGGGACGCCTACTTCCACGTCCCCATCCACCCGGACTCCCAACCTTTTCTGAGATTCGTTTACGAAAAGGTTGTCTACCAGTTTCAAGCCCTGTGCTTTGGCCTAAGCACAGCTCCTCTTGTGTTTACGAGGCTGATGAGGAATGTAGCCAAATTCCTTCATTTAGCGGATATCCGAGCCTCCCTCTACTTGGACGACTGGCTTCTCAGAGCTTCTTCCAGTCGTCGCTGTCTGAAGGATCTAAAGTGGACTCTATATCTGACCAAGGAATTGGGTCTCCTTGTCAATATGGAAAAGTCTCGAGTGGTCCCATCCCAAACTATTGTGTATTTAGGGATGGAGATTCACAGTCTAGCTTTTCGGGCTTTTCCGTCGGCCCCCAGAACAAGCCAAGCCCTGTTATGCATCCAGAACATGCTGAAGAAGGAACGATGTTCAGTCAGGCAGTGGATGAGTCTGATAGGGACGCTATCATCCCTGGAACAGTTCGTAGCATTAGGAAGACTACACCTCCGTCCTCTTCAATATCACCTAGCATTTCACTGGAAAAAGGACAAGACGCTAGAAGCGGTCTCGATTCCCATTTCCGAGAAGAAGTCTTGCCTGACATGGTGGAAGGACAGTATCAACCTCAGAGAGGGTCTACCCCTGGCTGTTCAGACTCCCAACCACGTTCTCTTCTCGGACGCATCGGACGTAGGCTGGGGCGCGACATACATTAGACGGTCGGGAATGCTCGGGAATATGGAACTCGAGTCAAAGGACAATGCATATCAACTGCAAGGAGCTACTGGCAGTACATCTGGCCTTGAAAAGCTTCAGGTCTCTCCTTCAAGGCAAAGTGGTGGAGGTGAACTCGGACAACACCACGGCTTTGGCGTACATCTCCAAGCAAGGAGGGACCCACTCTCTGACGCTGTACGAGATCGCAAGGGACCGCCTCACCTGGTCAAAAGATCTAAACATATCGCTACTTACGAGGTTCATCCAAGGCAACTTGAATGTCATGGCAGATTGCCTCAGTCGGAAGGGACAAATTCTTCCAACAGAATGGACCCTCCACAAGGATGTATGCAAGAGTCTTTGGGCCACCTGGGGCCAGCCGACCATAGATCTCTTCGCAACCTCGATGACCAAGAGGCTCCCAATTTATTGCTCACCAATCCCGGACCCAGCAGCAGTTCATATAGATGCCTTTCTCCTAGATTGGTCTCATCTAGATCTATATGCATTCCCTCCGTTCAAGATTGTCAACAAGGTACGGCAGAAGTTCGCCTCTCACGAAGGGACAAGGTTGACGCTAGTTGCTCCCCTCTGGCCCGCGAGAGAATGGTTCACCGAGGTACTTCGATGGCTAGTAGACGTTCCCAGAACACTTCCCCTAAGGGTGGACCTTCTACGTCAGCCACACGTAAAGAAGGTACACCAAGGCCTCCACGCTCTTCGTCTTGACTGCCTTCAGACTATCGAAAGACTCTCGAGAGCTAGAGGCTTTTCGAAGGAGGCAGCCAGAGCGATTGCTAGAGCAAGGAGAACATCCACCCTTAGAGTCTACCAATCGAAGTGGGAAGTCTTCCGAAACTGGTGCAAGTCAGTATCAGTATCCTCGACCAGTACCTCTGTAACTCAAATAGCTGACTTCCTCTTATATCTGAGGAAAGAACGATCTCTTTCAGCTCCCACTATCAAGGGTTACAGAAGCATGTTGGCATCAGTCTTCCATCACAGAGGCTTAGATCTTTCCAACAATAAAGATCTACAGGACCTCCTTAAGTCTTTTGAGACCACGAAGGAGCGTCGTTTGGTTACACCTGGTTGGAATTTAGACGTGGTACTAAGATTCCTCATGTCAGACAGGTTCGAGCCGCTACAATCAGCCTCCCTGAAAGATCTCACCTTAAAGACTCTTTTCCTGGTTTGCCTAGCCACAGCTAAAAGAGTCAGTGAGATTCATGCCTTCAGCAAGAACATAGGTTTCTCATCTGAAACGGCTACATGTTCTCTACAACTTGGTTTTCTAGCCAAAAACGAGCTACCTTCTCGACCTTGGCCAAAATCGTTCGATATTCCAAGCTTATCGAATATGGTTGGAAATGAACTAGAAAGAGTCTTATGCCCTGTCAGAGCTCTTAAGTTCTATTTAAAACGAACTAAACCTTTAAGAGGCCCGTCTGAAGCTTTATGGTGTTCAGTTAAGAAACCATCTTTGCCTATGTCAAAGAATTCCTTATCCTATTTTATCAGACTGTTAATACGAGAAGCTCATTCCCATCTGAATGAGGAAGACCAAGCTTTGCTGAGGGTAAGGACACATGAAGTTAGAGCTGTCGCAACTTCCGTGGCCTTTAAACAAAATAGATCTCTGCGAAGTATAATGGACGCAACCTATTGGAGAAGCAAGTCAGTGTTCGCGTCTTTTTATCTTAAGGATGTCCAGTCTCTTTACGAGGACTGCTACACTCTGGGACCATTCGTAGCAGCGAGTGCAGTAGTGGGTGAGGGCTCAACCACTACAATTCCCTAATTCCATAACCTTTTTAATCTTTCTCTTGAAATGTTTTTATTGTTGTTTTTTGGGTTGTCCGGAAGGCTAAGAAGCCTTTCGCATCCTGGTTGATTTGGCGGGTGGTCAAAGTCATTTCTTGAGAAGCGCCTAGATTAGGGGTTTTGATGAGGTCCTGTTGTATGGGTTGCAACCCTTGATACTTCAGATCCTAGGGGTCGCTCAGCATCCTGAGAGGATCGCGAGGCTCCGTAAGGAAGACGTACTTAAAAAGGCAGAGTAATTGTTCAAGTCGACTTCCTTACCAGGTACCTATTTATTTTGTTTTTGTTATTTTGATAACTTCTAAAATGAAATAAAAATTCTTAGCTCATAATAATGTAAACATATAATGCTGGTCTCTACCCACCCCCCTGGGTGTGAATCAGCTATTATAATCACCGGCTAAGTTAAATATTGAAAAATGTTATTTTTATAATAAAATAAATTTTTGAATATACTTACCCGGTGATTATAAATTAAAGGACCCTCCCTTCCTCCCCAATAGAGACGCAGTGGACCGAGGAGAAAATTGAGTTCTTTGTTTACATTGAGTACTGGGTACTTGGACGACAGATGGCGCTGTTGGGCACACCCGCAACCTGTATAGCGATCGCTGGCGAATTTCTTCCGTAGAGTTTTCTGTCGAGCAACAGAGTTGCAGCTATTATAATCACCGGGTAAGTATATTCAAAAATTTATTTTATTATAAAAATAACATTTTACCACAAAGCTCAATAACAAATACAGTAATACCTCGGTTCTCAACCATAATTCGTTCAGGAATTATGGTTGAGAACCGATTTGTTCGAAAACCGAAACAATTTTTCCCATAAGACATAATGTAAACTAGATTAATTGGTTTCCAAGCACCAGATAAATGTTCAAATTTCTAAAACTAAATATTGTAATATGTAAAAACGTGTTTATAAACTATTGAAATAAAATAGTAAAACTAAATACATAATAAAGTAAATTCAAACCCTTTTTGTATCATTTGCTTACCTTTGTAACTGCGGTGTGATAGCATACGGGAACGGAGGTGGAGGAAGGAAGGGGGAAGGTTACTGCTGAAGGGGAGTCCCCTTATATGAAAGCAGTGGGTAACATGCTTTCAGGAGTTTTTTTCCCTTCTCTGCCTCTTTTGCTCTTGTGACGCATTCTCTGCAGTTGCTTGTCGTGATAATTGGAATAAAACACACCAGTAAACTTAGAGACACTGTATTTGGTTTTGATAACAAAACCATGCCCCTCGGATCTTCTTGGCAGCGGCGTATTCGATCGGTAATAACAATATTGACATTCATACTTATTCCTCTCTTTTGGAGTAATATTAAAGAAATCTTCACAAATGACAAATTGATATAAAGTTCAATGTAAAAATGTACATTCATAGAATTTTCAGATACGTTAAAAGCACTGCATAAAGATCGAAGGAAATATTCATTGCTATCTGGGATTAACAAAAAAATAATAAAAAATTAGAAACGGTCATATTTGAATTAATATGGTTTAGATGGATGACACAAATTCTCAATTATGTATACATTTCAAATCTATAAACTCAAAACACGTGCGGACATAACATAATTGTATCCGGTCTATAGGTTCAAAAGCCATGTCAGGCCTCGACCCTTGCACCACCCATTCAGTCTCCCGACGAGCTGTCAGAAGACTGTCTGTTCATTTCTATCCAGGTCATTGTCTTTACATGTAGCCCTCTGAGGGTTAACCGTTCCATTTTCAACAGTCGTCACATATTCTGACTGATCCAGGATGATGCCCGACTCGCATTGTATCACCTTCAATCCCACATACCTGAAGTGGGACCCATCAATTTTTTGCGCTAAAAATTGAGCTCTCAATTTGTTTATGACAATTTCTTCAAACTCATCCGTCCCCGCATGTAAAAAATCATCCACGTGACAAGCTATGAAGCCTATCAGCTCTCCCTCACTATGCATGAGAAATAGGGCAGGGTCAAGTATGCTTTGCATGCATCTTGTCTCTCTTAGACACATCACCACACACACTGATAGACCATATAAGCAGTGTTTTAATCCCCAAGTTTTCCTTTTATCTCTGATCTCAGGAGGGGGAGTCAGGTGTACTTTGGGATCCATTTCTTTTCCTTGCAGGAAAGCTGACTTGATATCTATGGTGTGAATCTCCAAGTCTTTGTGGGCTGTTACAGCCATGACTATCTTTATAGTGCTCTTTGCTATAGTTGGCAAATCTTTAGGGAAATTCTGCTCATCTTTATACCCCCTGGCCGCTAACCTAGCTCTTATCTCCTCACCCTTATACCACAGCACCCATGTGGTGGATATCTGGAACTGTCCAGTGTCTTCCACCTCCTCGTACACTCCAAATTTCCTTAATTTAGCGAGCTCCACTTCCTTGGCCTTCATGCATTCACTCTCATGGTGCCTTTCTCTGGGCACCATCTCCATATAAACTTCCTCATCTCCATTATCTTCATCTACCTTGTGCCATTCCACTACATCAAGATGCACACCCTTCACTATGCCGTTATCATCCTCCAAATTATACCAGTGTCCACCTGTCGCTTTACCTCCTCGGCTCAGGATGGTGGCTGCTAACCATTCGCCTGTACTGTCGGGTCTGTATTCTATCCTATCACTACTCCTTAAATCCAATCTGCCTGTCCCTGTCTGAATTCTTCTGATTCCCTCTCCTCTATCATAACCAACCACTGTCGCTGCTGGTTCTGGACCCGCTACTCTGTTTGTCACCACTTCAGGTTGGTATGTTTTACCTCCTATCATCTCCTCGCCTACGCTCTCCTTCTCTGTATTTTCTTTTATCGCCTCATTCTGAGACTCTTCGTTCACAACATCTCGCTTGAACCAATCTACTCCACTTGTCTCTTTGTCATCAGACTCATTCTGATTTGCCCCCATCATGCTGTTTGCCCTTGTTAGCTTGTTCAGAGACACACTTACATACACTGCCCCATGACATATGAACACCACCTTACCATCCTGAAACATGACTTTAGCGGGGCCCCTGCATCTATTGCACGCTTCCCTCTTACAATATACTGGATGTGGCTCCTTCCAGTGCTGGTGGCTGTTCATGCATAACGTTAGGTGGATTTTGATTTTGGCCGAATACGAGGTGGTAACTTCTGAATCCATGCCACATTTGGAGGGAGTTTTTGGCCATGTTAGCCCATGCCAATAAAACCTCAACTGGGGTTTAGGACACTGATAACTCATTTTTACCAGCATGCTGTCGACGATGGCATTTATTTCGCTCACACAGACCATTTTGAAATGAGCTTTCTGCTGCCATGGTGTGATGGATAACATCCAACACACTCAATACCTCCCTCATCTCATCTGATGAAAATTCACCCCCATTGTCTGTCAAGATAACCTTCATCACACCTAATGTCACTACCCAGCACATCATTATCTACTAACCATGCCACGAGAGGCCATGCATCAATCTTGAAAGGGCTGCCGGATCGAAGGGAGCCTCCGGGGTCGTAGGTTTCAGGCCGGGCTTCGCTCTTGACCCAAGAGAAGTCTTAACTGGTTTGGTGATTTGGAAGACCTGTGAGTCTTTGGTAGGGCTGGCAGGTAGCTTTAACTTTAGGGACAACGGGACGTGGCCCGACATCAGCCACGGGCTTCCTTGAAAACCCTAAAAGGAAGAGACACAGGGTCTCTTTGCCCTGACACTCCAGGCAAACCCGCCAACCCAGATCTAAAGAGTCGCCAAGGTAGAAGTCATGGAAGACTGCGAGCTCCGAAAGAGGGTATATCGTTACTAATGAACAAGGTAACTCCGTTGGGAATGTAAAATAAATAGATCGAGAATAAATGTTTAAATCGATCAATCACAAAGGAAATAAAATGAAAATCCCAAAATAATATAACCGAAGTTATAATATAGATAGTAACGACAGGGGCACCTACAGTGTCCCATAGTAGGGTAGTAACCCAAAAAGATCCGGGTGTTCCGAATTCTTAAAATAGACCGGTATGAAACCGGGACAAAAGGCTATGAACAAAATTTCGGACCGGTATAATATCCGGGGAGAAAACTTTTCATAAATTAACTGACATTGTCAAAATAATTCCATAAAAGGTGAAGATTATCAATGAAATAATATTGTCATAGCGCGAAATATACTATCCCGTCGGTACTGGGGAAGTATAGAATAACATAAAGATACATAAGTATCCCATAGCAGGTCAGTAACCTAAAGAGATCCAGATGCTCCGAATTCTTGAATTAGACCAATATGAAATAGGGACAAAAGACTATGAACAAAATTTCAGATCGGTACAGTAACCGGGGAAAAACTTATAAATTAACTGACTTTGTTAAGACAATTCCATAATAAGTTAAGATTATCAATGAAAAAATATTGTCATAGCGAGAAATATACTATCCCGTTGCTACTTGGGAAGTATAGAATAAAATAAAGATACGTGAGTGTCCCATAATAGGTTAGTAACCTAAAAGGATCCGGGTGTTCCGGGTTCTTAAAGTAGACCGATATGAAACCGGGACAAAAGGCTATGAACAACTTATAAATAAACTGACATTGTTAAAACAATCCCGTAATAAGTTAAGGTTATCAATGAAATAATAATGTCATAGCTTGAAATACACTATCCCGTCGCTACTTGGGAAGTATAGAATAAAATACAGATACGTGAGTATCCCATAATAGGTTGATAACCTAAAAAGATCCGGGTGTTCCGGATTCTTAAAATAGACCGATATGAAATCGGGACAAAAGGCTATGAACAAAATTTCGAACCGGTATAGTAACCGGGGAAAAAATTAGAAAAATTAACAGACATTGTTGAAACAATTCCGTAATAAGTTAAGATTATCAATGAAATAATATTGTCATAGCGAGGAATATACCATCCCGTCATTACCAGGGAGGTATAAAATAAAAAGGGATGAAAAAGGATGCAAAAAACAGTGATGAATAAATATAATCAAAACTAGTTCCGGGGCCCCCGGGGCCGGGGAACAGGGTTGGTAAAGTAAACTTAAAGTAACTTAAAGTAAACTTAAAGTAACTTAAAGGAACCTAAGATACATCCTTAAAATACATAAATAGAAAACTCCAGTTATGATCTAAAACTAATGTCTGTAATTGAATAGGGCTCCCGGAGGGAGGATATTAATCAAAACTGTGTCAGTGTCAACAGATCTTGTATTTAAGAGCCCGGAGGCTCCGATGTCTGATGACGGGAGGGTACCACGGGAGAGCGCGGGGGGAGCCAATGGAACCCCCACTACCCAACCGGAGGTACCGGGACGAAGGTAATGATTCATGTAGAATATAATATAATGATATGGGATATTAATAAGTCCTATGCGGACGATAATAGCAGGAGGTACCGTAGGTGGGGACACTCCTAATATAAGTGCTCATTCTTACAACCATAGCTAAAAGCAAAAGTTACACCAAGGTGCAGTCATACCGACTAATCACGTGTGATAGTCCCCGGTGGTCCCGGCCCTCCCCCTCCCCCGACCGATGGCCAATCGGGGCGACGGGAGGGGAGGAGACGAAACCGCCCGATACGAATGAATGAGACTAAGTCACACCCCGTGGGTACACTCAGTCCTCAATATGTCGGAACGTTGAGGGAAGACTGAGGAACAAGCATACTTGACCCGTATGTCATAACCAACAACCATCGAGTGAGAGGAAGGGTGTACACTGGAGGAGGGGGGGATGGAATAGCCTCCCCAACCTGTGGGGGGGGGTATGGTACCGGGGAATCACCAGTGCGTAGTGGTAGACAGGGCTACCAACTGGAGATCCCCTCAACATGACATGAAAATCCCAAAAATATGATCATAACGGAGTAAAGCAATAAATATAATATCAATGCACAAATACATAAAAATAATTAATGAATTAAAATCGAAATCACGGAAGTAAGGTTAGGCATGCAGAAATAAAATGGCGAGAGAGGGACTCGGGCGAGTGGTAAGGGAGGAGCATGACGCCATCAGCAGATGGAAAGCAGGGGTACCAACCTAGTTACTGAAGCGGTAAATCGAACAGTAAAAGCAACAAAATACGCGAGAGTCCCACTCGAACCAAATGTAAAACTAGGTGGAGCGTAATAAAACTAAAAGGTTTAATAATAATAAGTGAGATGTTCGTCTTCCTAGAACTAGCGAAACAATCTCAAAGGTGACGCAATCCACCAACATGCACGAATGCAGGCATACCAACATAACCTACTTCTTGATGAAACGCTAACACTGATATCATAGGATAACATAAAATTAATACTATATGAAAGCATAAAGACGGTGTACTATATAAATGTAAGGAAAAAACTCCTAAAAGTTCGAACAAATATTAATGACGGACGAACTAACGAGAAAAAAGGGCAGAGCCGAACCATGAACGGTAAGAACGGGGACGCCGTTCATATATAAACACTTCTCAATTAATAAAAACAGAGGTTACACTGCCCAATCTCGCTAAAACTCATGGATAAAGTACTTAACTTCGATGGGGTATCATGGGAATCAGCCATCGATTATAAAATAATGATAAATCCAAGGGTAAACACGAGAAAAAAACATGTTGGACTTAATAACAACAAGTGCTATAAAGGAGTGTCGTCACTGGCGTGGGTTGGGTTAGTGGTAGTAGTGTTGATCGGCACCTCGCTGTGGCGGGGATTTTGAAGAGGAGATATCTAAATAGTGCGAGACCTCTGGTTGTGAATTATCACGCCCCAGTATTTTATACCAACACCTTATATAGGTGAGCGAGCTGGGTTCAACCTGGCATTCCTATGCTTTTTTTCTCTGGTAATATATAGCAGTTATATTCCTTAGAAATAGTGCTCTAGGAGTATTTCACTGGGCGGCACAGGTCGGAGCCCAGAAATGTCACATGGCATTTTTCGGCTCACAAACACAAACACCGAGAATCTGGACAACATGTCCACCATATGGAGAATCCAACAATTCTCCCATTTCGTGAGATCCATGCACACTTTCTCGTTGAAATGATTGGCCATAGATTAGGCCACGATAGGTCTTTTGGTACACTTTGCCGGTCTCACACTGTCCTCGAATCATGTCCAAGATCTTACCATACTCAGCTTTCCACACACCAGCATCTTCCAACAATCTCTGAAGTCTGTGGGGAGGAGGATGTCCAAATTGACGATGCAACTTTAACAGAGTCCCATGAAGCTCTTTTTTGCTGAGTTTTGCTAGGTCCACCGTGCACACGCTTTCTATTGTGGATTCATTGCACTTGTTAATGGGAACGCAATAATGTCCTGATGATGTCTCGCTCAGGGCAATATCATCACCCATAATGGAGGCCCTATTCCTTGCCAGATCTAGATTCACATCAGCCTTCTTCATAGCATCCTTTGATTACAACAGTGGAATATCTGAACTCACAACGTCTGGTTGGATGATTGTTCTTACCCACCAGTCTGGCATCTAAAGAACTCAAATAGTCATCAAGCCACTGAACTGCACACGGTGCTGGAACACGTTTTGTCAAGTACTGCACATCGCCACGCCTCTTTGCTTCTTTTCCCCCTATCGTTCAGAATTAATACACTTTCTGCGTCCCTCTCCGTACTGGTGAACAATACTCCCACGTCATTTTTGTTGTTTGTCTCCTTTTGCGTAATACTGTATGGGCTGACTTATTCTACCAACTGTCTGAGCAGTCTGTGAGCAAATGGCTATAAGATCCACATCCATTGCATAGCATCACGTTTCCGTCTGCTCCTGTGGTATTCAAGTTCCGACCTCCTCTGCCTCGCTGGATATAGCCGCACCCCCTTCCGTGTGAAGCCTTGCCTTGCCATCCTTAATTGCCTTGTACGCCACCTCTGCCCGCAGACCCACTACTTCCTGGTGTCCAAGGTCTGGCTCGACCACGATAATTATCAAAACCACGTCTCATGTTTCCGGCACTCCAAAACGCTTCATCTTCGCTCGCTACGAAAACCGGTTCCAACTTAGTGGCCGCTGCAGCTGTTGCTCCAGCACTTATGCCTCCACTATGCTCACCCTTAAATTTAAGCAGGGATTTTTTGGCTTGCTCGCACAGTGTGTCTTTCTTGCTATAGTCCAATCCTGTAAGAACAAGCATTCTCTCCTCTTTTGTGATATTTGACTTTTTGAGCAACATAAAGGCCAGAACGGCTGCTGGTAATGTCATTTTTCAATATTAATCTTACCCGATGATCATGTAGCTGTCAACTCTGTTGCCCGACAGAAATCTAAGGTCGGGATACGCCAGCGATCGCTATACAGGTGGGGGTGTACACAACAGCGCCATCTGTGAGCAGGTACTCAAGTACTTCTTGTCAACAAGAACTCAATTTTTCCTCTGTCGTGCCACCGGCAAGACCTACTAATACGCCGTCCCTAACTGGATATGTTTTCACAACTTTTTGGTGAAGTACACTATTCCAGTTTTGAGCTTTCGCTATGCAGGGGTTTTATCTTCATTTCAAAACTTGAACTCGTTTTGGATAGATTTAATTATGGTGACGAAGAGAGTATGGACTCTCTTTCACTTTTAAATGGCCGACCCTTCCCTTAGACGGAAGTGTTGGTGACGAAGAGGTTATAGACTCTCTTTCACTTTTAATGACCGACCCTTCCCTTAGACGGAAGTGTGTTTAGGTTTTTGGTAATTTTGCTTAACAAAGTTATAGATTTATTTTATATCTCTCCGCCATTTATAGGCCTCTTCGATTAACTTTCCATTTATTATAAACTTATAAAAATTAATTTTTATGTTTGTTTATATGCGACCTTTCCTAATAGTAGGCGGTCCTTACTTGGAACCGAAGTTAATTAACATTGAGCCCGTCATATCGTATTTCCTTTTAAGAATTTATGCTATTTTAATTTTAATGTTTTTGAAAGAATTTCTTTGATAGTCTCGTACTGTTTTCAAAGATGAACTAACGTTTAGTTTAGTCTCCGCAGTTGTTGACGTTCAGAACGTTCAACATGCGCTCTATCGTTACGATAGAGAGAGAGTATTTCACGGTTTCACGTTGCAGTAAGAGTAAACCGATTCTAGCGTTTCGTTCATTCTTTCTTAGCTTAAATGGTTTTAATTCTAATAAAGGAACTTTTTATTTGGGAAACCTTTCAGTTTTTTTCCTTTAACAAATAATATGTTTTAACGATATATAATTGGGCTCATCTCTCAGGTTCTAAGTCAAGAGAGAGAGAGAGAGAGATAGAGACGGAGGGAGAGAGAGGAGAATAAACGTTTCGTTCAAGCGGGTAACGTTGTTCTCGTTTTTTACTCTTCTCCCTAGTCGCTATAGGGGAAGAAGGTAAAACGTTTCTAGAGTTTTATTCTTGTTCTCAGGCTTTATGCGGTGAGAGATTTTAAACGTAGTTTATTTGATCTAGTGTTTAGTCTCTTTTCCAGCCACTGAATTCTTTATCTTTCATTATGTTTTTCTGTTACATTGTAAAACTGTTTACGCAATTACTACCTTTTAATGAAGGATAGGATTGCGTGTTTCAGGTACAAATCACTTAAAGTTTCGAGTTCAGTGAAATAAGTGCAAACAGAAAATCAAAAGTGATAAAGTGATATGCGCAAAGTGTTACAGTGTTGCGTTCGAGGGTTCGTCTGTTCGTGCCAGTTGTTCACCTAGTCCGATACCTCTTACAAGCTCCCAAGCCCAGGGGAGAAGTAATGTCGAAGGACTTATGGGTTCCACAGGTCTTGATCGACGAACAGACGTTTCCCTCCGTGGTTTCGGGTGTATCTACACACGTTGCCGACGTGATCACCCCACCCACACAAAGACGAGAGAGCCCATTTATTCCTCGTCTGCGGAAGAGGTTTCTCGCAGAAACCATGGACCAAATCTTGCAGCTTTTAAGTGCAAGTCGGTCCCTTCCGCGCAAGTCCAACGGCCTAGGTGTAGCCACTGTGTCAGTTCGGACTCGCTCCAGTCATCCGACGACTGCACACCTCCCAAGAGAGGCAAGGTGGTACCGCAACAGGCAGTAACTCCGTCTGTTGCCGCACCAGCTGTTTTAGACCCTCAGTCACAACGGACAGTAGCTCCGTTTGTTGCCGTCTTTCATAGACCCTAGTGGTCCATGCTGCAGACTATACAGTCTCAGCTTGCTCCTTCATGCAGGAGTATCGTGCTGGAAGGTTGACAATGCACCTGTTAATCTACAACCTGCCACGGTTGTGCGCTCAGCAGATACTGCGGCTGCCTGCTCCCACACTCCACCTGTGAGAGCTCCACCTCCGATGCGCAGTCGACCCTGCCAGACGCATGTTCATGCTGCACCCTCCATTGACATGCATGAGCTACCGCATCAGCAGTGGGAAGGTGCTGTAGAGCTGCCGTGTTTTGACACAATGCGGCATGCTCCGCAACCCATGCGGCATGCTCCGCATCCCATACGGCATGCTCCGCAACCCACGGCAGTCCCTCCCACGCACCAACACTCCGCTTTTGTTGTTGCCAGCTCCCACACTCCGACTGCGGAGAAGGTTGACGATGCACCCGTGGGCCTACACCTACCACGGTTGTGCGCCCGGCATGGCTTCCTGCTCCCACACTCTTGTTGTGAGAGCTCCTCCACCCATGCACAGTCAACCCTGCCAGATGTATGATGACTCCCACAGACACACGGAGCACTCCGTTGCCGTGCGTGAGCTACCACAAGCTGCCGTGTTTTGACACGGTGTGTCAGCCTCCGCAACACACTGTGGTTACCGCCACTCGCCCGCAGCAAACTAGTCAGTCAGGAGTTGAGGCTTCCCCACACAACTTTGGTTGTTGCCAACTCACAGACTGTCAAACTGTTACATGACGTTGCCTTCTGGTCTGCTACTAATACACCAGTGCTGTATGTCCTCACGCTCCTGTTGTGGTTGACAGTTCAGTTTTTGACAGTTCACAGACTGTCAAGCAGTTTCATAACGTTGCCTTCTGGTCTGCTGCTTTTGCACCAGTGAAACCCTCACTGAGATAACCTAGCTTTTCTCGGACATGGTTCCTGTAGATGAGAAAGTGCTGTTCTCCCTCCTTCTGATATTCCCTTGAGGACTCTGTCATTTGGAGAGGAGCCTTAAGCTGCTTAGCCTCCTATGGACTTTAATTAAAGCATAACATGCTTCCAGGGAGGGTAAATGGTTTCGCTTCAGTCGCTAACCCCGTCTGTTGCCACACCTACTCCCATAGACCTTGGGCTTTGTTGCAAGACATGCAGTCCAAGTTTAGTCCTTGATAGAGGATTTTTTACGGAGAAGAACCTTCTTGCCAACGACCTTCCTACCGGTTGGTTGTACGCCCTGTTGACGCTGAGGTATCCTACTCACGTCCGCCAGTTGAGATGGTTCCTCCACCGGTGCGACCCAGTGTGGGTTGCCAGTCGCACGTTGACGTTAAGCTACTCTCGGAGGTGGTTGTGGACGTTCAGTGTGTCACTGGGAAGACGTTCAACAACCAGCAGAGGTGACTTGTTGTGACGCAGTGCGGCAACCTCAGCAACCCGATAAGGGGTTGTCTGCACTACCCAGACAGTCTAGACAGTTTCGGGTTGTCGCTGTACTTCCTCGCATCCCCATGGTTGACAGTTCACAGACTGTGCAGCAGTACCATGATCTTGTGTCCGGCTCCGTCACGCATCCACCAGTGCGACCGGATTCAGCGAGTCAGACGTTGCCCTCTCCGTTGCCGTTTCCTCATCAGTTTCGGATGAGGAACCCTCTGATGAGGACATTGCTGAACAAGACGATCAACCCCCAGCCCTGCTATCCATCCAGAAGATGCTGAAGAAGGAATACGGCCCTGTCAGGCTGTGGATGAGTCTGGTTAGGACACTGTCATCCGTGGTTCAATTGGTGTCACTTGGAAGACTACACCTCCGTCCTCTTCGGTTTCATCTAGCTCTTCACTGGAAAAGGACAAGACGCTAGAAGCGGTCTCGATCCCGGTTTCCGGAAGATAAGTCTGGTCTAACCTGATGAAAGGACTTTATCAACCTTTTATAGGGTCTTCCCCTGACTGTTCAGACTCCCAACCACGTTCTCTTCTCAGACGCATCGGACGTAGGCTGGGGTGCGACCTTAGGCGGTAGGGAATGCTCGGGATTATGGAACTCGAGTCAAAGGACAATGCATTTTAACTGCAAGAAGCTTCTGGCAGTACGTCTGACCTGGAAAAGCTTCAGGTCTCTCCTTCAAGACAAAGTAGTGGAGGTCAACACGGACAACTCCCTGCTTTGATGTTCATCTCCTAGCAAGGAGGGACCTACTCTCTGACATGGTGCAAGTTCGCTAGTGACCTCCTCTCCTGTTCAACAGGTCTAGACTTTTCACTAGTAACAAGTTTCTTCCAAGGCAACTTGAATGTCTTAGCAGATTGTCTCAGTAGGAAGGGACAATAATTCCAACATATTGGACCCTCCACAGAGATGTATGCAAGAGACTTTGGGTCACCTGGGGCCAGCCAACCATAGATCTCTTCGCAACCTCGATGTCCAAGAGGCTCTCAATACTTTGCTCACCTATCCCGGACCCAGCAGTGGTTCTTTTAGATGCCTTTCTACTAGATTAGTCTCATCTAGATCTATATGCATTCCCTCCGTTCTAGATTGTCAACAAGGTACTGCAGAAGTTCGCCTCTCACGATGGGACAAAGTTGACACTAGTTGCTTCCCTCTGGCCCGCGAGAGAATAACTTACCGAGGTACTTCGATGGCTAGTAGACGTTCCCAGAACTCTTCCCCTAAGGGTGGACTTGCTACGTCTGCCACGCGTAAGAAGGTACTCCAAGGCCTCCACGCTCTTCGTCTCACTGCCTTCAGAGTATCGAAAGACTCTCGAGAACTAGAGGTTTTTCGAAGGAGGCAACCAGAGCGATTGTTAGAGCAAGGAGAACATCCACCCTTAGAGTCTACCAATCGAAGTGGGAAATCTTCCTAAACTGGTGCAAGTCAGTATCCGTATCCTCGACCAGTACCTCTGTAACTCAAATAGCTGACTTCCTCTTATATCTGAGGAAAGAGCGATCTCTTTCAGCTCCCACTTTCAAGGGTTACAGAAGCATGTTGGCATCAGTCTTCCGTCACAGAGGCTTAGATCTTTCCAACAATAAAGATCTACAGGACCTCCTTAAGTCTTTTGAGACCACGAAGGAGCGTCGTTTGGTTACACCTGGTTGAAATTTAGACGTGGTTCTAAGATTCCTTATGTTAGACAGGTTCGAACCACTTCAATCAGCCTCCCTAAAAGATCTCACCTTTAAGACTATTTTCCTGATATGCTTAACCACAGCTAAAAGAGTCAGTGAGATTCATGCCTTCAGCAAGAACATCGGATTTTCATCCGAAACAGCTACATGTTCTACATCTTGGTTTTCTAGCCAAACACGAGCTGCCTTCTCGGCCTTGACCAATATCGTTCGTTATTCCAAACTTATCGTATGGTTGGAAATGAACTAGAAAGAGTATTATGTCCTGTAAGAGCTCTTAAGTTCTATTTTAAAAACCTTTACGAGGCCCGTCTGAAGCTTTATGGTGTTCAGTTAAGAATTCATCTTTGCCTATGTCAGAGAATTCTTTATCCTATTATTTTCAGACTGTTAATACGAGAAGCTCATTCCCTTCTGAATGAGGAAGACCAAGCTTGGCTGAAGGTAAGGACACACGAAGTTAGAGCTGTCACAACTTCCGTGACCTTTAAACAAATAGATCTCTGCAAAATATATTCGACGCAACCTTTTGGAAAAGCTAATCAGTGTTCGCGTCTTTTATCTTAAGAATGTCCAGTCTCTTTACGAGAACTGCTACACTCTGGGATCATTCGTAGCAACGAGTGCAGTAGTGGTGGGGGCTCCACCACTACAATTCCCTAATTCCAGAACCTTTTTAATCTTTCTCTTGAAATATTTCTGGGTTGTCCGGAAGGCTAAGAAGCCTTCCGCATCCTGGTTGATTTGGCGGGTGGTCAAATTCTTTCTTGAGAAGCGCCTAGATTAGAGGTTGTGATGAGGTCCTTTAGTATGGGTTGCAGCCCTTCATACTTCAGCACCTACGAGTCGCTCAGCATCCTAAGAGGATCGCTAGGCTCAGTAAGGAAGACGTACTTAAAAAGGCAGAGTAATGGTTCAAGTCGACTTCCTTACCAGGTACTTATTTATTTTATGTTTGTTATTTTGAATAACTGCTAAAATAAGATACGGGATACTTAGCTTCTAATGTTAACATGTATGCTGGTCTCCACCCACCACCCTGGGTGTGAATCAGCTACATGATCATCGGGTAAGATTAATATTGAAAAATGTTATTTTCCTTAGTAAAATAAATTTTTGAATATACTTACCCGATGATCATGAATTTAAGGACCCTCCCTTCCTCCCCATAGAGAACCAGTGGACCGAGGAGAAAATTGAGTTCTTGTTGACAAGAAGTACTTGAGTACCTGCTCACAGATGGCGCTGTTGTGTACACCCCCACCTGTATAGCGATCGCTGGCGTATCCCGACCTTAGATTTCTGTCGGGCAACAGAGTTGACAGCTACATGATCATCGGGTAAGTATATTCAAAAATTTATTTTACTAAGGAAAATAACATTTTAAGCTTCTCTCTACGGTTATATTTTTGGTCGAACTTCGAGATGTACTCTGCTATAGCTTGGGTAGGCTCCCTCTTAAAAGTCCTCAAAATCATCGTATTTTTCCAGACAGTCCGCCAGATTATCTTTACCTAAGTGCTTGTTAAGGTGTTCTATCAATTTCCCGAGGACATCAGCACCCGAAAGTCCTTCAACCCCTAATTCGTCGAATACATGCTCTCTTAACCCTTGTTCATCCACATCGGGCAGGGACAACGCGAGATCACAACTCCTTGCTTTTCTGCGGCAATAACAGTCACTGTTTTCCATGCCAGCAGTTCTGTTTTGTATCTTTCGTATCCCTTCTCTTTTGGGTACTTAGGCGGCTGTATTTTAGTCGCCATCATGATCGTCGCTTTAGGCTTTGCACTCAACCACTTATCACGACATCACAATCGCTGAAGCTACAATTTCACAACATTATCCATCAGACAAACACTCACACGATATTAGGGACTCTGTAGGCCGATGGTCGCCTTTTTGACTCACACGCACTCCAACCATCTCGGCACTTTTCCATTTATTTCGCCACACTCGTGTCACAAACTCATACTGAGGTCAAACACATCTGACCTGTAAGTAGTCACGCTCAATCCTTTCAAGTTTCTCTTGAACCGCGCTCTGCTACCATTGATAATTGGAATAAAACACGGCAGTAAACTTAGAGACACTGTACAGTATTTGGTTTCGTTGACAAAACCACGCCGCTCAGATCTTCATCTTCGCAGCAGTGTATTCGATCGGTAACAACAATATTGACATGTTGTTCTTTTTTAATTACAAACCTATCCATTGTAAGCTGTTTTTTTCTTCATTGCGCTATTCTCCTGACGTGGGACATAACACACTTGTTAAAAATGTTCACGGAATGATTTGCCACAACTGTGTCCAGATGATATTTCTCAACAAGAAGCTGCTGTTCACCCCATTTTGCACACATTTCATTGATTAAGGCACTCTGAACCTCCTCCCCTCCTTCATCCTCTTTTGGTGATAAGTCTTCTACCATATCCTTCTGCTGCTGTAGTTGCAGATGCAACAACTCTTTGGTTGTTAACTCGGTAGAGGGTCCTTCCACAAGCTCATCAATGTTATCTTCTTCGACCTCGTCCCAAAGTTTTCTACCATAGTCAAAATCTCATCAATGACATCACTTTCTTCGACTAGAGACTCTGATTCAGACTGAAAACCATCAAAATCTTTCTTCGGTACACATTCTGACCACAGTTTTCTCCATGCCGAATTTAACATACGGTACATTACAGCACTCCATGCACTGTCAATGAGATTCACATAGGTCGAGGTACTAAAGTGTTCTCTCCAGAATTCTCTAGGTGTTAGCTGTATGTCATTAGGCACTTCGAAACACTTTTGAAAAAGGGCTTTTGTGTACAGTTTTTTAAAATCGAAATGACCTGTTGGTCCATGAGCTGAAGAATCGGTGTCATATTCGGCAGCAGGGATTTAACTTTGATGAAACTTGAATTCATCAACTAATTCATCCTCTAAACCTGGAGGGTGAGCTGGAGCATTGTCCATGATTAGCATTTTATTGGCAAATTTTTTGCTGTTAGATATTCCTTCACTTGGGGGAAAACACCTCGTGCAGATATTCCTTCACTTGGGGGAAAACACCTCGTGCACCCAGTCATTGAAAAACTGTCTGGTCACCCATGCCTTTGTGTTTGCCAGCCACATAACAGGCAATTTGCTTTCATTATGTTGTTTTTCAAGACCCGGGGGTTGTCTGAATGATTGTCGAACAAAGGTTTTATTTTACAATCACTGCTAGCATTTGCACACAACAAAAGAGTGAGCCTATCCTTCATAGGCTTGTGCCCGGGCTGTGATTTTTCCTCCTTTGTAATGTAAATACTGGCCAGCATTTTTTTCCAGAATAACCCAGTGTCATCTCAATTGAAAACCTGTTGAGGAAGAAACTGTTCTTCCCTTATATAAGCATTAAATTCTATAACAAAGCTTTCGGCTGCAGCTTTGTTCGAACTAGCTGCCTCGCCATGTCTTGTTACACGATGTATGCCAGTTCTGTTTTTTAATTTTTTCCAACACGGAGTACTTACCTTGAACTACTTTCTTAGGAGTATCTGGGATCTCCTCCCAACCTACCAGAATTTTGTGTAGTTTACCCTACTCCCGTTTTCTATGTGGGGTAACCTCTGGCGGAGTGGCACGCGCCCAGAGACAACCCGGGGGTCAGAGAGCATGCTTGCTCAGGTCTCGATCTCCAGTAAGTTTCTGGTCGCGTCGCGGATAACATCCCAACGCTCTCTCTTACCCAGTGCAACCCTTTGTGTCTCACGTGGTTCCCACGTGGTCCCTTTGTGCTCTTCCTTATCCTTTTCCCTCTGTGTTCCTG
Source organism: Palaemon carinicauda (assembly GCF_036898095.1). Taxonomy (NCBI): domain Eukaryota; kingdom Metazoa; phylum Arthropoda; class Malacostraca; order Decapoda; family Palaemonidae; genus Palaemon; species Palaemon carinicauda. The sequence continues at coordinate 257,626,314 of NC_090725.1, read as the reverse complement.
TGTCTCGCGGTGTCTTACTAGTGGGTTATGGAGCATCCCCGTCGTTGCCCTGGGCCTATGGCTGGTAAATCGTGTGGCGCCTTCCTCTCTAAGCGTGAAGTTGACCCGCACTCCATGTGTTCTTCGTGTAAAGACAGTGTGTGTTCCCCTATAGCCACGTGTCCGGAGTGCGAGTCCTGGAACAAGATGCAGTGGGTGCGCTACGGCACCAAGAATAAGAAGACCTCTAGACATTCACCTAGGAAACCGAGCGTCTCTTCGCCTCTCGCTTCGCCCGGCGTTTCTTCGGACAGTCTCTCTCTGCCGCCTTCCCCTACCCAGTGTAGGGGTCGAGGTAAGTCTGTTGCGGGGAAGAGGCCTGTGGTCCTTCCCCAGGAGTCTGATTTACCTGACAGTGGGATTGTGTCTTTGATCCAGGCAAGTGGGGGGCCTGAGGGAGGGACGGGAGTGTGTTCGGGGGATGGAGCCCTGGTGAAAGCAGGGCCCGTCTCGTCGGATGATCCTATGTGGGGTAAAACTGTTGCAGCCTCTTCTCCTGCCTCTTGGGCAGGTTTTTCAGGTGCGTCAGCAGCCGAGGGTGCCGCCGAGAAGGAAGACTCGTCGCCGTCAGACCCCCCCTCTTGGGCGCCTCCAAAGACGCCCTTCAGATCTCCCCTGAGGATGGTAGAGGAGTTTGAGACCTGGTTCCCCAGCGAGGAGCTCCCCGCTCCCCTCCAGTGCCTTCAGCTACGTTCCCGTCTGTCTTCCTGGAGCCTTCATCGCCGACCGAACACCATGTGGACCCACCAGCAACGTGGTGCAACTCAGGCCCTTCAGTGAGGTCCTACAGGTCTTCGGGCTCCTCGGTCGAGGCCTACTCCTACTCCTCGGAAGACGGAGCCCCGAGGGACCATAGGAGACGGCGAGATAGGTCCTGCAGGAGACGGTCTCGCTCACGTTCCTGTTCCAGATCCCGCCACATGGGTAGGCACTCTAGATCCCCCAGGAGGAAGTATAGGAGAAGCGATTCGCTGGAGGAAGAATGGGTGCGGATCCCCACCCCCGTAGCCAACTCCTGGGGGCTTCAGCAGTACCGAGCACCTCGGGATGGCTCCCTAGGTCCTGCTCACCAGTAAGATTTGTCACCAGCAGGTATGATCGACGGAGGGAGTCGTCTCTTCAGGCCCCAAGGGACAGGCATAAGTCCGCGAAGGTTCCGACTCCATCCGCCCAGCGGAGAGTCGGCCCTTCGGTCTGGCAGCCGTATCCCGGCCTCAAAATCTATGACAAATCGTCCGGAATGAGAGAGAGACTCCTTCCCTCGACGGGCAAGCTCGCAGACCCCTGGTCCCCCGGAAGAAGAGAGAAATCCAGGACGAAGGCCTCCGTCCCTACGGCGATGCCCTTCCTACACCCTGAACCGCCGAGTCTGGACCACTCCAAGAAGATGCCTCCTCCCCATGCGGCTCCCCCCGTCGGAGGTCCTCCGTCACGAGCACCGGAGTGCCCGACGGAGAATGTAGAGGACGGTATAGAAGGTTCGGCAGCGGAAGTTTCGGCCTACAGGCGGGGCATAGGCCTTATTAGGCGTCACCACAGGCTGGACAAACCTGAGGCCTCCACTGACGAAGTCTGGCTCTCGAGCCTCAGCAGGATGGTGGATGCACCTGTGAAACAGAGGCCCTCGCTAGCCCTTCCTTTGGCTAGGGATGTTAAGCTGGGCATGGCACACGTTGACAGGATCGTGGCCAACCACGCGGAAGCTCCCAAGAGCCAGAGCACCTCCAAACTTCTCCAGGGCCGGAAGACACAGAGCCAGTTCTACCTTCCCGAAGGACACCGCGTGGGTCCCTGTACGGTGGAACCAGCAGTCGCCATCCTGGGACAAGGAGCAGCAGAGGAGAGGGCTACCACTGCCTCGGTTTGTTTCTCCCCTGCGAAAACGTCCATGATGGAGGAGCTGGCCAAGGACCTGGTGCACGTGTCATCGCGGCTGGATTGGTGGGCCTCCACGCTGGTGGGGTTCCAAGCCTCGCACGACCTCGCTATCCCGGAGAACCAGGCCTTGTTGAAGGAGCTGATTAGCTCGGGAGGCAAGGCCCTGAAGTTCCTCTCCTACCAATCCATCGTGTAGGCCGCCAATTGGATACTGCGGAAGAGGGACACTGTGCTCAACAAGCTCGTCAGGAGGCTCCCTGACAGAGAAGCGAGGTCCCTGAGGAGCTTGCCACTGTGGGACGACTCGGTGTTCCCCCTGAAGGCGGGGGAGGAGACGATAGAGAGGGTCAGGAAGCTAAAGGATGCGGGTGAACCCTGACCCCCTCCAGCGAGAAGACCTGCCCATAGAAGGACACTTTCTGACGTCTCTCTCCCTCCTCGCACCTCACCTAGCCAGCCCAGGAGAGACACCCCTACTACGTCCTAGCATCAGCCTTCGCAGCCCCCCCGTAGAGGAACGCCTGCTGCGCAGTTAGTCTTCAGGCCTTACTATTCGGCTGCCAGAAGAGGTCGTTCAGGCCGCGCCTCTCGAAGGAGATAAGGAGATAGGCCCCCTACTCCTGTCGAAGCCTCAGGTGGGGGGATGCCTCAAACATTCTTGGCAAGCATGGCGAGACCACGGATCGGATCCGTGGACCGTAACAGTTCTGAAAGAAGGGTACAGGTTGCCTTTCCTGGCGGACCCCCCACCTCTGATACCAGATCTGCAGGCGGAATGGTTGGCACCCAAAGACCCTTTGAGAAGGACGGCCTTCAAGAAGAGGTCTCAGCGATGCTGGCGAAAGGGACAATAGAACCAGTCAAGAACTGCAGACTCTTCCTGGTGGAGAAAGCGACAGGGGGCTAGAGACCAGTCATAGACCTCTCATCCCTCAACAAGTTCGTGTGCAAGACCGACTTCAAGATGGACACTCCGAAGTCGGTCCTATCGGCCTTTAGGGAGGGAGACTTCATGATGTCCATAGACCTCAAGGACGCATACTTCATACTTCCAAATCCCTGTTCACCTCTCCAGCAGGAAGTACCTAAGGGTAAAATGGGGGTACCCAAACATTGCAGTTCAAGATCCTCTGCTTCGGTCTTTCCTCAGCCCCTCAGGTCTTCACGAGGGTCTTCGCAACAGTCTCAGCCTGGGCACACGAACAGGGTATCCGCCTGATTCGGTACCTGGATGACTGGTTGTTGCTTTCAGCCTCAGGGGAAGTACTGAGGGAGCAAGGCGCGAAGCTCTTGCAGTTCTGCAACGTCCTGGGTATCATCATCAACCTGGAGAAGTCCCAACTGATACCCTCCACCAGGATGAACTACCTCGGAATGGTCCTGGACTCCCGTTTGGCGAGAGCCCTCCCTTCCGCGGAGAGACTGGACAACTTGGACCAGATCCTCCAGCCCTTCCGGTCGGACCAGCCCAGGAGAGCCAAGAACTGGCAGAGACTGACAGGCCACCTCGTGTCGTTAGAGAAGCTAGTTCCACAGGGGAGACTCAAACTCAGGGGAGTACAGTTGGAACCTGAAGGAGACCTGGAACCAGAGAGACTCCCTGCACAAAGTGGTCCCGATGTCCCCAGAGACGAAGGAAGTCCTAGATTGGTGGCACGACAGATCGAACACCCTCAAGGGGATGCCCTTCGCAGCCAACCCTCCGGAGATGCTCCTGTTCACGGACGCATCCAAGGAGGGTTGGGGTGCTCATCTCCTCGACAGCACAGCAAGAGGAAGATGTTTAGCCGAAGAGAAGAACCTGCACATAAACGTGCTAGAAATGATGGCAGTGCGAAGAGCGTGCCTAGAGTTCGTCCATCGGCTCCGGAGAAACACCGTGGCACTGATGTGCGACAACGCCACAGTGGTGGCCTACATAAAGAAGCAAGGAGGACTGAAATCAAAAGAGCTGTGCGACCTCACGTTGGAGTTTCTGGAATGGGCCGAAATAGAGCAGATCAAGATCTCGGCCAGATTCATCCCAGGGAAGAGAAACGTCCTGGTCGACGGCCTCAGCAGAATGGGTCAAGTGGTAGGGTCCGAGTGGTCCTTGCACTCTCATTCAGAAGAGGGGCTCGCCAGTGATAGATCTCTTCGCCACGAGACTGAACGCACAGCTCCCCGTGTTTTGTTCTCCTGTGCCAGATCCGGGGGCGGCGTTCGAGGACGCTTTCCAACACCCTTGGGACAACCTCGACGTTTACGCCTTCCCTCCCGTTGGAATGCTCAGGCAAGTACTCAACAGGGTGAGGCGAGCGGACAACCTGTGGATGACTTTGGTAGCGCCCTGGTGGCCGGAGAGAGAGTGGTTCGCGGATCTAAAGGAACTGGCGCACCTTCCACCTTGGCCCCTTCCGGACAGACCATACCTTGTGCGGGAACCTCACTTTCAAAGGTTTCACGAAAACCCTCGGTCCCTCTGCCTTCATGCGTGGAAGTTATCGAGCGTCTCCTGAGGAAGGAAGGGTATTCGGCGAAGACGGCAACAAGGATGTCAGGGTACCTGAGACGTTCGTCAGCCGCAGTATACCAGGCAAAATGGGCTACCTTCACGAAGTGGTGCGTCTCGAAGATCTTCAAGCCGTTGCAGGTCTCCATCCCGGAGATAGCTGACTTCCTAATCTATCTCAGGGACGTGGTGAACATGTCCATCCCAGCCATTAAAGGAGTCCGGGCTGCCCTGGGAGAAGTCGTCCTCCTGAAGGGCATCGACCTGGGTACCTTCAGACACATCTCGATGCTCATCAAGAGCTTCGAGCAATCGTGCCCCCCCCAGGCCGTTAGGGTGCCCCAGTGGGACGTGGCTAGAATCCTGAAGATGCTGTCAGAACCTTCCTTCGAACCCCTAAAGGACATCTTGGACAGAGAGCTCACCCTCAAGACAGTTTTTCTGTTAGCGATGGCATCAACAAAATGAGTAGGGGAGATTTATAGACAGTCATACGAGGTGTTACACTCGAAGGGCTGGTTCGTACCATCCTTCGTGGGCAAGATCCAGAATCCTGCAGTCTGGGACCCTAAGTTTGAAGGATTCTCGGTGCCGGCAATCCCTCGTTCGGACAACCCAAGGGACTTGCTTCTGTGCCCTGTCAGAGCGGTACGGAAGTACTTAGAGAGGCGGCCAGACTTCGACCCGAAATAAGAGTCTGTTCGTCTCCTCAGGACTAGTAAAGAAGCCAATCTCTAAGAATACGATCTCCTTCTGGCTACGGCAGGTGATCATGAGAGCCTACAGTAGTGCAGGGGTTCCTCTTCCGGGGAAGCCTAGACCCCACGACATCAGAGGGCTTAGTACTTCGTTGCCCTTTGAGAAGAACATGGCAGTTGGCCAAATCCTGAGGGCAGGTACATGGGCTAGTCAGTCAACCTTCACAGCTCACTACTTGAAGGAGTGTTCGAAGGGATCCCTGGACGGATTCTCTCTCGGTCCCGTCATTTCCGCACTTCAAAAGATTTAAAGGTGTAGCCCTAGGGAAAACCACGGGCAGTACTGTAAGTCCAAGAGACACAGGTTCCTTCCTTACCCCCTTTTTTTTCCCCTATTACCTTCCCTGAAATGACCCTAAAATCCTTTAACTGCCATGGGATATATCCTCAGTGAATGAATACGACTCCAAGGATTTTTACAGAGGTGAGTTACTTAGACACTAAGATAGTTTTTTGGGTAGTTTTCCCTATTTCTCGTGTATTCCCTTGGATGGTCAGCAGAACCTAGCCTCCTATCTAGGTTCCCCTTTTCTCTCTTCATCACGATCTCTGGGTCCTGTGGGACACTCCCACCTCCTAAGGTATAAGTCTCCTAAGAAAGTAGTTCGAGGTAAGTACTCCGTGTTGGAACAAATCACAAATTTTAAGTAATTTGTATTTTTCTTAACAGTACTTATCTCGAACTACTTTCGGGTTATGGCCCGCCCATCCTACCCCGATTGCCTTACAGGACTTAGTAGAAACCTATTTGTCAAAAACTTATTGGAGATCGAGACCTGAGCAAGCATGCTGTCTGACCCCGGGTCGTCTCTGGGCGCATACCACTCCGCCAGAGGTTACCCCGCATAGAAAACGGGAGTAGGGTAAACTACACAAAATTCTGGTCGGTTGGGAGGCGATCCTAGATACTCCTAAGAAAGTAGTTCGAGGTAATTACTGTTAGGAAAAATACAAATTACTTAAAATTTGTGATTTTTCGAACCAACCTCTACTGGCTTGGAATGTAAATGTTTCACTTTCGGCTCTTGTACTAGGCATTTTCTTTTCTAGGTCACCATAAATTTGTAAGGTTTTCGCAAATAAAAGCTTCACTAATTCTATTACCGGCTAACTTCTTTTCCCTGATGAATATTAGAAGAAGCTTTTCCATTTGCTCCATTGCCTGCGACCTTTGCCTTAATCACTTTGTTCTTGAGGGAAATTGAAATCTTTGATTTTGGAATGACGTACTGCGCAGCGAGATCCGAAACACCAGCGCCATATTCAAATTTGGCAATTATTTCCTATTTTAGTTCAATTGTCGTCCTCACTGTCTTCCTCTTCTCTTTCTGTTCATTTCTGACTTTCTTTGGACCTATTATGAATGGCCAGAGTTAATAAAATATTCAGATTAGCACAATCTAAAACACAAGGGAATGCGTGAGTCTTCCGTCGATGGCAGGCTGGCTCAAACTGATGCCGTGAAGTTGGCGGGGGATGCTGTCTGGACTGGTTCTGGTTGACACTGCTGGTTGAGTTCCGGAAATTTGTTAAAATTCAGAGGCATTTTGAACTTAACTTTTTGGTTGAATACCGATTCGTTCGAGTTGTGAGTTGTTTGAGTACTGAGGTTCCACTGTATATGGCCTACTGTTTACCAATCCTGAATCCAGCAGCAGCTCAAGAGGTTGCCTCGACGCTCATGCTTTTCCTCCTTTGTTCTTGATGCAAAAGACAATCAACCAGATGCTGATTACCCCAAATCTCAAGCTGACCCAGGTGTCTTTAGAAATAGCTATGAGCAGCATAGTAACTAGTCCTGCTGATGTTCCCCACAATTCAAAGGGAACTTCCCCTATACTGTGCCACCCCCCATATGTAGATTTCACAGGCCACGGAGATCCCTGTCTCTTCACAGATGGAGACTTTCCAGCATCTCCAGACCTCCGAGAGAAAGGGTTTTTGCAAGGTACTGCAAAGGAGATGTTTGGATATCTCCGGATGTCCTCTGCAGTGGTCTATCAACCAAAGTAACTGTTTTCCTCTTGTTGTTAGCCTCATGAAGAAAGCTGGCGAACTTCACGGTATTTCCCATGTTGTATCTCATTCCGAGAGGTAGAGAAAGATCTCTTCAAACTTCATTCTGGAGTTCATGGCAAAATTCCCAGACCCCTACAGGTTTGAGTCGTTCTTCACCTTTTCTATTCGGACATAACTGACAATTCTGATGATTTGCCTTTTTGTTGTGTGAGGGCGTATAGACACTACTAGAAGATATTTCAACCCTTCAGACTGCCAATTCAAAATCTCTAATTGCTGGCAGGATTTAAAAGAACATGACAAATAACACTATTTTCTTTTTGCTATGGGAACCCATCAAGAAAGTGTATCCCCAAGCAGATAATCCTTATGATTCAATTCCAATACGGGCCCATGAAGTCAGAGGAATTGGCTCGCTGCTAGATTTCGAGAAGAACCTGTCTGTAGCACAAGTATTAAACGGCAGAGTCTGGAAATGCCTGACAACCTTTACAACCCACTATCTGCGGGAGTATACCAATAAATCTTTGGACACGTTTTCATTTGAACCTGTGGTAACTGCTCCGCTGGTTGTGTAGCTCCTTACGGGACAAGCAGCATCTCATCTAAAATAATGGTTACATCGTTAGACTAGGCTAAGAGGTAGTGTGTCTAGGCCTTTTTTTTTCTTTTATTCCTTACCCTCTCTCGGGGTGCAGCGGCCTTCCCGTTATTTCAGGATTGAACGTTTGATGCAGGGAAACATCCACACCGAGCACTGTTCTATCTCTAATAGTACAGAAGTATCTCTAACATCCATGTTACGAGGGGGAGGATGGTTTGTATGTAGAACTGACTAATTTATGTTGGCCATGCATTGACAGTATATCCTTACAAGGATATTAGGTTCTTCTGTGATAATCTGTCCATAGATAGAATCTTAATCTAATCTTTGACATCCTTCTCTCAAAGTTAGATAGTGGCCTAGTGCCTTTTCATCTAAGGATTTGATACCAGCCAGTATGGTTATAGGAGCTTCTTTCCACCTAAATGAAGAGTTTATTGCTAAAGGACAAGCGTCTGTATTCGTTTAAGAACAAATCACAAATTTTAAAAGTAATTCGTATTTTTCTTTACTAATCAAACGTAGGTCCTTCAAGTTTCAGTTTCCTGTTCAACCACCCTGCTAGCCTTAGGTGAAGGACTCTGTACTGTATAGTTAGGCAAATGCAAATTACTTATAAGTTTTTATTTTATTTTATGCCACTGGTGTTTGTTAGCCCTTTCGAATTTATATTAGGACATCGAGTGCTAATTTTTATCTTATTACTGTGAGTAGAAAGTTCTTTTCTCTTTACTAGTAATTTATCTTTTATTAAATATAAGAGTTGCTATATATCCATGAAATAGACCCTTTCACAGAAATTGCTTAATTTTACCATTACTCCTAGTAAGCCTATTAAGCTATTGACATTTTCGCTCTAAAAGCTATCATGCATTAATATTTTTGGATTTAATTCATCTGCTGTGCTATAGCTCTGAAGAAGAGTTACTACAGATGCCAGCATTTAAAAATTTTGTGGGAGGTAATCTGCATCAGTGGTTCTAGGAATAGTCAAGCTTTGATATACCATGTTAGGCCAACTACAACTGCCTTCGGGAGTGGCACCGCCTCTTAACATGTAGGACTATGGTCACGCAAAGCGGCACTGCGTCGGAAAAATTCTGTACTGCATAGTGTGAAAGACTCCATTAGGTTTATCAGTTGACTTGTAAGTGTGGTGCCACTCCACTGGCATAGGGGGTTTAAATTGCATAGTGGGAAAGGCCTTTTTGCCTTCATTAAAATACTACTTCAGTTAGTTTGTATTTGGAGTTAAAATGCAACAGCAACATTTTTATCATATTTATTAGAATTAGGATGACCAGGTTTATTTTATTTTGCAAGCATGACTGACTTCCAAAATTTTCTCCCTCAAACCATTTCCAACATAAAAGAGGCAATTCTGTGACAGGCAGGTGGGTGGGATCACCGCCCTCTCCCGCCATGTAATGTCACAACGGGATGGAGGTGAATTATCTTTTATATAATAACATAAACTGTACTAAAATGTAGCAGTAGCATATGATATGCTACTGCTGAATATTTACAATTTACATTGTAGCCAGCGAAACACTTAAATAATCAAGTCAATTTACAATATTGTCTACTTTTTGTGATTTTTTTTTTCTTTTTTATTTTGAAATTCTGTAACTTTTAAAACCTGCTACAATTGTATTAGTTTCATCCTTGCAGTCCCAGATATCTATGAAAAGATTTAGGTGTCCCTTGAAGTCGGCGAAGCCTTCTATGTATACTCGAGTATGTAGTTAATCAGCTAATGTAGTGTCTTTGCGATGTTTTGAACTTTAGTATTACAGGGCTTACAAGAACAGTACTCATGATTGCTAATTAAAGAAAAGGAATCAATGAAAAGAGGTAGAACTATTTTTCTCCATGTGACTTTTTAATGGGAGAGTCATTGACTAAAGACCCTAGTGTCATGGATGCAGAATTTGATAATTCGCTTGACATTGGAGAAAATATGAATTGACCCCTTCAACTTTTGAGTGGTGTTTCCAAGTCGGCACTAATTGTTGAATATTCTTATTTTAAGTGAAGGTGACGTGACTTTAATAGTATTTTGAATGGTTTAGAACCAGTTTTTCATATGTGTCTCTTGACTTGACATTGATATCATTGTTCAGAGCCTTTTATTATTGTCTTTTGCCAAGATACTCCTTTCTTAATTAATATGTTAATCATTTGAGAATATAGGCATATTTTGCTCGTTACTTCACGACATGAAAACTAACATCCTCGATTTTAAACTATATAGTTTTCATAATATTAGAGAGTGTTTTTTATCGAAATTGGTCTTTTTAAACTCTTATTTTGTACATTGATATTTCTTATACTAATTTTCACTTCCTGTCTCATTCGTATTTGTAAGTCAAATAAAATTTCGAACGAAAGAAAGCAATTTAGCTTGTATGGATGTTTTATATTTGCAGAAATACAATTGTATATAGTAGCGTAGAATGTACTATGTACGTAATCAGCAAACTTCGTTCTTAATTGGTTGGGAATTAGTTAATTTCTGGGACTTTGATGTAAAAAATAGTATTGATCATGTAGCCACTTGGTTGGTATGGTTTCCCATTTTTATTTCTTTTATTTTCTTCATTAGGATGTCTCGTATAATGAATAATGATAAAGATTATTTTAGAGATTTCAAGGAAGGATTAGCCAAGGTAGCTTCTGCCGTCAGCTGTTTTTAGAGTCGTATATGTTTAGACAAGATATTGCAGATGTGTCTTTACCATATTTGTTAAGAAAATTCTCTAATTTTAAGTTTGGAGTAACTAGGAGATAGGTATTCTTAGGTTAACCACCTTGGCTCCGTCAAGCAATTTATGCGCTGGTATGTCATCGATTGAATTACATCAGATTTAAAGTTCCTTCACCTATCAATATTCAGGTATTCTTATTGATCACGAGTGGAGATGCATCATAAGTATATGAGGTGCAAGTCAAGTAACTCAATTGCGAATCTCTGTACTTATAAGAGTTATTTGTATCACATGTTACGTTCATACTCTTATTACTGGGCTCCTAGAGATTTATTGATTGAGGCATAGAAAAAAATAAGTCTTCAGTTAAAATGAAAAAGCTTTAGGATACGGACAGGGTGTAGCAACCGATAGTGTAGTGGACTGTATTAAGGATAAGCCTCCTAAGCTTCAACATTAGTTCAACGGAAATGCCAGAAATGTCATTTGCGTTTTCATGTACAGCACAGATCCTAGTAATGAGTAGGAGGTGAAGCATTCTGGTGCATTGAAAATGTCAGTCTATATTTAGTACCTCTTTAAAGATAATATCTGTGTATAGCCTACTGCATGGCGGTCATCTATTGTCTGTTTCTATCTCTAAATAACTAAACACTGCTCTTGAAGAATTATGCCAATCAGCTTGGGGTGTATACGTGAATCAGCTTTAAATTTGTACTTTTGCTCTGCTAGTAGAAGCGCTAAAGAGGAAATATAAGTCATTGAGGTTGTTCATGAATTATACAAGTCAAGGCGATTGCAGTTACACTTGGCATTTCACTTCTTTAGATCCCTGGAAAGTAACCCTGGCAAGGAAGTGTCGCAGCTAAATATATATATATATATATATATATATATATATATATATATATATATATATATATATATATATATATATATATATATATACTTATATATATACATATATATATATATATATATATATATATATATATATATACTTATATATATATATATACTTATATATATATATACTTATATATATATATATATATATATATATATATATATATATATATACTTATATATATATATATATACTTATATATATATATATATATATATATATATATATATACTTATATACTTATATATATATATATATATATATATATATATATATACTTATATATATATATATATATATACTTATATATATATATATATATATATACTTATATATATATATATATATATATATATATATATACTTATATATATATATATATATATATATACTTATATATATATATATATATATATATATATTTATATATATATATATATATATATATATATATTTATATATATATATATATATATACTTATATATATATACTTATATATATACACTTTATATAAAAGAGATTAAAGGCCTTTCACATTTTATAACATTAAGAAATGTGGTATGTAGATTTATTGTGCAAATATCTGTTGTGTATTTTTATTACAACTAGCATTTCGATGAGAACGAATGCTTTTTGTAAGTACAAACATGTGCTAATGCTATTAATATTTTAATACTGCATACGAATGTATGGTGAGAATGAAGTGAATGGTTTTATGTATGAATGTGCTTGTTCATGTTTTTCTTAATTTTAAAGAAATTTACATTATTTCATCTTTCATGTCGGAACTGAATGGGCTCCAGGTCCTCAGACCTAGATAGTACTGCCAAAATTCCAGACAATCATCCATACAAGTGGAGCAGCATAGAGGCGCTAAAGCACGTTTAGGAATTTACCTTACGGAAGAGAATGTCTGTCCTTGTTGAAACTGGCAATGACGTTGGTGTATCGAGAATCGTAACGATTGGCTATATTCGCTGTTCAAAACATCGGGCTGGGGTACATACCTACCTACCTACCTTCCATTATGCTGCATAAAAAAGCGGAAGAAGGAACGAATCTATAGCCTCTGCTTATATCAAGGCTTTCCCTTGTTTACTGGGTTTAATCTATTTAGTGTAGACAAACCCTCTTGTTTTATTTTATTTGTTTTTCGTTGAACTGTTGTTTTGGTACTTAATTGTTTGGTACATTGTTTTGTAGTTTGCTGCCGCATTTCACTTGTTTATTTAAAATCAATGTTGAAGCCTTTGCTAGAATTTGTTAGATTCGTAATTGGAAAAGGTGTTGGGATATCATTGTTCATTTATTCGATTAACCTATATATAGTCTGAATATCGATAATCATCATATTTACTACAGATATTCACAGTGATTTAATACACACATCCATATTTATATGAAAATTCATTGTAAGTAGTATCTATAACAAACTATGATTATCCATATGCCGGCTCTATTTAGTTTAGTCGATTAAAGAGCAATGTAATCCCAACTCTCTATAACAAATTTTAGTAAATGATATAATTTGGGTGATCAAAATGAAGAGTTAATCGCGAACCCATGGTCAAATTCTTGAATCGTTCATATTTAGACAGACCAGGGTTGATCATCCATGAAGAATGAATTGCATTTTAAAGTTTCCAATGGTGCGATGTCCGTGGAACCAGCTTTGGATATTTCTAACTATCATCATTGTGAATTGTAGCCAAGTTAATTACAGTACGTGGTAGACATCTTTTTTTGAATTGATAAAACGTTCGAGAAATCACCGACGTTGATACCAAAAATTTGTCGGCGGATAAAAATCCTATCAAAAACTGAGCATTAAATTGTAAATGCTTCCGACAACCCCCCCCCCCTTCCCCCCTTTCCCTTTACTTGTTCACAATTTTAGATGACATTCTTAACTTCTTTGTGAACTCTTACAACTGGCGTTAGACTCGAGCTATGTCGGTACATTAGTCAACATATTCAGATGTGCTAATTATCTCCATATTGATCGGTTTCCATGAAGTTGAGCAAGAATAAACGGTTGCACAGAAAGAAAGTGCTTGTGTGACGTAGATCTATCTTTGATTATCCTTGCAATACTTTTTGACGTTGGAACGAGTATGATTATGATTGACGCACGCATTTCTCCTATTAATAGAAAATTACACGAATACATCTGAATATCAAATGCAAGTGCAAGTTGGTTGCCAATCTACCTTTTTTTGCTTTTATCCCAATATGTTATGCCGGATCTTAGTATGATATAGAAGTGGTCGTTTACCTGAAAGAAACGGTTTGTGTTTTTCGTAAAGTATGGGAAAATAAGGAACCAGGAGAGAGAGAGAGAGAGAGAGAGAGAGAGAGAGAGAGAGAGAGAGAGAGAGAGAGAGACTTAAACATACGCTATTACAAATAAGTACAGTAAGCTTCATTGAAACTCACTCTCTCTCTCTCTCTCTCTCTCTCTCTCTCTCTCTCTCTCTCGAGAGAGAGAGAGAGAGAGAGAGAGAGAGAGAGAGAGAGAGAGAGAGAGAGAGAGAGAGAGAGAGAGAGTTTTAATGAAGCTTACTGTACATATTTGTAATAGCGTATGTTTAGGAGAGAGAGAGAGAGAGAGAGAGAGAGAGAGAGAGAGAGAGAGAGAGAGAGAGAGAGAGAGTGAGTGAGTGAGTGAGTTTCAATGAAGCTTACTGTACTTATTTGTAATAGCGTATGTTTAAGTCTCTCTCTCTCTCTCTCTCTCTCTCTCTCTCTCTCTCTCTTAGGAGTCTTAACTCATTACTTGTATATCCATGTTCTTCTCTGCATACAAGATATGAAGGTATACGCACAATGCCATCCCCTCAATTAAGGTCGTAGCATCACTAACTTCATTGTATGTTTTTAATTTAAGGCTAAGCTGTGCACTCTAGGAAAAGTGGAAAGTGTTATTCAACTGCAGTATCACGGATAGCGGTGTGATTTTTTATTTCTCATTTTGCACAGCATTAGCTGCTTTATATCCATTAACATATTGATCAATAACAGCACGTCGAACTCCTCTCCATCACACTGTTAATTTTATTTATGTATTGCATGCTCTAATGCGCTTCCTTGATATGAAAGCCCTTCCAATATCACACATTTTACTTTATCCTATATGGGGGTTCTTCTCCTTCTTCCTCACAATATTTCCTATTGTTTACCCCTGTTTTGCCAGCGTATCGTCTATGTTTAAGTCTCTCTCTCTCTCTCTCTCTCTCTCTCTCTCTCTCTCTCTCTCTCTCTCTCTCTCTCTCTCTCATACTGTATTGATAGCGAACTGGTCTCTGTAGCAAGGGTCATGAACTGATCCCAGACGAGAAAAGATATGCGGTAGATATCAGTCAATTAAATTATTTTTTAATTTTCAGTGAAGAAACAGTTAACACTGTTGCAGTCTCTGTTGTCAACATGATTACATGAGATCTAGCTAATGGACTATGACGAATATTGTCCAGAGTATTTACTATGGAAATCTCTAATGACGATTAAATTTTTCTTGAAAATAGATGAAGAATCTATTTGTATTTTCTACTGTACGTGTTAGTGTGAGTGTGTGTGTGCGCGCCCGCGCGCTCGCGCGTTTGCGTGTGTTCATGTTAGATCAAAGCAAATTCTTTTGATAAATGATATTTGATAATAAGAAATCTAAAAAACAAGCGGTTATTATTCGTAATTCAATCGTAAAACGCTGTGGTTCTATGTCATCTTTTAGTATGTTGCTTACAACACCATACCAAATATTACAATTAGCATAATTTGTATCGACTAACAGCAGGTGTACCTTTTCAAGATGAACTGCGAATAGGATGTTGATAGTGTACGCATTTATGTGCTTTTTGCACCTTTCATAATTGTAGGGTTTAGTTCTTCCATTCTTGAACATACCAGTGTTTATTGGCTGGCTTGACACATGTTCCATTTAAGAATTCATATGTTTTCTCGAGATAAGGATCTTTGAGACGAGCTGCTATGATTAGTGTTTTCTCTTGTAGAATTTAGCTCTGGCATCCTTTAAAAAGTCCATATAATTTATATAAAGACTATTTGAACCTGTAAACTGGGTAAAGGCATCGTCTACTTAAGAAAGCAAGCAGACCTTGAGCACGGGTCTCTCATATTTGGTACTACTGCATTTGAAGAAGTATTAAGGACACAGGGTGAAATAGCGGCATCCGTCTGTCTACGTGGTCGTAAAGTATTTTTTAATCATCAAAGCAGCACCTGGTTAAAGTAAGTTCGCTTGTAATTTTCATGATAGTGATTCAAGTATTCGCAAACGCTTGATTTTAGAAATGTTTACCTTCGTTATATTGGTTTATATTACGTGTCGTTAAATCGATACAGCAAGTTCTGGTGTTCGGTAATATCAGCTAATTTTCTTGACATCTAGGAGCAAATTTGCACAGTATTTTTAACAAGTTTTGATGTTGACATGGAAGTGGTGTAGAAGCATATTTTGGTTTGGTGTAGTCATTGAAATGTAAATGCATGTTTATCTAAAATGATGAAAATCTGTGTTTGGCAAGTTTTTCATGTTGTAGAACTCCTCCTTTTGCTTTATTTTGTGGCACTGGTATATCCTGGATAGCTCAACGAGCAAGTGTCATTTTCTGTTGTTCTTCGATCACTTACAACTGCATTCTATTCTTTGCAAGTGCTCGACCGTTCGAATATTCTTTCCTGCAAGGTCTATATATGAGTTAATTTCCTTTTTATTTCCACCTTGGAGTGTAATATCCGACTGTATTTCATATAGTTATGCCCAACAGGCGTCTTGCGCTCCTAGGATTATAGGAAATAAAAATAATTATTGTGAATAAAGCCATTAAAGCAAGATACTCCCGAACGGATGTTGTTGCGTTAATCTTGCATTTTTGTTACAGAACTAGTAATTTTTGGTAGTTGTTAGGAAATATATTTTTGCAAATTTTGTTTAGTAAAAAGGTTGTTTGGGAAATGGAAAACTTTCTTATTTAACGCACATTACACGAAGAATGTAATTATGGGAAAAGATTGT
This sequence comes from Palaemon carinicauda, assembly GCF_036898095.1. Taxonomy (NCBI): domain Eukaryota; kingdom Metazoa; phylum Arthropoda; class Malacostraca; order Decapoda; family Palaemonidae; genus Palaemon; species Palaemon carinicauda. The sequence continues at coordinate 257,609,874 of NC_090725.1, read as the reverse complement.
CAAATATATAGCTTAAGTTAGTGAGAAAAAGCTGCGTGGAGACATAGTGAAGAACTGAGCTAGGTTACGGAGAGATTGTGTAGCGGAGGTAGGTAGTAACATCGATGGTAATGTTCGATGAATGTCAAGTGTCTCACTATTGACGGTATAGAATAGTAACCAGTAAATGAAAATAAGGTGCTGTCTCTCTCTCTCTCTCTCTCTCTCTCTCTCTCTCTCTCTCTCTCTCTCTCTCTCTCTCTCTCTCTCTCAAATAGTTTATTCTGTGCAGTTGCTTACTATAGGATTGCTATTTTAAAACAATCCAATAAATACCTTCCTTATTCTGACTTGACAAACAAACCGCATTCCAATATGTGAAGCCAATATCGCTCCTTCCGTGTATAATGAAACAGTTTTGTTATCAATTTATAATTTGGGATATTCTTATCATCATGATTGATATTTTTTATAAATTATTTTAGACTCCATTTTTTCCATTTTTAGACTTAAAAGGTAAAATTAATATATATATATATATATATATATATATATATATATATATATATATATATATATATAATTCTTTTATAATTAGTCAACATAATTTGACCTTTGACTTTTTGAGATCAATATTGTAATAAACTTTCCTTTTTTTGTGTACTTGTGGGTATCTGTGCATTTGCTATTTTGCCTTTGATGCCTTACCCATTTTGCGTCTCATATAGTTTATTACCTCATTTGTTATATTTATTCTCAAATAAATTTATGAATTAATCAATTCTATTCTTGTATCATTCAAATTATTTTTTTTTCAATTCATCGTTGGTTTTCATATACTCTCAATTGCTATCAACTTTCTACTCTTACACGCACTCTTGTACTATCTACAGCTCTCTTCACTATCCGTGGTTGGCCAGGACACCAGCCACCCGTTGAGATACTACCGTTAGAGTGTTGTTGGGTTCTTTGATTGGCCAGACAATACTACATAGTATCCTCCTTTCTGGTTACGGCTTATTTTTACTTTGCCTGCACGTACACTGAATAGTCTGGCATATTCTTACACATTCTCCTCTGTCCTCTTACACCTAACAACACCTACAATACCATTTTTTTTTAATTTTTATAGTTTATATATGAACGATTTATTTTAATGTTACTGCTCTTGAAATATTTTGTTTTAATTTTTAATTACTTCTCATCTTCATTTATTTCCTTGGTTCCTTTCTTCACTGGGCTGCTTTCCCCGTTGAAGCCCTTGGGCTTATAGCATCTTGTTTCTCCAACGAGGGTTGTAGCTTACCAAATAATAATAATAATAATAATAATGGTATACGGTAAGCTTCATCTATTCCACAGTTACGTAGGGCCAATTTTGTTATCCCGCGACTATGCACATGCTTCTACAGGTACTCTCCTATCTCCCTGACCCCTTACATAAATCCGTCTGCAAAGATTTTTAAGACATAAGGAGAGGTAGCACATCCTTTTCTCGGTCATTTTTTTTCACCAAACTGGACGCACAGTTGTTAACATTTTCCAACAAACGGCCTTCATAAAATCTTAAGTGGTCTCAAAAGCCTCTCTTCACATGCATTATTAGTACTCCCATAGTGCCTCTTGTTGGATTCCATTATAAGCTTATTCCCAAGACCATAAATGTTAATTCTTGTACACAGTGCTCATTTAATTCATATTCCCAAGTGCCAAAATATCTGACGTATTCTTCTTGATTATCTAATCTCATGCAAAAATATATGACATGTTCAAACCTCCACGAATTTTATATTGCTTGTTTCTATAATTTTGTATTTAGTCATAAAGGCTACATGACTGCAAATTGCATGCCCACGGTCATTTGGTAAATTTAACACCACAAAGTGTCAAAAATCTCAGAATTTTGTTTTCATGTTCTTGATGTGCTCACAGATTTTTTATATCTTTGATCTAACAAAGCCTGAACGAAGTTTATACATAAGTGAAAATTTTTTAATTCATGTGGTAGGATTTCAAACTATGCTTGACAGGTTAGGGATACATGGTACTTTATATAAAATCTAAGTAAAGAATAAACCTGTGGAGAAACCTTTAACACTGTCATCTATTTCAATATATTCACCAGCTCTGCACCAACCTCCTTACATATATTGCACATCTTTGATATTAGGACCTTGTCTCTTTCGAAGCGTTCACTTTATCTAGGCATACACGGCGTTAATGACCTTAGATGTCAGGATGCCAGAAAACCTCTTATCAATCAATCAATATTCTAGGCATACCGTTGTCATTTGCATAATTTTACTAACACTACCATATTGTATATTTTACTAGTAATTCTGTTGACTGGAGATGCATTTTCCTCGGGAATTATCTTTTCATTTAATCCAGTTTACCTTTATTTTTTTTCTGCACTAGGTTCACTTATGAATTATTCAAAATAACAACTCCATTATTACTACTAGTTTTCCATCTTTACAAGATCCATTTATTTACTCCATTGATTTCCTGTAGTATATATCTCAATATATTTGCTTAGCCTTGTACTTAGCTGGAAACAGCCGGAAAGCTTTTCAACGAGGTAAACACAGCTGGCTGCCAGGTGGCTGGTAGCTCCTCCCAATCAACAAGTAACACTACCTTTATTATAACTTTAGAGTTGGGCGTCTCTAGGGTTTCTCTTGATAATGCTTTGGCTTCCCAGTGGTTAGGATCTAGTCAGTTGGATGGTCTGAGACGAGTAAAATGATCCATGTAAATGACTATACACAAAGATAATATTGTTGAATCCTTTTTAATCTCCTGAATCAAAGGTCATAATTTAAATCTAAATCCTGGTCTGTTTTCCGTTATCTGGCATTATTCTTTTATCTAAAATTTGACTTTTCTGAAATTATAAAAAAAACTTAACAGCTGTGGAATACCCTTCTCTTGTAGAAATAAGGTGTCTTTGTATATGTATTCTCATTGTCGAGTCTGTTGATGTCCCTAATGGACGAAAGTACTAACTCCAATCAAGTCTTGTAATGTTCCCTTTCGTGGCTATAATACATTTTATACTCAAAGCGTGTCAGATTTCGTGATTTCTACACATATACATTTATATCTTTGGCAGCCTATTTTGTAAGTATTTCCTCCATATTGGAAAGATAGGTTCAGTTTATCTCTTAATGGCAGTGAGAATGGTGAAATCTGTATTTGCAATCATTATATGGATAGTATGCAACTTTTGTAGACGTGTGGAATGAAAATATTTAAAATATAGAGCAAATTTGCCGCCAGTTTGGAAAATTGCCAATCATCTTTGGAATACTCATATATTGAGGTGGCCGGCGTTTGATTTAGGTTTTTTTGGGGATGGTAATAGTTCTCATGCTAAATATCCTGCTTGTATCTCCATTTGCCCTTTTTTCTTACTACTCTGCTCAACAAAGTGTTCACATCTTGTTTAACTTGATTGCATACTGTCCCCAGTATCCCACTTGCCTAGCGAGAAGATTCTTAATATTTCTAATGAATTGTAAACCCCTTGTTCTCACAAGTCAGGGGATATATCCTCCAGAAGATGCTCTCTCTCTCTCTCTCTCTCTCTCTCTCTCTCTCTCTCTCTCTCTCTCTCTCTCTCTCTCTCTCTCTCTGATCGAAGTCGTTCCAATTTTTCGTAGCATGGCCTACATTTATGAATAGATAAGGTTTAAAGATCTCGGAAATATCACCCTTTTCTTTTTGGATAGTATATTGCTCATGTTTGTCGTGTCTTTACTGGTGTAGGTAACAAAAAGTATCATTTTTTTCCTATATTTTTGTTAAGGGAAAAGTTATACCGACCCAGTTTTTTTTCCTCCATCATATTTACTTGATTCTTTCAAATCGATTTTTAAATTGCCTTGTAATTATTTGAAAATGTTATATTGTCACTAAGCCAATCATGTAATTAATAGACTGTGACAGTGAATCAACCGTGTCGGGGAAGCAAGTGGTTTTTAGTTCTGACAATAATGCAGTTATTTTTTCCACTAGTTTATATAACTGTGAACTTTATTAATTTCTGCATAATCTAAACGTGGAAGTTCCTTTTCATGAAATGTAATTAATCGGATTATCACTTTTTCTCCGATAAATTTTAAAGTAGGCCGTATTTTTTGTATTTATTAAACACCTGCTGTTGATCAGTGATTCAAAGGATTCCGTGTAATGAAACTAGTGTTCCTCTCAACTAAGATAAAAGGAAAGATTACATGCGTTGAATGGATACAGTAGACTACCAGCTATACCGTAAGGGTATGGTGGAAATTGAATTTCTCTGAGGACGAATGTTGAATCAAGTTTTTTTAATAAAAGAAAAAAATATTTAAGAATTTCATCTGGTTTCGTTTTATCAAAATTTAGTTCTATAAACTGTTAGAGCGTAAAGAATTTGTTGCCAAATGGTACGGTATGCAGTCATCGTCTTCCTTCCCGAAATTTTTCCAGACTTAGAAAGTTCAAGATATTCATATGTGAAATCGGGAGGACTGTCACCTTAAATTTCGCAGTAATGGCCGTGACCCACCTTCCTTCCAAGGGAAAAATTCCTAATATTTTTGTCTGGGTATTGCGTCAGTACTTCTTGCTTTCCTCAAAATGATTTTAAAATTCGGGCCGCTAAAAGATATATTTTTGACATGATCCTGAATAATTTTCGAGTTAGTTTCTTTGCAGGTGGGGTTTTGGGCTGAAAAATTCGCCAGTTTCCAATCGTTTTGAAATCACCCTTGAAAGAGTACGACAACTTTAGGATAGAATGTTATGTTCAGATTCGATATTGAAAGAAACAAATCTGTTTTCGCTTCCATTTAATCCTGTGTTCGTATTTCATTTTTATGATGTATGAATGTCATATACCCAGTCATATTATTGAAAGAGTTATTGATATTTTGAGTCTCAATAGTTATATACATTAGATGTTAGAATGCTCTCATAAAGAAACAAGTGAGTTTATTTCTAACGTAACTTTTCACAAGAAATCCAATATCCTTACTTAAAACTGAAAATTACTGCACAAATAACAATCCATAACCATTTATATATTGGTTTGTCTAGTATGTGGCATGCTACGAGTAATATTGATGATGGTAAATATATCATTGTTAATGCGTAAAAATCACAGGAAAACGTGATGCTCAGATGCAGAAGAACCACAGGGAAAATGAAAATACGAAATATACGCTTAAGTCCTGACTAGTTTCGTGATACTTCTTCAGAGGACTGAAGAAGTATCACGAAACTAGTCAGGACTTAAGCGTATATTTCGTATTTTCATTTTCCCTGTGGTTCTTCTGCATCATTGTTAATGTATTTCGTGGGTAACCTGCGAAGATGAATAGAAGCCGAATGTTATAGCAGATTTGAAAAATACATTCATTTGATGTTAGTATGTTATGAGTTAGTTTTTGTAATGCCTAAATATCTCCTTTTCATGCATGATTTTAAAGAAGGCTGTAAATCTTAAGGTTTTTTATGTTTAATGATTTGCCATTTTTTTAGAGCCCAAATTAAATAAAGCCCCTGTAGAATATGATAAAGCTGCAGATATTTTGTTACAAAACAATAATAGCTTAGCAGAAATGATAATTCATTATTATTATCTAAAAGCCCTTGAATGCCTATAGACAATTCTGTCAGCAGCTGTTTTGAAGAACATCATTTTTAAGCGGTAAAATTTTTTCCCTTATTTTCGACGCCAATGTAGTGAACGGAAGCCTTCAATTTGCTCCCTAGACTATCAAATATTTCGTAAATTGTCTGTCACACAAAATTTGTATCTTGCATGAACACTTTTGACTGACTAGTATGTTAAACATGTGAAAGGTTTATATTTGATTCAAGGAACTCTAAATGAAACTGCAACAAAAAATTCCATTTCATTACACGCACGTCAAGAAATGTTAGGAGAGTGGAAATGTCTAGTCAAGTTACTCCTGGACTCCTTTTTTCGCCACCCGTTGTACTTTAGACAGGAAGCCCAGGAAGTATTGAGGTGAAGATTCGTTTTTTTATGTGTAGAGCTTACATACTATATATACAGTACATATATATATATATATATATATATATATATATATATATATATATTATATATATATTTATTTATTTATTTATTTATTTATTTATATTTACATTTACAAAACTGGTCTAGTGTAGAGTAAATACAGTAGTCTAATAATGATTTTGTTAATATTTTATTTGTGCATTGTAGAAAGATTAGCCAGCTCTCAAGATGAGTTCTCCTCATGTAGATTTAAGTATATTATGTAAATTACGTAAGACCTTCGTCATTAATTTCATTGTGTTCTTTGTTCAAGTTAGTATATGTAAATTTACGTTATTTTTAAGAATCAACTTTTTATTTCATGTATTTTTGTTACGAAGTCTTACTTAATCTGTTTGAGAGTCTTATTTGATCATACACTATAGGAACAAGGGTTTATGTAATGTTCTTTTATATTTTTATGAGGTATTGCATCATGTTTGAGAGAGAATACGCAGTACCACGTGTTTTCGAAGTTTTGCGAAAAATCTAGTGTTAGGATGTTATCTTTTTTTTTATTTTGGGGACAAAGGGTGGACGAAGCTAGCTGGCTGAGAGAGCCGTCTGGCGTTGCGTGAGTACACGGTCGAGAGAGAAATACTTGGTAACTCTGACACCTTGCCTGGCCCCCCACACTTCCAGACCTCACTCCTGGAATCTTCTGGAAGTAGCCAAGTCTTATATAAGCGTCCCCCCCCCCCCCGGGCTGCATAGCAGTAGTAGAGAAGCAGCCATCTTGTGAAAGAGCCAAAAATTCCCTCTCTCTCTCAGAGTACCTATAGTGTGTCCTTTCCTAAGTGACTCTGTACCCCAAAGCAAATTATGTGTTAAAAAGATACGTATGACAAAACAGTGATTTTGAATTCATTATATTAGGGGGAGTGTTGGCATTGTGTAAAGTTATTTTAACCGGCCCTGTAGGAAGGTTAGGTATTTGTATTTTGATCTGGTTATCTATTTTAATTAAGTGTCAAAATTAGATTGTACTCGGATTTAATTTCAAGTGAAACGAGTGATTGTATAATTTTCGTAAGTGTTATTTCTTTTTTCTTGTCTAAGGATTATTCAGATTTAACATTTAAAGTCAAGTAATTATATAATTTTCAGATTGTAACATTTTTGTCTTAATCTAAGTTTTGTTCAGACTTAATATTTTGAGGGATTTATTTTTTCATGTAAATTCTTTTAAAAGTGTTGTAATTTGTATGGAATATATTTATTTTTGTAAAGATTGTATAATTCCAATCACCATTGTTTAGAATAGAATCCGCTCGTATCCTGTTAAATTGCTGTAGTAAGTCATAAATAATAATTCTTAGTAGTAATTACCCAGTTTAATGTTGAGTGTACTTAAGAGACCTTTGGATATTCAGTGTTTCATATATTGATGTCTAGGAGTTATTTAGCTGTCTCAGAATTCGTGTATTAATATTTTAAAGTGTAACAGTTTTAATGTATAAGCAAACAAGTGAGTTTGGAATTCGAGAGGTTGATTAACTTGTCAGTAGTAGTAAATATAATATACTACGAGCCGTAGTACAGTATAATATATTTTTTTGGTGCCCATACCCGGGATCCATAATCGTATAATGTATATATATATATATATATATGTATGTATGTATGTATATTATATATATATATATATATGTGTGTGTGTGTGTGTATATATATAATTATTATTATTATTATTATTATTGTTAATTGCTAAGCTACAACCTTAGTTGGAAAAGAAGAAGGATATAAGCCCAAGGGCTCCAAAAAGGAAAATACCCCAGTGAGGAAAGGAAACAAGGAAAATATTTTAAGAACAGTAATGTTAAAATAAATATCTCATATATAAACTATAAAAGCAAAACAAGAGTAAGAGAAATAAGATAGAATAGTGTGCCCAAGTGTACCCTCAAGCAAGAGAACTCTAACCCAAGACAATGGAAGACCATATTACAGAGGCTATGGCACTACCCAAGACTAGAGAACAATGGTTTGATTTTTTAGTGTTCTTCTCCCAGAAGAGCTGGTTACCTACGCTACAGAGTCCCTTCTACCCTTACTAAGTGGAAAGTGGCCTCTGAACAATTACAGTGCAGTAGTTAATCCCTTGGGTGTAGAAGAATTGTTTAGTAATCGCAGTTTTGTCAGATGTACAAGGACAGAGGAGAATATGTGAATAATAGGCCAGACTATTCGGTGTGTGTGTGTGTGTGTGTGTGTGTGTGTGTGTGTGTATGTGTGTGTGTGTATAGGCAAAGGGAAAATGAACCATAACCACAGAGCAGAATCCAATGTAGTACTGTCCGGCCAGTCAAAGGACCCCCATAACTCTCTAGCGGTAGTATATATACAGTATATATATATATATATATATATATATATATATATATATATATATATATACACATATATATATAGGGAAAATGAACCATAACCACAGAGCAGGATCCAATGTAGTACTGTCCGGCCAGTCAAAGGACCCCCATAACTCTCTAGCGGTAGTATATATACAGTATATATATATATATATATATATATATATATATATATATATATATATATATATATATATATATAGCTTCAAAGGGCACATAAAAGGCAAAGAACCTGGTGGCAGCATGACAATTGAATTAATAATGGATGGATGAGATCTCATAGTAGTAAAACTCGCTGAACTGTGCACAAGATGTTTACTCTATACCAACAGCTTGCAAAATATTTACCGTTATACTAATTCACAAAAAATGAGACCCTAATGACATGAAAATTTATTGGCCAATAAGTTAATTCTCAATAATGTTTAAAATATTTACAAACCTCGTATTAGGCTGAATAGAAAGATAACTAGACTTCGGTCAACTAAGAGAACAGGTAGGCTTTTGAAGCAGGTATTCAACAACTGATCATATCCATGTAATTAACCACCTGTTGGAAAAATTAACAGTATAACAAACTCATTATGAATGGCATTTATGGACTGAAAAAGCTTTTGATTCTGACAAAAATTCAGCAGTAAGGAAAACCTTTCAAAGACTAGAAATATATGAATCTTATGTTAGAAGTACTGCAATCCTAAAACTACATAAAGATAATGAGCCATTTTTTTATCAAGAATGGAGTTAGACAATGAGATCCCATCTCTCCTAAATTATTCACAGCGTGGCCAGAAGTAGTTTTTAAGAATTTAGATTGGGAAAATGTAGGAATTAATATTAATGGGGAATACCCTAACAGCTTAAGACTTGCAGATTACAGTTTTATTTTGTGAATCATGGTAGGAATTGCAAAAGATGATAGAAGATTTGAATAGAAAAAGCAGAAATGTAGGACTAAAAATTAATATGAGTAAAACTAAGATAATGTTCAGTGGCAATGCAGTGAGATAAATAAGGGTTATGGACGAACGTCTAGAGTTTGCTAATGAATAAACGTACTTATGAAAGAGAGTAAGTGTTTCCCTAAGACTTGAGATTGAAATTATAAGGAGGATAATCATGGGATGGACAGCTTTTGGTAAACAAAACAATGTATGAAAAGTTAAATGCAACTTTCTCTAAAAAGAAAAGTTTAATCAGATGGTCCTACCAGTATTAACTTATGCATCTGAAACTTGGAGCCTTACTAAGGCCTTATGACAAAAACCAATCATAACTCAAAGAGCTATGGAAAGAATAAAAATGGAAATAACACTTGGCAACAGGAAAAGAGCAACATGAACACGAGAGCAAACTAAAGTAGTGGATATTCTTACACGTGTAAGGAAAAGGAATGAATATAGACAGGACACAAAATGAGAATGACAGATAATAGATGGTCAAGAAGAATAACAGAATGGGTCCCTAGAGATTGCAAAAGAAACAGGGAAGGAAGAGAAGACGGTGGAGTGTTGAGCTAAGAATATAAGAATATTTACGGGTATAGACTGGTATAGAAAGACCATAACCAGATGCGTGTGGAAGGTCATGCCTGAGGCCTATGTCCTGCAGTGAATTATCAACGGCTGATGATATGTATGTATATATATGTATATATATGTATATAGTATATATATATATATATATATATAAATATATTTATATATATATATGTATATATATTTATTATATATATATATATATAATATATGTATATATATATATTTATATATATATATATATATATATATATACTGTATATTATATATATATATATATATATATATGTATATATATATATATGTATATATATATATATATATATATATATATATATTATATATGTAAGTATATATATGAATTTTTACCGTGCATAATGAGCGAATACAGGACTCTTCAAATAAGGTATAAGAAATGTTCCAACCGAACTAGCTGATGCCATAAAAGGCAGTTTCCTCTCAAGGCATCTCCTCAAGTACAGTCAACTTCTTTTAGGGCCTCTTAATAGCTATTTGTTTCTTGGCTTCTTATTTCTGTGCAAGTAGGAGTTACAGATTACAAATATACTAGAACAATTTTGTCTTAAAAGAATCCATAAATTTATATTTATTACTATACAATCACTTGGATAATGGAATTATAAATATTGAGCCGAAGGTTTTTGCAAATAAATTACGTGCTTTTTTGTACGCTTGCTGATATTAATATTTGAATTTATAGTTTTTAGCACTTAATTCAGGAGCTTATCCCTTCTCTAATTCCCTAAAGTATATATCTGACTTTGTATAGATTTCTTGGGATTATAATAATGTGTTACCTTTTAGATTCAAAGTTATAGCTAGAAGCAATTTATAAAATGAATATAAATTTGACCATGTATAACGAAAATTCACGTGATTTCTTGAGTCTCTCTCTCTCTCTCTCTCTCTCTCTCTCTCTCTCTCTCTCTCTCTCTCTCTCTCTCCTGTTTAATTTCCTGTTTCCTAACATTGCTTTCCGCAGAGCAGTATCGGGAATGGAAGGTTTATGTAACTCCTCAAGTCGAAGTGCAACGGACATTTTGTTGGGGTGCCACCTAATGAATGGGTGCATATTAGAAAACCTGTCGGTGTTCTTACTGATCGAGTAGTAAGCAAAGAGTAGATGTGAAGTTTTTTTCCCCTGGGGTGGGTGCGGAGTTTGGGTGTTTTAGCCTTAGGAAACATGAGTAGTTAGGTTTAATTCAATTGTGAGCCGACAACCACAGACCTTCACTTTCCCTGTGTTGCAAGGGCATTAGGCTCACCGACTAAAGTGTTTGTAGACAGACTTATGAATTTAACTATGCTTGGATATCTAAACATAGATTTCGTCTTTAAGCTCTGCTGAGGCTGGTGCAACTCTTCAGGACTCTTCAGCTTTCCGAAGGTGAAACTAACTTTTTGTTAGTTTTAATTTATACAGGGTAATTTTATTTGAGATAATGTAGTTGGAATAGATATTTAGAATTTTTCGAATTGCAATGACTTGTTAATGAGAAGTCTTGTTCTCCCAATCTTGAAGTAATTTAAGATAGGAGATACAGTACACCATTTGCATGAGTAATTTGGAGGCAGGCAGGCAAGTAGTGAAGGAACTCATCTCCTGTTGAGGGTCTTTAATTGATCAGGTCAGATCGCATCCGCTGGAGAACGATATTTTTATAATTAAGTATAATAGTGATTTTTGAACAGGTACAAAAGACCAAAAAGTCTGCATCTGTTGTAAATGTAATACTGAGAACTATTGACCTTAGATGTCAGGATGCAAGAAAACCTCAAATCAATCAGTCAATTAGATTGAAAAAGTGGAAATTTTAGCCTATTGGTTTCCAACTTGAAAGTACTTAATTCCATAGTAATGAAGTTCCCACTGCTAGCTAACTGATTAAATTCCTTTAAATTTAAGGAAAGCAAAATGGTAGTTGTTTAATAATGATAGGGATAATTATTTTTATTTTCGTTATTGGAAGCGCACCATTTTTAGTTACCAGATATTCTGATTTGAATATAAATTGATAAATTAAATTTTATTTAATTTTAATGTGATTGAAGATTTTTTGGTGATCACAATTATAGATATTGTTAATGAATATATGTACGTAGGACAGACAGTAAGTGTTTTCCCTGGACCTGTAACCAAAATCAAAAGACGAATAAGCATGAGATGGATAGCTTTGGATAAACAAAATTAGATTCTGAAGAGTAAAATGCCACTGTCTCTAAATAGAAAAGTATTTAATCAGATGGTCCTACCAGTATTAACTTTGCATCAGAAACTTGGAACCTTACTAAAGCCTCAGAACATGAGGTAGTTACAACTGAAAGAGGTATGGAGAGAATAATGATGGGAATAACATTTAAGAGACAGGGAAAGACCAACATGGATACTAGAGAAAACTTTAGTAGAGGATATTCTAACAACAGAACTGTCACACAAACTATCTTCAATTTTAAAACGCTTGCTCCAAGTTTGAACATCTGAAGTTCCACCGATTCAACTATCTGATCAAGAAGATCATTCCACAATGAGATCACAGCTGGAATAAAGCTTCTAGGATGCTATGTAATATTAAGCTTTATGATGGAGAAGGTATGACTGTTAGAATTAACTGTATACCTAGTACTATTTACAGGATGGTACAGTGTGGGAAGATCTGAATGTAAAGGATGGTCAGACTTATGAAAAATCTTAGGCAACATGCATAAAGACCTTACTGAACGATAGTACCAGAGATTAATATCTATATCAGAGTAAGAAGTTCAATAGACCGCAAGTTTTTGTCCAACAAATTAAGATGAGATTCAGCAGTTGAAAACCAGACAGGAGAACAATACATGAAATAGGGCAGAATGGAGATTAAAACATTTCCTCAGAATATATTAATCACGAAAATCTTGAAAGACTTTCTCAATAAGGCAATTTTTGTGCATTTGAAGCAGAAACAGACCAGATATGTTTCTCTAAAGTAACTTTGCAATCAAGAATCAAGAAGTCTTATCGAGTTGAAGAAACATTATCAATGCAGATATCTGGATGTTGAGGAGCCACTGGCCTCGACCTACTTACAATCATACTTTGAGTTTTGTTAGGGTTCAGCTTCATGTCCCATAATTTGCCCTATGCACTAGTTTTAGCTAGATCTCGATTAAGGGTTTCAGCAACCCCAGATCATATTCAGATAGAATTGAGGCAAAGAGAGTAACATTATACCCATATGCAATGAGCTTGTTTTCTAGGCCAAATCACATATTGTTTATATAATATAAAAAGTGATAGGCCTATTTAGTAACGTCGCTGACTGGTGATCGCCAGACTGGGGTTCGAGTCCTGCTCTAACTCGTTAGTTCCTTTAGGGGCTACAACCTCACCATCCTTGTGAGCTAAGGTTGAGGGTTTAAGGGAGCTTATAGGTCTACTTACTGAGTTATTAGCAGCCATTGCTCTGGCCCTCCCTGGTCATAGCTTGGATGGAGTGTGGGTTTGGGCGTTAATCATACGTGTACATGGTCAGTCTCTAGAGCATTGTCTTTGCTAGGGCAGTGTCACTGTCCCATACCTCTGCCATTCATGAGTGGCCTTTAAAACCTTTGAAGAACACTACTATGAGGAGCACCAGATATCACATTTATATTATGATACCCATCAACAACAACTTTTTGCAATCTTTTTCTTGAGATTTGATAATGATGCCAAGAAATGTCCCACCTGCTCCCAAGTGTTTGAGTTCGAAAACAAGAGCCTCATGATTAACTTGGTCAAAGACAGCAATAAAATCAAGACTAATCATAAAAAAATTCCTGACTACAATCAAGGGACTTTTGTACAGCATTGGAGATTGTAAGAAAGACATGCCTGCTCCAATGCCTTTGTGACGTTTTAGAGTTTTGCCAAAAGATGTTCAAAAACTTTAAATAAAATGGAAGTTATAGAAAATGGGTGTAATCAGTAGGGGTAGAGCGACCATAAACACATTTACCTTATTGAGTATTATTACTAGTTCTCTATCACGTGAAAAAAACCTCTTCATCTTAACTTACGGAAAATAATACACAACTTAGGAGCTAATAAATCAGCATTTTTTATAAAAACAAACATAGGAAAAATGCCATTTGGGTCTGCATTCCCATGAGCATCAAGGCCCATCCCATCAAGAATGTTTTATTCCTCAGATAAACAGGAATGACGAAGATCAAGTTGTTTATTATTCTGCTTACTGTCAAACACATCAGCGAAAAGAGTTGCCTCTTCCTTTAGACAGTGAGTGACAGAGTCATCTGGATTAAGTATAGAAGGAACTGTTAAATCTACATAAAAGAGTGGAAATTTAAGGGTGGACCACCACTTATTACCTTGGGTTTTACCAGAAAGGGTTTTTTTACTCTGAATAATGGCTCTGAGTATAGTTATTCCTAATTAAATCAGATCTGTCACCTTTCCAAAGATGACGGGCCTCCTGCTTCTCTAAATAAGCATGTCTACAATTATAATTATCATTAAACCAGGATTTGTCCTTCACTCGGCATTTTAGCATACGAATCAATAATGTTGATGAGATAATCATTCAAGAGTACAACAGTCTCAGCACTTTTATACATTTGTGACCATTTCAAATGCAAAAGGTCACTCAAAATGTCATTCCAGTCTGCTCGAGATTTTATATATATTTTAAATGAGTATGGCTCATAGTGACAGGCTGCTCTGTCTTAATTACTAAGGAAATCAAGGCATTGTCAGACGTCCTAAATGGTAACCAACCCTATTTGTTTTGACACCAGTGAAGTCAGTGTATACTAGGTCCAAGCAGTTCCCAGACCTGTAATACCTTCACTTACGATCTGCTCATAGCTTGGTTCAGAGGTAAAGTCCAAAGTTCTTAAGCCATGGTGATCAGAAGGAAAAGCAGAATTTAACTACTTATGTAAGTGTTGAATTTACCAACAAGAATAAAAGAGGCCGTTCTATCGTCCTCTTGTATCTTAGCCATTATGGTAAGAAGACAGTCGAAGACATAATTATATAAGTCCTATAGATTCTGCCTGCCACAAATTTTTCATTACCAGAACCTCATGAGATCAACATTCACAGTAGGACTTATGAGAAGCAGGGTACTCACACCTGTTATACACTTCGGTTCCCCTTGCCCTAGGAATGTCTCCATTTCAAAATTATTGGGTTATTAAAACCTGTAGTAAGGAGCTCGGATGACTATCTCATTTGAGAAACCAACGTTTCTGAGCTTATAGAAGATGTTTCTGTGTTAGATCTTGAATACTGGCATGCAGTCCATGAATATTGCAATACAATAGACGACACTGTTGAAGTCTAGAACGTACTGGTCCTGGATTTTCTTCAATACCACCAGACAGAATAAGAATTTAAAACAATTAAAAAGTTTCATCATACTTAAAAACAAACTTAATAATGATAACGAAAACAATATGTAGCCTTTACTAATATATTTAAAGCAATTCATACAACCCGTAAAGATGAAGTGTCTAATAAAATTGTTCAACATTGCGAAGCCGACGGACCATGCAAGGCTAAGTACCCTCCAGGATAGCCACTTCAACTAAACGAGGACAGTAACAATGATTTTGAATAGGAATACCAGAGGGAGAGGTAAAGAAACTTATAGGGAAAAGGCAACTTATTGATAAACCACCCGGGATCCATGGCACTTCTATTAAGCCTGCCCAACACACAATTTAGAAAAAAAAAATACAAAGAGGAACAGAAAACAGATGGAATAATGTGCCTCAATGTACCCTTAAGCAAGAAAACTAACACAAGACAGTGGATGATTATGGTACAGAGGCTAGAAAACTGTTCCTTAAATAAATATTTATGCGTGCGATAAAATTTCAATAGTAAAATCACAATAGATGAAAATTTATGTGGTGTAATGTGTTTGGCAGTTTCAAGTAGACTATTACTGCATTGCAAAAATATTTTTTTTGGTGACGTCACTTGCAAGGAAGTAAATTGATTTTCTTACCTTTGCCGCTTTTAAAAGACTGTTATTTCTTATGGAATTTTCGCCTCGGTAATGTTGCCATCGTTTTTTATTATTGTTATTATT
>NC_090725.1:257493817-257588817 GCF_036898095.1 Palaemon carinicauda | reverse complement strand
TTTTCCTCCTGTGTTCTCATCATATACCACTCTCCTGACTTCTCCCTTTTGCAGTTGCTACCATTTTCTCTGTTTATAGTCTTTACTTGTTTGGTAGTTGTTATCTTCTTTCCAATTTTGGCTGTCCGCTTTTCCTTCACAGCCGTTTGAACCTCTTGATTCCATTGCCATGTTGTTGTTTTTTATTTTCGTTGTGTGCGAGTGGGCTGTTAAGTTATAACAGACAGACGAGAGAAATGCAACTGAACTATAAGTGGGCTGTTAAGTTATAACAGAGAGACGAGAGAAATGCAACTGAACTTTATTAAACAGACAATGAGTTTAAATAAAAGTACTTGCGAGCAAAAACGTCACAAAAATAGTTCAAATCACCTAATGCATGGAAAGGCAAGATTAAACAGGTTCTGTTTTCATAGCAAGGGGAGAGTGAAATATACAAAAAAGGGAAATGCTGTTACAATGTACGAACATTTGAAAAATGTGCGGTACATTGCTTCCCCCCCCCCTAAAACAAACATACATGTGAAATATGGTGCCCTGTTCTTGATTGGCACACAGTAGATGGGTCATCTTGCAGGATATACACGAGTTTAAGGCTATCAATGAAAACCCAGTCTTTACCACAAATGTTAATTAAGAAAGCCTTCATTGTGTAACGGATCATGAGGGAAGGGCCCTTGTAAGGGGGCGTTAGCGGTGGCTTGCTAGTGTCGTTTCGCAGGAAAACATGCGATGCGAATCTGTTGGTATGTGTTGTTTCGCTGGGGGCTTGTACATATGGTGGCATGAAGTTAATTTTCCCACAACATGACGTAGGTGCTAGAGATTGTCAGAGGAGGTTGCTGACGGAAAAAACCTGCAGGGACGACCATTTCAGCTGCCGAGACATCCAGGACATCTTTAGGAGTGCTTCTTAGTCCCAAGAGGGACCCAAGGAACTGAGTAAACTAGTTGGAGTCATTGCATCAGGACATTAAAGCTGCTTTGAGGGTGCTATAAAAATTTGCTGGGTTGTAGGGAGTTATGTGATTTAGAATGATGCCCAGGAGGTTAACTAATGATGTCCACAATTCAGAGGTGAAAGTGGTAACCCTGTCAGAAGTGATGTGCTGAGAGATACCAAATCTCGTTATCCCCCTGATAGACGGATGTACATGTGGTGGATGTTGCAGTTTGCATGAGGATGGCTTCAGGCCAACGAGTGGAGCGGTCAGTGATAGTAAACAGGTAACGATGTCCTTTTGATTTGGGTTGGAGACTTACTACGTCCATATGAATGTGGGCAAAATGACGCTGAGGTTAGGGGAAGGTGCCCACTCCTAAATCCTTGTGTCGATATACTTTTGAAGTTTGGAATGAATTACAGGCGTGAACCCAATCCATAGCATCCTTAGTAATGCTGTACCAAATGAACTTCATCTTCAGTGGCTGTGCAGTAGATGGGAGCAAAGGATGTGAAAGGACATGAATGAAATCAAACACCAGACGGCACATGGAGGCAGGTACACACGTTCGTTGTTTACCAGTACTGACGTCACAGAGGGTGGCATTGGAGTCGTTGAGAGTGACATTTTCCCAACGGAGGGATGTGCAAGATGTATCTTTTCCTTGGGCTTACGCCAAGGCGTTGTAATCCAATCCCAGCTGAATGGCGGCCAGTGTGTTTCTTGACGGCTCAATACTAGGCATGCAGTTAATTCTAATAGTCAGGCCTTCTCCATCATGAGGCTCAATACTACACAGCATTCTAGAAGTTTTATTCCAGTTGTGACTAAGTTGTAGATTGATCTTTCTAATTTGGTAGTTGAATCGGTAGAACTTCAAAAGTTCAAAGTTGCAGCAAATGTTTTTATTTTGAACAGGCTGACATAAGTCTTTTTATAGTTATATATGAATTATCTGTTTTAATGGTGTTAATGTTTTTTAAAATATTTTATTTGAATTTTTCGTTACTTCTTGGATCATTTATTTCCTTGTTTCCTTTCTTCACCAGGCTATTTATCCCTGCTGGAACCCTTAGACTTATAGCATTTTGCTTTTCCAACTAGGGTTGTAGCTTGGCTAGTACTAATAATAATTGGCACCGGGATTCATTTTCCCAGGGACGTGTTGAAAGATGCAATTGTTTTCAGACATGGTGGAGAGATGTTGGCGTGACGGGCCTAAGTCTCAGTTTGTCAAGTGAACATATGCACCAGAGGCATGTGGTCCGTGTGAATGACGAATGGTGTACCTTCTAAGAAGGGGCAAAAGTAACGGGCAGCCAAATGCACCGTCAGAAATTCACAGTTAAAAGTAGAGTAGCCAGATTCAGCCTTGGATAGTTTCCTATGGAATTAGGCCAATGGGCGAGGCGAGCCATTTACCACCTGCTTGAGTACTGCAACAATAGTGATGTCACTGCCATCGGTGGAAAAAAGGAGAGGGGCATGTGGCATGGGAAAATTAAGAGCAGCAGCAGTTGATAAGGCATTCTTTGCATTGCAGAAGGCTGCTTCTTGAAGGGGACCCCACTTAAGGTCTTTGGCTTACCCTTGAGTAGTGGCGATGGCTTGCAGGAACTGGTAATAATAATTGATCATTCCCAAGAATTCTTGCAGTGTTTTGACCGGCGAGGGCGTAGGGAATTTCTGAACGGCTGCTACCTTTTTAGCTAGGAGATGAGGTAGGTACACTTGTCGTACCGGACTACTAGGCCGTTCTGTTGTGGGCGGTCGAGCACGATGCAGAGGTGACAGAGGTGTTCTTCTTTGGAGGAAGAGAACACAAGTACGTCGTCCTTGTAACATACGAAGAATGGGATGTCCCTGAAGAAGCCATACATGAGGCGCTGAAAAGTAGTCCCAGCATTACGAAGGTCAAAACAAAAGTAATTGAAGGTGCATGTACTGAACAAGGGTGTGATGGAGGTCTGGGAATGTCTTGTGGGTTCATGGGCACATGATAATACCCCTTCAAGAGGTCGAGTGTAAAGAAAACCTTCACTTTGTGCAAGTAGGATGTAACATCGACAATGTTTGGGAGGGGTTAGTGATCCGGTTCTGTCTGCATGTTTAAAGGCCTGCAATCCCCACATGGGTGCAGGAACCATCTATTCTCAGAACAATGTGTAAGGGAGATGACCATGGGCTTGAGGCCTTTTGGCAAAGGCTCATTTCTTCCCTTTAGTTTAGTGGCTGCCAAACGATCCGGTGCCAGATGCCTGAATCTGGTGAACACTGGGACCCTGTCATCTTGATATGGTGATAAATACCATATTTGGCGAAGTTCTGGATGGAAGACTTCTTGGTACGACGTGAGAAGGTGGGCATAGGCTTCCATGGGTGTGCTGATGTGGATAACCAGGTTGGAGGTGTCGACGAGTATGAGTCTGCATTGACTAAACATCAGCAATATCAACCAGGTGGTGGAAATGGTAGAGGAAATCCACACTGAGGATTGGCAATGTGACGTCAAGAACGAGAAGCTTCCAATGATATTTGGCACTCCCAAATGATAATGTGAGGGTCTCGTACCTATGGGTGGGGATCGCAGATCCCTTGCCAGCTACCAGGAAGATGTCAGCAGGCTTAGACAGACTGTGTTGTGCCCTGGAGAGTGGCCTTGGTAGAAGAAACAGTAAGCACCAGTGTCTACCAAAAACAGCCCACTCAACTCGTAACTGCATCATATAAAAAGAAAAGATTAGCAACATTGGAGGGCATGGCCACCAGTGATAGCCTACATACAAGTTTTTTGGCTCTGACAACTGTTAGCACATTTCTTCGCAGCAGCCACGAATTTGGAGTGGTAGTAGCATAACTGCAGCCGATCGGTGTCGGTAAGTGGTTGGAGAGGTCGTTGGTTGGGGTTGGAGCTAGAGGTAGCATATGTGGATGGTGGGGAGCTTTGTTCCCGCTCTGGCATGTCATGGTGTGGGCATCGGTGTCCTACCGCATTCATGTCAGCTTTGGTTGATATTGAATAGTTGTCCTCTTCATCAGGAGTGGAGGCGTTGATGGACGTCTTGAAGGTGATAAAGTTACTGTCCATAAGGACATTGACTTTGGTCATCAGGTCCTTCATGGGCAAAATATCGACATCGGGGATGGCAGCGCGTAAAGGTTTGGGTAGGCATCGTACCGAAAGGGCACAAAGTAGGTTCACCTCTCGAGGAGACCCCGTTTTTGGCAGGTTTCAGGCGAGCAATACCGGACTTAACCCCGAGGGTGAGCAAAGCCTTTGGGTTCCCCAAAGAATTTTGAGATCGCTGAAAAGCTCGACTATACGAGCGGCTGGCGATGGCGAGCACTGCTCCAGGAGGTATGTTTTGAGGGGTCGTATGCTATTGGGATGACCACCTGTTTGCAAAGCCAATTGGAGATATCTGGGAAAGTATTCTTGGGGATCACCGCAAGGGCACAATCTGCTTTGGAGCGTGACCGAGTCACGCCTTTGATGTGAAACTGAACCTCACCGTGCTGAAACCAAGCGAATGTCCCTGTATTGGTGAAGAGTGGTAGTTTCATAGATGTGGTGTTGAGAGAAGAGTTGGGGTCTTAGGGTGGCATCATCAAACATTAGGGCACAATGGTGAGGGGGAAGGTGGGAGGGAGCTGTTCCTTCGACGATCACCATTTTTGCGAGTGGGATGTTAGGGTATAACAGAGAGACGAGAGAAATGCAACTAAACTATTAAACAGACAATAAGCTTATATACAAGTACTTACGAGCAAGAACGTCACAAAAATTCAAACCTAGTAATGCATGAAAAGGCAAGCTTGAACAGTTTCTGTTATCAGTGTAGGGGTAGAGCGAGATATACAAAAAAAAAGGAAATACTGTTACAGTGTATGAGCGTGTGTGAAACGTGTGGTACAGTTGCTTCTAACACCCCAATCTCTTTTAAAACATCCTATCTCTTCAGGCAATTCTGACATTCCATTTACATATCTCTTTTTTCTGACTCTTTCCACTTTACTTTTGAACTCTCTCGCCTTCTCCCCCTTCAGCTTTAAAGTTTTGATCTTCCTATTGCTGGCTGTTTTTTTTTTCTTTATTGAGTTCACCCTAAAATCTACCAGTATCGGCTTAACAACTGCTTCATTTTAAATATCCTTTCAATCCTTAATAATTTTCTTGTCTTCCATCTTAACCAAAATAGTCAATTTGTGTCGTATTTTGTCCCCTTTTGTGCGACTAGGTGACTTCTTTTCTCAAACTGTGAGATGTAAGACTACCAGATTCATAGCTATTGCTAATTCTAACAGTCTTGCACCTTAATGGTTTCTTCTTTTAAAACATCTTCCTCCATTTATTCCTTCAAACCCATCAGAACCCTCTCCTACATGGGCATTCATGTCCCCATATTACACTTACAGTGTATATATATATATATATATATATATATATATATATATATATATATATACTGTATATATATATATATATATATATATATATATATATATATATATATATATATATTTATTTATTTATTTATTTAAAATTCAACCTTTGAGAAGAATAACAAAATCAAACCCTTCTGAATCGTGGATGAGCCGCTTGTGTAATAAAAAAAAAAATCCCACGTCCATATCTTGTACGTACTCGTCCAATTCCTTGATATAAAGGCCTTTCCTTACCAATGTTTCATACCATCTATGTAACCCTTTTTAGGCACTCCTCTCCTTTCATTTCTGAATAATAGTTTTCCTAACCTATTGTCTATTCTTTCCACATGACCGAACCCCCTCAAATTACTGATCTGGAGTTTTACCTGCGTTAACCTTTTTAACACTTCTGTCAAGTTCTGTGCATTCCATTATTTCTTTCACCACAAACGTTTCTCAGTTCAACACCATTAATCATTTTTCTTTTATTCATGTTTAACATTCATTACTTGCGCAGTGGTCCAACCGTGTCTTCATACGTGCCTTGGCTTATAGGAAAGATCTTTTTCACACGCACTTCTATGTTTCCTTCTTCTTTTCTTTTGTTATTCACCACTTTCTCACATTGCCTTCATATGCTCGTGTGTATATATATATATATATATATATATATATATATGTGTGTGTGTGTGTGTGTGTATATATAAATGTATATATATGTATATAATATATATATATATATATATATATATATATATATATATATATGTGTGTGTGTATATGTAAATGTATATATATATATATATATATATGTGTATATATATATATATATATATATATATATATATATATATATATATCTTTATATATATATATATATATATATATATATATATATATATATATATCTTTATATATATATGGACATGTAATACTTTTTGTGGTAAAGGAAACGATGTAACCTTAATGAATAATTGTAAATAGAGTATATGTGAAATTAAATATATTAATGATAAAAGGGATTTCAATTAACTTTAATTTTGAATGCTACTAAATGTATACTTATGGGTCTCGTAACGTTCTACCACGGAAAGTGACTTAATACACCTTGGAGTTGATGTAGTTAAAACTGTGACCTTGGCAAGTTTCATTATGTAAACGCACAAGTGTAACCAACAAGGATTTAGGACATGGTCGGGGAGAGAGAGAGAGAGAGAGAGAGAGAGAGAGAGAGAGAGAGAAATGTATAGTACTTTAGGAACAGTATATCATTCGTAACCTTTAATTACGAGTATTTTACAACGTAATTTAGCTCTTAATATGATTTTCCGTAAATGATGACTAATTAAATATAGGTATAATTGATGCCATTTGCATATGTTGAATCGGCCGCCTTGTTGCTGGAAATATCACTGTCAACGACGTGGAATACCCTGAGCCATAACATTGGCGATGACTTCGATGGGTATTGACCTCTAACGTATGTGCCCGCTGGGGCATGGGCATGGCCACTACGCTACGTGGATGGCCTCTTATGTTGCTAGGCAATGTATTTTTGCTGCATAATGTACAGTTTATCTTCGACATTAAGGCTCGTATAATTTCTTGGTTACAGTTTCATTGTAGATTCTCGTTTAACACTTTAGCATTATCCCTGTTCTAGCGATTGTTATAAATATTTATTAATTTCACCAGTGTGCCTCTTTGACACACGTGGCTGTGAAGGGTACCCGTATTGTTTTTATGTTGTTTATCGTTTCAATTTTCCTCTACAGCATGTCAGTATTATTGTAACTTTTATCTTTTACTGAAAAATTTGCTCCAGTGTTTCCAGTAAAATATAATGAAGTCGTCTTAATAGTATAGTGACATGACAAATTAAACGCACTAGTCGGCAACTTCAAGCGGTGCTAGGTACAGGTGGCGTTAGCGTAAGATTTAACGAATGTGAGTGCGCGAGATGTAAAGTTACGTAGTCGGTAGAGTCAGTTGATTGGAGTTAGAGTGCGATGCAAAATGCTGAAGCTTTAGTGTTTGACCTGGAAGAATTTAAAGCAATAACATTGACATCGGTCAAGTGATCCAACGTTTTGTGGTTTCCATTTGTGCGAAGGCGGTTGAGTTCATGCTCTGCCATTCTCTACAATTAGCCTAAGTACTAAAACCGTGAACTGAGATAGATATTAAATTGAATTTTGGTGTAGAACAAAATGAAAAAGTTCAACGAGAACAGATAATATCTAATTGACAGTTGGCAAATTTGATTGGTCTTAAATATGTTCACCAAAATTTGGGCAAGGTTGTATGAAAAGACAGTAAACGAAGGGAAATATATAAAAAGAGAACACGGTGCCGAAAATAGCAACGATCCAGACGAAAGAATAGTATTGTTAGAGTTACCCGTGACGACTCAAGCGACCCACAGAAAAGAAAATGGGGTCGTGAGGGTACCGTGGGACGTGTTGAGAAGCAGTTACTCGAAACTAGACAGTTATTCTAACGGTAAACGTTCCGTTGATGCTTGGACTGTTGTACTTGTGAGTCTTGTGCTTACCCTCGTGTTAATAAATGATATGAACACTTACGGAAAGGTTAGGCCCAGGTGGGCCAACTCGACTAACAGTATATATAATGATGCCGGTTATTCAGTGTCGCAGGTGGGCCAAAATCTTTTACTCATTTGTTTAACCCAAATTTAGTTTTTGTTGTTTTTCGTTCAATTTAGTTAATCACTGGCAACACTGAAAGGAATGAACAAAATTATTCTTCCCATAACATTATCCATTTTGCCCTTGTCAGTAACGTATTATTATTATTATTATTATTATTATTATTATTATTATTATTATTATTATTATTCTTGTTATTATTATTTAGGTAGTAGACCCTCGTTAAACACAATGCTACAGAGGCATCAATTATCTTTGACTAAATATTTATTGAATATTATTATTATTATTATTATTATTATTATTATTATTATTATTATTCTATTAGTTTGATGATGATGAAATAATTTAAATTCTGACGAACTTATTAATATTTTTGATAATAGGCAATAGGCTATATCAATTTCATGTGAAAATAGTTCCGAATGATTTTACCCAGTTTTCAAGAAACACTATTGTCCCTTTCCTTGGGGGTATGTATGGACATATTCCCGGGCATTCCGTCGGTCTTAGCATAAGAAGAATTGGCCCAATTCTTCTTCACCCAAGGGGTTAACTACTACACTGTATTTGTCCAGTGGCTACTTTCCTCTTGGTAAGGTTAGAAGAGACTCTTTAGCTATGGTAAGCAGTTCTTCTAGGAGGACAACACTCCAAAATCAAACCATTGTTCTCTAGTCTTGGATAGTGCCATAGCCTCTGTACCATGGCCTTCCACTGTCTTGGGTTAGAGTTCTCTTGCCTGATGGTACACTTGGGCACACTATTCTATCTCATTTCTCTTCCTCTTGTTTTGTTAAAGTTTTCATAGTTTATATTGGGAATATTTATTCAAATGTTACTTTTTCTCGTTTCCTTTCCTCACTGGGCTCTTTTCCCTGTTGGGGCCCCGGGCTTATAATATCTTGCTTTTCCAGCTAGGGTTGTAGCTTAGCAAGTAATAATAATAATAATAATAATAATAATAATAATAATAATAATAATAATTTTTGATATGCCTTAAGAGAGGAACCCCTCCATTAGTATTTCAGATTCAGTTTTTCACCAGACCCATAATTGGAAGTGTTCAGGGAAGGGTAAGGTAGGCGA
Source organism: Palaemon carinicauda (assembly GCF_036898095.1). NCBI lineage: Eukaryota > Metazoa > Arthropoda > Malacostraca > Decapoda > Palaemonidae > Palaemon > Palaemon carinicauda. The sequence continues at coordinate 257,579,687 of NC_090725.1, read as the reverse complement.
CAAAGTAATGGTTAAGTTTTCTTTGAACCTGGTGGTTTACTTATCATTTCCTGTATTGCCAAGCTTTATATCTATAGGATAATGGGGTAAAGCTTTCTTTTTTATGGTTGGATCGGGTGTGTCGGAGAAGTAGTAAATGACGTGAACGAGGGAGCATGGTAAACGGTAAAAAAAATTTATAAAAAAGAAAAAAAAAGTTACAATAATATATTGATAAACTGAAAGGTTATGTTAAGAGGAATATCAATGAAATATTCTTGAAGGTATTGGGTAATTGCTTCAGTAGTATCATATTTTCCTATGCTGGAATGTACTGGGACTACCTTGTTGATAGTTGAACGTGACCGTGCAACTAGCTACGTTTCATTACGGAAGATCCAAGATTTTTCCTCGCGCTTTATTGCCACGTTGTACGCACCGCATTATCAAGTTGAATCTTATCCCAAAGCCCAAGTTATATGCTGGAACTACAGTTTATTGGATCATGATGTGAAACAGTATTGAGTGGCCGATTCTTTTTCTGTTCTATGATTATTGTAATATTGGTAAATATATACTTTAATTTCTAGCCAAATACACGAGCCATATATTTTTCCTACTCGCTCTCTTGTGTTTTATGCATTCCTGACCATGGTTATTGGGGAAAACCACCCGTTTATGAGTTTTTGAACCAACTTATATTATATAAATACAATTATGGGGGACTCCAGTGGGAAACTGGTTTCGTTTCGTATGGGGAAATGCCAAAACCAAGTGATTTGCAGCAATATATAATGGTTATAAATGCAAAGAAAACATAAGATAACCAGTGGGAAAAATATATGGTTCATGTACAGTAAGTGGATGAAAATGAAAGTATTACAATTCTCTATGATTCAGTTCACGCCCTTCTAATGGTTTTTGCTTTGCTCGCAATTAAGCGTTACATCACTGCTCCTATGTTCTGACAAGCGGTACATGGATGTGCAGCTGCGCACGCCAGCCCCGTGGGTCACTATTTCGAGGATATTCTTTATTTTCATATGATCAATAATAGCTATAGACAGAACGGAGGGCGTTTTCTTCCTAATCGATTACTGACAGATTAAATTAATGCTTAATTTTGAATAAGGTTATACTTCCCTCTCGGAGACGTCTTTTTGTAATGGTAGTGAGGTTGATACTGAAGGGAAGGGTGGGGAAAAAAAGACTGTTGTAGAACAACATCGGGGAACTTGTAAATATTTGGAAGCTCGTAATTGGTTAAAAAAAGAATAACATGTAATGATTACGTCCCATTTTAATTGACTGACACATGTGTTATTATTCCCAAGCCCCATTAAACATTTAGAAAAAAAATGCCAAACTATCCAGCAATCGTCCATTCCTTATAGCGAATTCCAGTTTTGCTCTAATAATTTGTCAGCAATTAATGTTACCATACTTAGTGGAAGCTTTAGATGTAATTGTAGACGGACGGTAATATTGCTAAACACGTTATCAGTCGTGATATTGTTTTAATTTTTAGTGTTATTGATTGATTTTCAGTCATAGTGTATTACAGGATTTATATTATCCTCGTAGATTCTCACACTTCAGGATATTTCGTTTTTATTCTTAATGTATGATGATTAATCTTATTCTTAATGTATAATTAATCTTGCCGAACAATAAAGATATAACCTTGACTAATCCATTTCCCTTAGAATGCATTTACGTTAAAATTCTTAGGCACAGCGGGCAAAAGATCGTGGTGTTTTTATGCTAATGCCAATTATAGATAAATAAGTTGAAATGCAAACCAAAATCGAATCTGAAGACCCTAGTGTTTTTAGCATCCTCTCTTTTAGTCGGCTGCCTTATCAGAATTAGCACCTGATGTTCAAATGCGGCAGAAATCACCAAATTTGATTCAGATGACCTTTGGTAGGTAGTAAATAAATTCTTATATCGGACACAAATTTTTGCATATGATAACGTTACTTAATTGGAATAAATTCTAAATGGCCGCCACCGATATGAGTTTAAACACAATATTATCATATCCTAGTTAATAATTGTCGGATTTTAATGATCTAGGTATGAATTTTGATAGTTTTTTGTATGGCCAATCTATTGGAGTGGTTAAGAATATCATGCTGGGCCAATTTCCTGATATATTTGTCAATATCAAATGTATATGATCTAAAAATTTCATATTTTTGGGTTATACAGACTGAAAATACAAATTTTAGGGTTTTAGATTTAATTCATAAAAAACAATGTCATGATTTTCTTGATAAAGATAATAAAGATGTTCATGTCAAACTTAAGTTGACATCACTGCTAAAAGAAATATAATGTATATAGAAAAGCACACTAAATGTGACTGACTTACTCTGTTGAGAACAAAATATACATATAACAAATTTAATCCAAGCAGAAAGCTACATTGTTCATATTGAATGTTTTAAACTGAACATAATGGATAATGATATAATGTATTACATCTGCATATCAGTTAATGTCTGATTTTATTTGTAGTTTGCTTCTGGGTACGATCTGGTTGACCATAACAATTTCCATCGCATTTGTACCTAGCTGTGCACACAAGGCCCTTTTTTAAGCATGAGCACCATCCCACACAACTTTTAGTACAACTGCAACTGACCAGTTCCTGCATTGCTTCTAATGCTTGAGAGAGGAAGTCCAGAAAGGTACCCAACTAGACATAGATATAGTCCACCCCCAGGAGTCTGGGCTCGTCAAAACTTTTTCAGCTACAAGAGATTGTCCCCTTACATATCCTGCTTGATAGGTTCTCTTGATAGGTTCTATCGGGGCTGCTTTGGTTGGTGGCAGGAACTCAGATGTGCGTGATGACTGAGCAAAAATATGTTGGCGGGCTTTGTTTACCTCTGTCAGAGGGCAGGTCACAGAGTACAGTGAAATAACAAATCTCTCAATGACACAGATGTCTTCAGAAGAGTGTTAATGGCCTATCCATCAGATGACATAAAGCAGTTGTGAGATCTGGTCTTGTGCACCATTTTGCATTGGCCGATTTCTTCCCTGTACCAGAAAAGAAGGATGTATTGTTAGACTCTGTCAGGGCATGAAATGCAGGGAGAGCATATACCTTATCAGGAGGCATACTCTTGCAGATATCATGGATAAGAATGTATCTGAGCCTTTTGCCCATTCCAAATGATACCCACAATTTCTATGCACCTATTGATGAGCTAAATGATATTGCCAACACAATAATATCTGTCATTAGCAATGATAAGAATGCGATTGTGCCCTTGTGCAACTGTATTTGTTACATGCAGTATAAGTCTTCATGTTTTCATGGATTAAGAGGACATAAGAGGACACACTGCTTGATTCATAGAGCCATGTATATTAGGATTTTGGAGGACATTCTCACCACAGGTTGTTATAATGATCTTCCCCTCCTCAATGATGACTGATTTGTCAATCACACCTGATAGATATTTGAATATTTCCACCTTATTGATGTCACTGCACATAACTATTCCAGTTCTTTTGCATTTTCCGCTTCCAATCACCTGATAGTTGCTTTCTTACCCCTGCTCCCCTGCAGTCTCTAGTTGTTGCTTTTAGACTGTTTGGCAGATATTCATCCTAGATTACAACAACACGGTTAGCTGTGGATCATATGCTCTGAAATAAAAGGAATAACCTTCTCTTCAGCATAGTAATGGAACGTTTTGATATTGCCATCTGGTATCAGGGAGTGCCCATACTGACACCACCAATAAGTTTCACACCAGCCACATCAAAGTCTGCTGATGAGTATGTTTCCAAGCATAGTACCAAATCAGATTTTTTTTCCACTTCTCAAACAGCCATGTTTTGATAAAGATGGTGGTGCCTCAACATTCTCAAATTCAAGGTTGAGATAATTATTTTCAATGAGTAATCATGCATGACTGATCCAGTGTTCGTCTTATGACTGATTTAGAGATGAATTTTCAGATGATGGTAAATTAGTGATTTTCTGAGGTAGGACTACTGCTGGTATGTCCTCAGTCCGAGATAGGACAGACGATTTATCAATTATTATATGCATGAATGTTAATATGTTGGTAGTCTGGGCAAAAGTAGTTATTGTTGTATTTAAAAATCCAGTATGTATTGTATGTAATCTTGTTGACATTAACTTTTATTTCCTGTATTTCTGTGTAAAACTATGGTAGTGGAGAAATGTTACTGACATCTGGCAGCTTCATGACACTGCTCTCCACTTCTCATAATACCTGTGTAATTAGAAGTTCGAATCTGAGTAAGACAAAACCCAGTACCTTGCAAGGCATATTTGGCATCATGGTTAGATGGGTTTATCTCAATGTTATCTTCTCTGACAACAGCCAGTAACCCTTTTCTCAGGTTGGCTCCACAGGGTACACCTTTTGCCCCAACCATTTTGATTACAGAATTTGCCATTGTTTTGGAAATTGCTCTCACTCTGGCGTATGATACACATACTTTATACCAAGCTCATGTAATCTATTTATGGTTTCCTCACTATGTTCTGTTCCACTATACACTTTAATTGCAATATGAATTCAAAGTGTCTCCCTATCACATTTATGTCTGTTGTTAGTAACTGTTTTGTAAGATGTTTTCTCAACAGCATTATACATGAGCAGTTGAGAAATGCATAAGGCTGTAGATTTCCTCCCATTAGTTTATGGTGTACAGTGAAGTATAACAGGACTACAGAGTACTATATCAATAAATGCTGATGATGTGATTGGAACTGACTTTAAATGTGTATAAACTAAAAACTCTCTATCAAACTTCTGTTGTGTGGCAAAGATGATTTCTCTGAGGTAATTTTCTGTTTCAGCCATGCATCCTGATCAGGTGTTCTAAGCAACTCCATGAGCAGCTGCTTTTCCAATAGCGGTTTTAAATGGAATGTAAAGCTTGTAATCAGCATCGAGGCCAGTCATCCAGGGTATCTATAACAGGATGCGATCCTGAAAACGAGATGTGTGTATCCTCTCAGGAACTATGCCTCCTAATTCCCGAAATCGAATTTTATACATATCTGCCAGCTCGGTGATGTAAAATGGCCCATCACTCTCATCTTCAATGACATGTGCAGCTGTCTCAGCAAGGGCAATATCTTCCAACTCAGACTGACTTGTTTTACTCTCTCTACGCTTTTTCCGTAATCAGGACCTGTGGCGAGTGTAGTATTTAGGCATGCATTCCTTGTGATATAATGCATCATGTGCAAAAAGGTCACCATTTGAAAGTTTACCAATCTTATGAAAATCCTTAAGATTAGCAGCCCATGGCCTGACATTTATATCACGCGCCGTAGAAGAGACACTATGTAGCATACTCGCATCACCTAGATCACAAAAGAGAATAAAAAACTTAGTGTACCACCACCAGAACAGGAACTACAACCACGACACAATTACGCTTTTTTTGTTTTTGCTTGAGTTACATGAGCTGGTTTTCAACTGCATTATAAGTCCGCTTTACGCGAATTAGTTTGTTCAAACAGGACTTAAGATATTTTGCACAATTTTCCATCAATGCTCTTTTAATATTTGGTGAGTTAAAAAAAGGATTCAGGTATATCAACTGGTACGCTTTCATTCTCAGTTAATGGTGAAAGTGCATTTGAAATTGAGTCATATACTGGGCCACAGACTTTACGCTTGCTTTGTGCTGGACATCTCATTTCTCCTCCACTATCAGCCTGGTATAGGCAGCAGAGGGCCAATTTATTTCATGTGACATGATGAATAGAATAGGCACCTCAACTGAAATAAAAAAAAAAAATTACTTATATCTATACCCACAATAACGTTTCAAATAAAAACTCTATTATTTACAAATGCCTTATGCAATATACATTTCATTGTAATAACATCAAAAATGGATTTTCCATACCCAAAAACATCAGAATGCATACCAAGATAATTGAAATCTGTCAACTGTAACCTGAAGATATGACTATTTTGCTTTAACCTATATCGGCGGCGGCCATTTTGGATTTATGCAAATAAGAGGCTGTTACCTTGCAAGTAAACATCAGGATTTGATAACAGCTTATCAAGGGTTGTCTGCCAAATTAGGTAATTTCTGCCACGCTGGAACATTCAAACCTCTAAGACAGCAGATTATTTCTTAATACCAATTTATTATGAAAGGATAAAATCAGTGTTGTTAATCTTTAATGAAATCAGTATTCTCAAATTTAGATAATTTTTAGTAGGTTGGGAAGTGCAATTTTTTTCTAAATCTGACGTTTAACGTTTCAGTCGGTACAGTATACTAAAGAAAAAAAAAAAAAAAATATATATATATATATATATATATATATATATATATATATATATATATACCTTTGGATGTGGTCCTAACTTGTTAGTCGATATCTCTTCATGGCCCTTCAGTTTGTCCTAAGTTCGGTAGGCAGCCCATAATGTGCTTTGCTATTCTACAATATATTGGGTTGTGATTGTCTTTAGGCGATTGCTTTCAGATTGATTGGTGAATGGGAAAATTTTACAGCCTAATGTCCTATCATAGACTCCATATTCCTTGTTTCTTAAAAATGAGAAATCGCAGATGGGTAAGCTGTTTTGGTGTTTGCGTTTCTGCTTATGGATTTACTCGTTTTGCATTTTAATATTTCTGCTGTAAAAATGCATTTCGTGTAAAATTTTGTTTTCGTGATGATTTGTCAGTGGGTCAGTAATTGTTGTATAAGCAAAACTGTAAGCATTTAATACCTTATTTGGATTCAATATTAACTTCTACTTGAACTTTTTAAAAGTAATTCCTTTAGATGAATAGGCAACTATTGCTAGTGTATACTCTTCCGTTGTGGTACATAATATCTAATATCAAGAGAATTGAAAGGTTCGTCTACCGAGATAATATACAGAAAATGTATAAAAGGATTACGGACAAAATCTCTCTCTCTCTCTCTCTCTCTCTCTCTCTCTCTCTCTCTCTCTCTCTCTCTCTCTCTCTCTCTCTATATATATATATATATATATATATATATATATATATATATATATATATCGTTAACAAAGAGCGAAGAATTTCGACTGGGTTTTTGGAGGTTGGATTTAAATGCAATTTCTTCGGTGAGGTAATTGCCCACCCCCAGAGGTTTATTAAAGTTTTAATGTTTGATGTACGGATCCTTATACATTATTATTATCATTATTATTATTATTATTATTATTATTATTATTATTATTATCACTATCGACTTTACATTAATTTTGCTATTATATATATATATATATATATATATATATATATATATATATATATATATATATATATATATATATATATATTCTGAAGATTGTGTAACGGAGCTTCAAGTGTAACACGAACTTTTAAGTAGAAATTCCCTAAACTACATTCCATGTCTAAACAGCTTTCAATGCTGTACAGTAATGACACCCACGAGTGTCTTTGGTTTTACCTTGGCAGTGTTTTAGTTCTCAACATTTGCAACGCTCCCAAAGTTTTACAGATATTTAATTATTAATTTTCTAATGTTTTGAACAGCACGTAGGGAAATATGTTTTTTTCAAGATTTGGCAAACGATGGCGCGCACCTCCTTAAAGGTTCGCCATCCTTATTATTTAATCTTTTGACATTTGCATATTTAAAACAAGTCACAAACTCTCCTTTTAGAAAATTAATTTGAGGGAGAACCATAAGGTTCAATGGTTGTTATTGTTGTATTATGACAAATGAACTGAAACGACGAATGCTTATTTAGCTGGAAGAAATATCGGCTTGAGTCTTGTGATCGTGGATTAAAATTTCACCTTTTCTATTCTTGAGCCAAAGTAAATAATTTCTTACATCGAAAATATTCGTTTCTTTGTTTTTTTTTTTTTACCCTAAAAGTTGTTCACCTGGTGTAAATTTAGCTTTAGGTGATAATAATAGCACTTGTTTTCTGTTTTACTATACAGGTGTTCTGTGAACCCAATTCAATGTGCACACGTACAGTATAACTGTAGCCTACAGTACATTTGAGGATGGGCACTTATTTTCTCTTTTATCTTTAAAACCCCATAATTAACATTGTATGACAAAGACAACGGCTATGTACTATTCGGAAAGAATGCATTATTTGCTATTTTGTCAGATTATCCATCTTTATTCCGAATCGTAAAAAATGTTGATTTAATTCGCCATTAGAATTGCCAATGTTAGGTTCTATTGAACATTCAAAGATCACTTGTCATTTTACAATCGGAGTTTTTGATGTTTCGAAGTTTAGTTGGGTTTGCGTGATTTAATATTTAATGATGATTTTAGTTGAGCTGCAATACGTGTTATTATGTGTCAAAAGACTATTTTATGAACAATGCTATTTTGATTCTTTTGTTTAGCAATATAAAAGTTCTTCAATATTGACATCGTTGTGGTCTGTGAAGTTTTGACTTACAAAGACCAATAGGAAACCAAACCGTTTTCCAATAAATAGAATGGAATACATAATATGTCCTATAATATTTTAGGGATATATTAACGTGTTCGTGATTTTTTTTCCACTCAGCCATTGCAGTAGATGGTAACCCAGTGTTTATCTGACCCACAAAGAATGTTGGCATTTACAATTCCATAACACTTGTGTTGAAACACACATGTTTTATGACACAGTGACATGTTCGTAGATTGGTGTGTAATATGTTATATCATAACACGAGAGAGAGAGAGAGAGAGAGAGAGAGAGAGAGAGAGAGAGAGAGAGAGAGAGAGAGAGAGAGAGAGAGAATATATTGTGTAAAATTTTGTTCCTCCAGATAAAGTTACAGCCACGTGTTCTTATATCGTTGGCAGCAGCACATACTGTATAGATTATTTGGTACGATAGTTTAGAGAAGTCTTACTGTATAATGGCATTAGGCTAATTAGTAATGGTTGAAATGTATCAGGAAGATATTTCCATAAGTCAGAAGCCTAAATGAATTGTGGTACAGTTGGCTTCATTAATTATGGTACACCGTTGTCTCCTTAGTCACCCGTGAAGTGTACCGGAATTAATGAGGCCAACTGTACAATGTAGACTAGAGTAGAGAACAATTATGTCGGTTTTGATTTTTTTAAAGAATTGAAAGTTATAATTTCCCAGTTTAAATTATATGAAATTGAATTTGGGACCTCAATGATTTGCGAATTTACAAAATGTTATAGTATTTTAGCATACTTTAAATATTTCTTAGTGATATTGCATGTAATTTTTCGAGATAAGATCTCAAATGGATTTTATTTATTTGTAAAGATGTGTAACATTCATTCATATTTTTCTATTTTAATGTTGTTTGTAGGTTGAGACCAAATATTAGAGAATTTGTCAGATTGTTTAATGCATGTCATTCATGTGAACTTGGCATTAAATCTGGGAAATGATCTCATTTCCAAGTCCACTAATTAAGACCGATTCTGCTTTTTTGAGTTGACAGCGTTATATTGTCAGGAGGGTAAAATGCGAGAATTTTCACTGAATATATGTAGAAATTATCTTTCCTGGTTATTGGCTGATAATTGAAGCGTTCAATTTCACATAAAATTGCCTAGCCAGACACTCGTGTGTTGATATGTCCTCTATTTTTATTTGAGCTTATAGAATATAAAGGAAAACATGCTTAGAAGAAGTTAATTCCAAATTTATTTAACTTGGTTCTATATATAAAGATTACAACAACAACTAGTTTAACCATTTCTAGTCTACTGCAGGACAAAGGCCTCAGACATGTCCTTATTCCACTCTGTGGTTTGGTCAGTTTTCTTCACCACGCTGGCTACTGCAGGTTGGTGATGGTGGGATATTTTCATCTGATCGCTCACAGCAAACCAACCTAGTATGGATGGCTGTGACTAGCACAGCTATGTTGATCATGGAAATACACATACCATTTCACCCTGTTATGGTATCCCCATTCCGATGGCTCAGTCAGAAACTGTCTGATATTCTGTAATCAACAAGGATGAATCATATTTAACTGGATCACCTGACTGTGCCTCTGTATTTACAGCACATATAATTACATAGGCAAAGGCCTTTGAACTTGTCTTGGGAATGGGGTAAATTGTTTTAGATATACTTACAATACCCCCTTGAAAGTTTTAATACCCAACTCCCATTAGTTCAGAAAGCTCAGAGTGGTTCCTTCACATTTCCTATCGACCCCAAAAAATTTTGTTTCTGTTGGGCTTCATCTTGAATAAATTCCTGGTAATGAGGCAGCAGACAGGGAAGCTGAAGAGGCAATATTGAAAAATGTTATTTTATAGAAAGGGATCTGAAATCAGATATGAAGTCCAATTAGGTTCTATATTTTAAAGGAATGGCAGGGGGTGGCGACCCCCCTACTAATAATATGGAAGGTATAACACCAAGTCTAGCATTGACCACTGATTTTTTCATAAATTTTAATTTTCAACATTATTCATTTGAATTCATGATAGTGCTGGGTGACCACACCAGTCCCAGTTCCTAAAAATCTTAATTCAGTCCAGTCTTTATCTAAAGTTACTGCATCACCTAAGAGCAAAACCTCAGCGATATGAAATGAAAAATAGAGGGGTATCAATTTTGCTCTTTTATTTTAGTAGAATATACAGATTATTGACTCCTTTTACAATGCTTTCTTTGGTTAAAGTCATATTTGTAACCAAAGCAACATCATTATCCGTTGTAAGGTGTACAATCATTTATTTTCTGACCCCAATAATCTCCTAGGAAAAGAGGGTTTACTGATAAGCCCTGTACTGTGTGTAGGGATATATTTGGATTTTAGCCCTTACAAGTAATGACATTTTTTTTATTTTTTTCCAATGTCGTTAATGGTATAAAAATTCTTATCCCTATAGATTTTTAAAAAGTTTGAAGGGTTACCACAAATGGGTAGAGTCATGAAAGTAATTTCCACCAATGGATATAATTTGGTCATCTTTTCCCTTCATATTTATAAAGCTTATTCTGTACTCATGACAAGTATTGAGACTTTTCACAGTGTAATTTTCTCTTAGAAATAACAAGAGGATGGCATCTGTGTCATGTACTTTAGATCTTTTATTTTATTGGTATACTGTTCTGTCTGAATGGACACAGCTTGACTCTAAGCTTACCATTTGAACAAAATCCACATTACTATTACAGAAAAATGGGGAATAGTCTTCCCAGCAGTGTTATGGATACTGATGCTTATCATTTTGAGAGGTTGCAGTATTTCGGTGATAAAATGAGCCATGCCCTATCCCTTCAGCTCTCTTACTTACACTGTGCATTAGGAAGCTCAACTTTATATGTATAATTTTATTTCTATTTATTTGTTGTTTCTTTTCACCTCCTTTCATTTTATCACTAGGCTAGTGTTCAGATTGTAAATTATTGGCATTTTCATTTCCTTTTACTTGGATGTCAGCTCTTTTTTAATGATAGGGGGAAATTATTATACTCTTCCCAATTATTCTATTTTTGTTGTACTGTATTTTATAATTATATTCATTACTATGATATACCAGACAGCACTATCATTTACTGTCAAAAGGAAAATACAACCCTTTTGACTATTGTATGAGTCAGAATCAATTTTTGTCTTTGACCGTAAGAAGAACAATAACATACTTTATTTTTATCATCCCTGTTTTCTTGAATGTAACCTGCCTAGTTTAGCTTCTGAATTCTACAAAATTAAGAATCTTTGACTTGACTGTGGAACTTATAGAATGTGGGGACCCAGATGAGTTCCTAGCTACTAGCCCGTTATTTCTGTTAAAATATTCTTAAGTGTGTATTTCAAGTGTATTTCAGAGTAGTATTCTTGGCTCATTTTTTACTTCCCTTTTGCTATCCAACCTTTTTACTATTACTTAGTGATGCAACAGCAGGGATTTTCTTCCAGTTGTACCACTGCACTTAATGGCCTCCTTGGGCCATGTGGTGGGCCTTTTAGCTCAAATTTGTTTATACATGAATAAAAATGAGGCTCAGTCACATAGGTTGAATAAAGTTGAGGAAAAAAAGATTTACAATAGAATAGCGAAATTAATTTTCTTTCAATTTCTTAATGGCTAGAATTCTTACCCTCACTGCAAGTTTTTAGCTGAGCACATACTCAGACTTCCTCAGATAGCAGGGGTATATTGAGCTCTTATTTTGAATTTTTGTCAAATAGAATCAATATTTTTTAGTAACATTTAGCTTTTATAGGTCTGGTTTATTTGCTTTGAAATTAGAGAAAGGTTTAAGAATTATGTTGTAATGTATTTGAAATTTCTTATTCTTTTTCAGGAAGTAGAAGTAAATCCTCCCATGAATGTGGCAGTCTACTATGAAGCGCTATGTCCTGACAGCAGACACTTTGTTATGAAGCAGTTAACCCCAGCTTTTAAGAAATTGAATGACATAATTGATCTACATTTGGTTCCGTATGGAAAAGCTTCTGTAAGTACTGTACTGAATTTGGATTTGTTGGCATTGGTTGGGTGTAAGCTTCTTTGATAACATATGATTTCATGGTTGATTTTATTTATAAATCTTAATGGTGGTAACAGCACTAGATGCTAGTTTGCTGCTAAGCTATTCTAGAAGAGACATTTATCACCTTTTGTAACTTCAATTATGTTTTTCAATTTACATTACTGTACTTGGCATTTATTAAAATTTTCTTAAGTTGTGTGAAAATTTAATCTCTCAAAAATTATGCTTTCTTTCACTTAATTTTATTTTCATTGTATTGCAACTGTTTTATAAGATATTGACAGTTTTTAGTTTTTTTTCTGACAGCTAAAGCTAAATTGAAATAAACAATAATGTGCCGCTATTTTAAAACTAGATGAAAGGTGTTGATTGTATAAGGAAATGTTCACAAGGATTTTTTGCAATCTTTGTTATTAACCTTCATCACCAGAGTTTGACAGAGGTTGTCCTTTTTATGATTTTAGATACATTGTATGTATCAGAGAGGAAAGTAAAAAAAATTCCAAGAAAAAAAGATTTCAGCAAGAGTTATGTTGTATAAGTGCTGTAAGAACCAAGGCTAGCAATAGAAACTTCTTCTTTGGCATTTTTTCTTACAAAGTTTTTTCCTCCATTTGAAGAGTAATGAATTTGTCTGGGAGGTTATTGGAGCAGCCACTAAAGGAAAATTCCTTTATATATATATATATATATATATATATATATATATATATATATATATATATATATATATATATATATACAGTATATATATATATATATATATATATATATATATATATATATATATATATATATATATATATATATATATATATATATATATATATATATATATATATATATATATAAGTGTTGTGAACAATATTTGATACAGTACATACAAGTGAAAACAAAGCAAAGAAATGGTATTTACCTTTATTGGTTGCTTCTATAACCTTCCCCGCTTGAAACGACAGCCCAGACAAATTCATCACTCTTCAAAAGGAGGAGAAAAACTTGAAACAGCAATCTAGACATTCAGCATTCTTCAGGAGGAGAAAAACTTATTAAATAAAAAGGCCAGCAAAAAAAATTTCTACAGCCAGCTTCAGTTCTTATTTGTGTTTCTCAAATCGTCATGAGATGGGAGTCCAGTCCTTGATGTGTCCAACCTCAAAAAATTTCTCATTCTCACAAAATTCATAATTGAAACAAACTCTTCAGTTCTTTCATATATCCAAGAAAACAATGGGATACTCTCTCTTGACCTATTTGACCTATATTTTCATGTCCCCTTTCATCATAATTTAAGGAAGTTCTTAAGAATCATCTTCATATGGAAAAACCTATCAATTCTGCATCCTGTGCTTAGCTTAATTAAGGGCAGCTCTGCAGGTCTTTATGAGTCATGAACCTAGTCTTTAAGTGGCTTCATATCCTAATTCGAGTTCTCTTTTACAAAAATGACGGGTTAGGTAGAACCAAATTATTAATTTCTTAGAGCTTTGTTAAGCCGGGTCCATCGGGACCTGTGCCTCATGGGTTTCCATCTCTTACAATGGAGAAACTACTTGTAGGCTATAACACTTCAGAGTTATTAACTACATTGTGCTTCTTGGGACACTACAGAGATCATGAAGCTTTGTGAGGCCAAGCCCTTTGGGACCTGCACCGTGTGTTTCAATCTCTTATGAGGGAGTAATGGCTGGTCAAGTCCAGCACAGCCTTTTTCGTTCCCTTCCGAGGGGATGATATACGGCTACTCACCAACCCCATCTGGGGGTTAGAAGGAGCATGAGTACTTTACTTCACGAAGACCTTAGTTTCACAGAGGAGTCATGGGCAGTGTTGTGCACCCATCCAATAAGCTCTAGCAAGGTGGGTGTGTGAGCTCTACTACCTGATGAAGGTACTAGTCTTAGTACCCATAGCGGGTTTGTGAGACCCTAGCGTGTGCTGTTTTGGTAGCGCACAGAGCTTCAGTTTGCCATTTCCTCTTGTATGCGCTACTTTGGTAGTGCACAGAGCTTCAGCTTACTGTTGCCACAAGCGAGTGCTACTTCAATAGTGCACACTTACTCATATTACCTATATCTAGCCTTACAGGAAAAATTCAATTCTCTCCCCTCCAGTGTTCATTGGCCCTTGTCATGGTTCGCTGATTCTCGCCGTGTCACATGGCTGGGGTAATTAAATAATAAAGAACGATGAGAGATGGTGAATTAGACAATTTTTACATCGTAAGAGGATATATTGTCTAAGTTAATTTTCAGAACAAAATGAGCATAAATCTTCAAAGCAAGTGAAATAGAACTTCAAATCTTGAGATTATATAACAGAGGAAATACAAGTTTCTCGCTGACTTTCAAATGATTTGATCTGTTCATTACAATGTAATTAGCTTGTCAATAATAGCGACACACGGGGACAGTGGACACTCTGGGAGACAGTTATATGATTAAGATTATTGGACGTCTCATGGTGTATCGATGCCTGCCATGGTTGAGGTAGGCTTGCCATGGCAGATGGGCCTATTGAGGGTTGCCTACTCACGACTCGGACTTGAACGTAACTGGTCTTCGACTGACCTACTTTGGGTATTCTTATTTCCCATACATTGCTGGGGGGTCTGAGGGCTTGTCTCGCCTAAGGGTAGCAGTGGCAGGTGATGTAACCATACCTGACTGGTTCTCACTCTGTGTCCCCTCTCCTCGGTGTACCTGTTGACATGGAAACAAATTCAGTACATGTGAGCTTGGTTCAGCAAATACCACACAATGAGGAAAGTGGCTCGAACTGCTTCCCACACTACCCATGGATCGGGGAGACGAGGTTATAGGTCAGCAACCGCCACCCTACTTCCTGCGCGTTTACTTTATGTTTTTGGCCTTTGTTTAGAATTATTTATTTGTACGTAACAAACTCCCCTCTACCAGAATCAAGGCGTGTCCTCGGGCCTTTGCAGAATTCAAAACTTCAAAATAATGCTGATGCCATTAACTTTCAAGAAAAATTAACAAAACATAACCCACTGAAAGCTAATCTACTCAAAACAAAGTCTCCACGATCCTTGGGAAGCCTTGTTCACCTCCAACAAGGGTGAACAAGACTTAGATTAAAAATTCATATGTAATATTTAACACATTTCACAGTAAATAGGAACTGGTGAACAATTATCAATAAAAATGGAAATTCACATTTTAGCCCTAGATGGGTGACTGGCGAGAATAACAGAGGTTGTCGAAATTTTGTGTTCTCCCAATCTCCGTTGGCCCTTATGCCCTCGGACCTTAGTAGGAACACCTTCAACCTCCATCTTCAATCCATTCCATGGAAATATTTTATTGCCTTCATTTCATGAAACTCGGTCTTTTTCATGAAGTCGGCCGATGACTTTCTCCCTCATCTGGAGCTCTTCCTTAAGACAGAGTGGTTGAGAAAGAATATCTTCTTTCCTCATGGGAGAACCCCTCCCAATAGCTCAAAATAATCGGCTCATGTTTTTTTCGCCAAGGAAAGAGAGTATTTTAGCTACAAAAGATGCTATTTAATTTTCATCTTCTTTCAGGAAATGGGAAGCGGTCTCTCTCTTTTTTCTAATGATTGCAACATCTGATCTCGTGGGAAGATGCAGTACGCCATGATACCGCTGAGCTTCATCGGTCAGAAGTCTCCACATTTAGTGTCTCCTCATGAAACGAGCTTAACCTTCAAACCTTGCCATGCGAAGGAAGGTTTTGAGATCATTCAGTTATCCCATAATTTCCTGTACAGGATTGGCCCTCATCTTTTAAGACCCCGTACTACTGACTGATCCAAAAAGTATTGAACTCCTGCAAGACATCGCTTTCAGTTTACCTCGATCTGAAAATTAGAGTAATCGAAGGAGACACGAATGTCATAGCTAATTCAGGTAACTGTAGACTTGGTCACCAGCCTGTAGAAACTTCCGCAAGTTCGATAAGACCGCATCAGTCCCCGTCGAATGCGTCCTCAGAAGGACTAACCGGGTCCCAGGTCCTTCGGCACTAGGGAACATCCTTCCCTTGGTTCTCCACAAGATCTGAGCAAGAAACGGTCTTGGTAAAATGGCTGCCAGACGAGAATCTCTTCCAAAGGAGCCGATCTTGTACTTCCTGGATTTGATGCTTCTTATAGAGGCATAAAAAAAGGGGGGGAGGCCACATACAGTACCATACATCCATAGGACTAGGATCAGAGCATGAATGATATTGTCTCTTGATCCCCTAGTAGGCATCCTCTTCCCTTGGGAAAGTACCTGGGGAATGACAGTGATTTGTCGGCTGCCCGTTCGTGGGAAACACTTCATGCTCCTACTTGGTCTCCCCTTTGAGATATCCTGTCCATGTGTTTGGATTTTATAGAATCCACCCCTTCTGCAGGAGTCCTCCTCCTATAGCCTCTGTTTTAGAGGTCTTCCTTCAGGAACGGGAATGAATATCAATGACAGTCATTGATCTATTTCTTTCTGCGGGAGAAGGACTGCAATCACCTGTTGGATTCTCTTTTGTGAGCAGTTTCTCTTAGAAAGAAATAGATGGCTTCTCCCCACTTCTGTGCAAACTTGTTCTCAGACTTGTCTTATTAAGAGACTTGACTAGCGCATCGATCTAGCCATGTCGGAAGGCAGGTCACATCCAGTGGCACGTCTGTGACTTCGGAGAACCCATTACGGACTTCCTTTACAACTAGATGCTTCATGGTGAGAGTTAAGTGAAGTCTGTTTTCTTTTCTTGAGGGTGCTATTCCAGATATGTACTCAGAATTGCCGTCAAAGGGCATCGCGCTCTTAAGCTTGGGCAATGGAAGACCTTTGCTCGTCCATCGAGCATCTCCTCCATCCGTTGCTGTCCACAGAGTTTGAACCGATTTACCCGTAGGAGGTTAATACAGCCCTCTACAGGATGGGTGGCTTCCTTCGATCCCGGGATTCCTCCCTTGAGGACCTAGGGCACCTAAAAGAGAAGATCTCCTGATCTTGAAGACAGGTCTCTAGCAATGTGACCCTCGATCAAAAGAGAGACGTACCCTACGGGCCTCCTTTAATGTCTCGCTCATGGCGAGAAACCAAGTAACATCCAATTTTGTTAAGCCCTCCAAACCGGAAACCTGCCGCTTTGTAATCAAGGCTGTTACACCAGAGGACATACCTCGAGGAGGATGCTTACATAGCCCCAAGGGTACAGCACGTTCGCCAACCCTGGATGGCCCAAGAGAGTGCATTAGACTACCATTCCTGACTATGATCCACTGGGTCATATACCTGTCATTGATTCCTCCTTTTCACTCCAGTGATTATATTGAGGCCATACCTCAGGAAAACAATAAAAGAGCTCACTCCATAGGTTCAGCACGCTTTGCTAACCCTAGGAAGGTCAAAGGAGGCTTATAAGGATCTCGTTCGTGACTGGGACACAGGTCACATACAGTCACGGAATCCCTCTCCTTCTCCTAATAGAGGTGACCCAGAGCTCATAACGTTTTAGGGCAGAATCGGTCCATAACATTTAGACGCAGCTCCTTTGTGACACAGACCATGCCATTGGTAGGTCTGATCTACCTCACCCTATCTGCAAGGTGTGACCCACAGAAGACCCGATACGGTTTCTCTATCGCTCCTGTGGTGGTGACACAACAAGTGATTTAAGAATACCTCGAGCTCCTTATTGGACAAGTAGCAGAAGGTTGAGGGCATTGGTTACCCGAGGTAAGGCTGGGATGAATGAATGTATGTCTGGCTCTTTTACTCTCTTCATCTTCCCCTTTTTTAGGGAACAGCACCATGGTTCCCTTTGCAAGCGGGCTTCAACCTCTGCAGGTAACCAAGTATAGTTTATTGTTATACTGTATACTTGTATACGTCTCCAACGCCTCCTGCGATGTAGGCCATGGGAAACGTCCTTTTATGTGTAGGGTTTCTATTTAAACCAAGGACATTCTTACTTAAACGTTCAAACGATATCTCGCAACTACTTGGGTTGCTCAGGCCGCTATCATACTCACTTATATTGATAAGTGAGGTGGCAAGGTTTCCCTTGATTACAGTTTAATACTGTACTAGAGGATGGCAGAAAACCACAAATCAATCAATCAAGGTTAACCCGGGTCAATGACTAAGCCAGTAGTTGAGCTTACCACCCTCCTAAGAGTGAGTTATTCACATAAATCACAAAAGGTTTTTTAGTATGGGAACAAATGACAAATTTGGAAATAATTTGTATTTTTCTCGAACTAATACAAACCTGTAGTTATTTATATAAGTTGGCCTGCCATCATCTGTCCCCCAATAAGTCCTGCCTGCAATCAAAAAGTGACATAGATCACAGCTGTGAGAGTATATATATGCGGCTGGGTACTCCCCAGCCACCACTGGGTTGCTACCTCGCACTTTAAATCTAATGGCTGCCTTCCAGCCCCACCGAAAGTATATGTACTTTGATAACTACAGGTTTGTATTAGTTAGGGAAAACTACAATTTATCTCCTCATCTCATCTCCTCTTTTAGCATCTCTTTTTGCTCATTGGGACATTGATTACAATTTTAAAGTAGTTAGTTCCTGGACTCTCAAGGTAAAAATATTTACCTTATAGAATATAGCTCAAAATATGTCTAGTAATTTTGTGGATGGCTTTCATTCTTAGCTAACATTTCAGATTTCAGGATGAAATGACATCAGTAAGATGAATGTTGTGTATGAATTGAAAAGTTTTACTTTTAGATTTTTTCAAATTCAATATTAATCTAGAAACCATATTTCTTTGTTGAATTTGTATGCTGCATGAAGTTCTGTTTTGTTGGTGTCTGCTTTTGCTGACATTCTTAATGTCATCACTGTCCATCATTTTTAAAGAAGTGTTTTACTCAACATTAATATTTTTTTGCTGCTGAACTTTTTGATGTATGACATTCTATGTGAGAGATTATTCTTTCACATTGAAATACCCCATGTTGGTTTGGTTATTGAAGGTAATTTTATATATTTGGACCATACAAAGTTTTGCTTTTAATTTTAATTCTATACATAACAACATAGTTTCTTATATGAAAATCTACTTTGCCTAGATCTATTATTAAGATTTTGTAGCTCAAAAGACCATTCCTTGAAGGCTTCCAAGATTTGTTTGCTTTGCACATCTATCCTTAGTAGTTTGTTCATCTTCCTAACAGCAATTTTGTATTTTTAAATTTTACAGACCATGGAGAAAAATGGAAAGTTTACCTTCGAGTGTCAGCATGGCCCTTTGGAATGCCAGGCCAATATGGTTCATGCTTGTGTCACCAATATCTTCAAGGACCAGACCAAGCAGCTGTCAATTGTTCATTGTATGATTGACAAAAATATGCAGCCTTTAGTTGCTGGCCAAAAAGTAAACCTTCTCAACTTTGTATTTGTAATGATTGAAAAATAGTTACGTTTATTGCAATCAATTTTCTAAACATTATGAAATTGTGTATGATGCATGGCGCTATACTGTAGCCATTTTGATATTTAAATTCATCTCTCAAAGATTAAGATTCAAAGTTAATTTAAGAATTTAAGGACATCAGAAGACCATATTTCTTGTATATGTTGAATGTTTACAGTAAAGAATATTTTTTAGATTAAATTTACTCATTAATATTTTTCAGTGTGTTGAAAATCACAAAGAGAAATGGGCAGATGTTGAAAACTGTATCAATTCAGACCATGGTGCAAATATATTAAAGCATATGGGTGATATGACTCATAGCCTCAAGCCAAAAGCAAGCTTCATCCCCACAATCACCATTGATGGGGTAAGTAACTAATGGTGTCACAGTACTGTAGTTTTTCTTTGAATTTTCTGCTCAAGTATTTTTTTTCCTTTGAATTGTTTTTGTATTTTTGGTGTATTGCTTCAACTTCTTGATGATGATCTATTATTATTTCCATTAATCTTACCTTCAAATAGCAAAATTCTATTTTTTCTGTTGTGCCAACTTCACTACCACAGATTAAAGATAAAAGGTAAAAGAAGATGAAGCATAAATAAGATTTTCCTCTCACTGCCATGTACCCTACCCAGTGGGATTGTTATACCACCCACCTACCATACACCAAGAAGTAAGTGGAGGATCATGAGTTTTCTGTTAAGACAGCAGCAATAAAGAATGTGAATCTCAATATTCCAGCCGGGTCTTGTGCTCTCATGTATTTCTGTAACTCCACTGAAAAAGTAGTTTACAGCTTCTAATAACATACAGTATATTCAAGTTTCAAGACAAGTAGCCTGTCCCCATTGTTAGTTTATCTATATATTGTTTAAATGCAAGATAAATTGGTTATTTCTGTTGACACATTTGATAAGTGTTCAATACTACAGTACCAATTGTTAGTTTTGCCTTTCGCTTCCATCATTGTGCAATCCTCAAGGCTGACAAATGAATACCTTAATTCTATAATTTCAAAAGAAAGATACAAATTCAGTAGAGATATTTGGGTAGGACTACCAAATTTGATTCTAGTGTTATAATGATGTCATCTGCAAGTGTTGGTTATGAAGTGTCTGTCAAGGGAGCTGATGTTAATTTAGAACTTTTAAGTATATTAGACAGTTTTTCCAGCCAATTCAGCCTAATTTTAGTTTTTTAAAAGTAATCTCATGCAGTTTCATGTTGTTACTTAGTTCTTTATCCAAAATTTCTCATCATCATTGGCTGAGAATAATCTTACAGTACTTATATAGGTACAAGCTTAACTTCTCCTTATACAGTAAGTACAAGTTTTTATTTACTAATAGTTATACAGTAGATTTATTAATATTAAAAAGCAGTTAAGAGTTTGTTAATATCTGTTTATATATCACAACATGATACAGATGCAAATTCCTTCAAACAAAATCCATATCATTCCCTCTTTCCATTTGTCATAAGACAAAGATATTGTCCCATGTCGGTGATGTAGTACTGTTTTGCCATGGACCATCACAAGGCATACCAATTCTTACATTTTGATATCAGACTGAATAAAACAGACATATTTCCTGTGCTCTTACATAGATCTTAACACCAGGTCCTATTTATAAGGAAGTGAAGTGTGCCAATCAATGTTTCATAAAAGGAGGCCTTTTCAGTTTGTCTTTGACAAAACTCCCATGTCCCCTCTGTCTGCTGAAGCAATTAACCATTCTCCAATGTGATACATTTCCATCTCATTAATTCCAGACATATATCTAAACCTCCACATGGCAATTCCAAACAAAAGTGTGGTAAGGATAGAATGCAATTTGAGTTACATGTGATGAATGAAGAGGCCGAATCCTCTTTGGGATCTGATATGTTTTAGGGTTCTAGCCATATGGCAGATTTACACCAAGTACTGTATTATTATTATTATTATTATTATTATTATTATTATTATAATTATTATTATTATTATTATTACCTCTGCCAAGGAGGCTATAAAATAGAGTCGGTTTGTTTATTTTTTAGTGCATCTGTTTATGACAGGATTATGTCAAAACTACTTGACGGATGTTGACAAAATTTTCACCACTGATAGATCTTAAGTCATGAACGGCCCCATTAAATTTTGAAGATCTAGATTTTCATTTTTCGTCATTTTAAAGATAACGTCAAAACAAATTTATGGATTTTGATGAAATTTCCCCCACAGATAGATCTTAAGCCATGGACGACTCATTAACTTTTGGATATGATCTAGAGTAGTTGTATATCCAGATGTTAGATCCGGATTTGCATTTATTTTTTGTCTGTGTCTGTCTGTGTGGACAGGAATATGTGAAAACTACTTGATAGGTTTTGATGAAATTTTCCCAATAAATAGATCTTAGTGCATGGATGATCTCATTAAATTTTGGAGATGATCTGGCTCTGGATTTAGATTCTAGATCCAGATTTGCAATTTTGGCCTTTTTAAAGATAACATCAAAACAAAGTGACAGATTTTGATGAAATTTCTACCACAGATAGAAATTAGGCTATGAATGACTCCATAAACCATTAGCAGAAATAAAAAGACTGCTGATTTCTCTTGTTGTTATTAGATTTCTTATTCCTGATCTAGATATTAATCTCGGGCACCGTCGTTCAATTAGTTCGTTATGCATGCTACATAAGATTTTTCATAATTCTGATCAACCTTCACATTCAGATCTTCCTGGACAATTCCAGCCTACAGATCTTCCTTGACGATTCCAACCTGTTCGTATAACTAGACATGCAGTTAATTCTAATAGTTAGGCCTTCTCCATCATGAGGCTCAATACTACACAGTATTCTAGAAGTTTTATTCCAGCTGTGACAAAGTTGTGGAATGGTCTTCTTAATCGGGTAGTTGAATCGGTAGAACTTCAAAAGTTCAAATTTGCAGCAAAAGTTTTTTATGTTGAACAGGCTATTTATGAAATATGTGCTTTGATGTTGATACTGTTTTTAGAATATTTTATATTGTTTATTATTTTTCAATATTAATCTTACCCGATAATCATGTAGCTGTCAACTCCGTTGCCCGACAGAATTCTACGGACGGGATACGCCAGCGATCGCTATACAAGAGGGGGGTGTACTCACCAGCGCCATCTGTGGCCAGGTACTGCAGTACTTCTTGTCAACACCACCTCAATTTTTCCTCTGTCGTGCTTCCGGCAAGGCCTACATGGATACGCTTATGATTTTGGAGTCTTTGTTCACGGTTTTGGTGAAGTATTGCTCTGAGATTTCAGCTTTCGCTATACAGGAAGCTTTTCCCTTAGCTTAGATAGCTTTTGGATTGATTTTGTTTAATGGTATAACGATCTTTGCTTTAATTTGGAAACCCCCCTTGACTGTTCTCTGATTCAAGATGTCCGACCATTCTCAAGCTCCTACCCAAAGACGATGTAGTGTTAGGACTTGTATTAGGCGTCTTCCGAAGGCCTCGGTTGATCCTCACACCGTTTGTTCCGACTGTAGGGGAAAATCCTGTCAGTTGGAAGATCGATGTGAGGAATGTGCCGGGCTTTCGGAATTTGATTTTATTCAATTCCTCAAGTATACGACTAAGTTAGAGAGGGAGAGAGTTAGGAGGAGTTCTGCTCGCTCTTTGCTTTATTCCTCCCCCCATGATCCTCAACCTTTTCCTCCCCCTGTAGTGGCTACCCCCGAACCTATTATTAGTGCTCAGCCTGATATGTCGGATGTTTTACGTGCCATTCAGGCTTTAGGTGATAAGGTGGAGTCGGTAGTGAGTGACCACAAGTTTCTCTTGGCAGATGTCAAGGAACTTAAAGTGAAAAGTGCAGTGGGAAGTGGTAGTGCCAGGCCTAGTGTCAGTGTCAGTGTTGCGCATGAGGATACTTCTGTGCGTGCCAGTCGTCCTCCCAGTCCGGGACCTCTTGCAAGCTCCCAAGCCCAGGGGAGAAGCAATGTCGAAGGGCAAAAGGGTTCGGCAGGCCTTGATCGGCGCACAGTAGTATCCTCAGTGGTTGCGGGCGTATCTTATAGAGATCGTCACTTCCACTCTCAGACGATTGAGCCCTTAATTTCCTCGTCTGCAGAAGATGTTTCCGGGAGGAAACGCTGGACCCAGGTCTCAAGGCCTCTTAAGCGTAAGGTCCAGACCGCGCGAGTCCAACAGCCCAGGTGTAGCCACTGGGCTAGTTCGGACTCGCCGCAGTCATCGGATGGCTGCACGCCTCCTAAGAGAGGTAAAGCGATGCCTCAACAGACCTCAACTTCTGTTAAAGCTATGCCTCAACAGACCTCAACTTCTGTTGATCCCAAGTTGGCTATGCTGCAGACTATGCAGTCGAAGCTTGCGGTGTTGATGCAGGAGTTTCAGGCAGAGAAGGTTAACACACCTCCTCCTGCGAGCGCTCCTCCACCTCTGCGCAGTCCAGCCTGCCAGACGTATGATGTTGAGGTTCCTCAAGCTACCTCCATGAGTGAGCTGCCGCATTGGGAGTTGCCAGATACCAGCGCTGTGCAGCAACCTCCACTTTCCTTGAGGCAGGAGCCTCTTGCCACGCGGCAACCTCCTCAACACTTGGGGCAGGAGCCTTTTGCTTTGCAGCAACCTCCTCTACCCTTGAGGCAGGAGCCTCATGCGTTGCAAACATCCTCGAGGCAGCAACCTCTTGCGGTGCGACAACCTCCACCATCCTTGAGGCAGCAACCTCAACTCTTGCGGCAGCCACCTCCACTTTCCTCGAGGCGAGAACCTCAACTCTCGAGGCAAGCACCTCAACTCTTGAGGCTAGAACCTCAACTCGTGAGACAAGAGCCTCTCTCTGCGCAGCCACCTCAACCCTTGAGGCAAGCGCAACTCTTGAGGCAGGAACCTCATGCTATGAGGCAGCCACCTCAACGCATGCAGCAACCACATTCTTCTCAGCTTGAGCCGCTTCCCATTCAACTTGAACCGCAGACTATGCAGCATGAGCCTCATGCTTTACAGCATTCGCCTCTCACCACGCTTGCTCCTCAGACCCCCGCAGAACCTCCTTCATCCCAGCCTCATGACTTTGTCATTACCAGCCCTCATCCTCTTCAGCAGAGACTTGAGGATGAATCCGCAAGTGCGCATGCACCCGCTCTTCAGGATTCAGCCATTCAGCATACCGCTTTATCGTTACCTCTCGCTTCTCAACCCTCAGGTGATGAGGTTTCTGAGGATGAAGCTGCTCACCTGGATGATCCTTCATCTGATGTGGAGGAACCCAAGTCATTGCCACCCTCCATTGACTTTCGCAAGGTCCTAACTCTGTTCAGAGAGTTATACCCTGAACACTTTGTTTCTGCTACCCCTCGCTCTCCTCCATCCGAGTTCTCTCTAGGCATGCAACCTATTAAGTCTGCCTACACTAAGCTTGTCTTCGCTAGATCATCAAAGAGAGCTTTGAGAATGTTAGGGGATTGGTTGCAGTCCAAGCAGCAACTGGGAAGGACGTCTTTTATGTTTCCGCCTCCTAAGCTGACTTCTAAGGCGGGCGTCTGGTATGCCACGGGAGAGGAACCAGGCTTGGGGGTCCCTGCCTCTGCCCAGGCTGACTTCTCAAGTTTGGTTGACTCTCCACGAAGGTCGGCTATGAGACGCTCTAAGGTCTGCTGGACCTTTTCTGACCTGGACCACTTCTTAAAGGGAGTCTTTCGCGCCTTTGAAATTTTTAATTTCCTCGACTGGTGCCTGGGGGCCTTGAGCAAGAAGACTGCCCCTTCTGACAAAGACTCGGCCATGCTGATCATGTCCTGTATGGACAAAGCAATTCGCGATGGTTCCGGCGAACTTGCCTCTATGTTTGTATCGGGAGTCCTCAAGAAAAGGGAACAACTTTGCTCCTTCCTTTCCACTGGTATCACCTCTTGCCAAAGGTCACAGTTACTTTTTGCTCCTCTTTCTAAGTTCCTGTTTCCTGAGGATCTTATCAAGGAAATGTCTGCGGCTCTTATACAGAAGGATACGCATGACCTCGTGGCCTCTTCAGCACGGAAGGCTAAGGTTGCACCTTCAGTACCAAGAACTTACCGCACCCCAGTGGCTGATACTCCTGCTACCAGATTTATTCCGCCCTTTCGTGGCAGAGCCCCCAGCCGAGGAGGTACCCGCCCAAACGGTCACAGGGGCAGGTCCAAGAAAGGTACCAAGTCTTCGAAAAGCAAACATTGACTCTCCTCCTCTCCAGACAGCTGTAGGAGCCAGACTCAAGACCTTCTGGCAAGCTTGGGAAAGAAGAGGTGCAGACGCCCAGTCTGTCAAGTGGCTAAGGGAGGGTTACAGGATCCCATTCTGCCGCAATCCCCCTCTGACCACTTCTCCCATCAACCTCTCTCCCAACTACAAGGAAAAGGACAAGAGGCTAGCGTTACATCAAGAGGTGTCGCTCCTGTTACAGAAGGAGGCAGTGGTGATAGTCCGGGATCATCAATCCCCGGGCTTCTACAACCGTCTCTTCCTGGTGGCCAAGAAGACAGGAGGTTGGAGACCGGTGCTGGACGTCAGTGCGCTCAATGCTTATGTCACCAAGCAGACATTCACTATGGAGACGACGAAGTCGGTCCTAGCAGCGGTCAGGCAGGAGGACTGGATGGTCTCGTTGGATCTGAAAGACGCCTACTTTCACGTCCCCATTCATCCAGACTCCCAACCTTTTCTGAGATTCGTTTTTGGAAAGGTTGTGTACCAATTCCAAGCCCTGTGTTTTGGCCTAAGCACGGCACCTCTGGTGTTTACGCGACTGATGAGGAATATTGCGAAATTCCTCCACTTGGCGGACATCAGAGCCTCCCTTTATTTAGACGACTGGCTTTTAAGAGCCCCCACAAGTCGTCGCTGTCTGGAGAGTCTCAGATGGACTTTGGACTTGACCAAGGAACTGGGTCTTTTGGTCAACTTAGAGAAGTCCCAGCTTATTCCTTCCCAAACCATCGTTTACCTGGGAATGGAGATTCGGAGTCAAGCTTTTCGGGCTTTTCCGTCGGCCCCAAGAATCAACCAAGCCCTAGAGTGCATCCTGAGCATGCTGAAGAGGAACAGATGCTCGGTGAGACAGTGGATGAGTCTAACAGGGACCCTGTCATCGTTAGCCCTGTTCACCGAGTTAGGGAGACTCCACCTCCGCCCCCTTCAATACCATCTAGCAGCTCACTGGGACAAGAATATGACGCTCGAAGCGGTCTCTATTCCTGTTACCAAAGAGATGAAGACTACTCTCATGTGGTGGAAGAGCAACATCCTTCTCAAGGAGGGTCTCTCGTTAGCTGTTCAGACCCCCAATCTTCATCTCTATTCGGACGCATCAGACTCGGGCTGGGGCGCGACCTTGGACGGACAGGAATGCTCGGGAACATGGAACAAGGAACAGGAAACGCTTCACATCAATTGCAAGGAGTTGTTGGCAGTACATCTGGCCTTAATGAACTTCAAGTCCCTCCTGCTAAACAAGGTGGTGGAGGTGAACTCCGACAACACCACAGCCTTGGCGTACTGTACATCTCCAAGCAGGGAGGGACTCATTCGAGGAAGCTGTACGAGATAGCAAGGGACCTCCTCATTTGGTCAAGAAGTCGAAACCTCACGCTGGTAACGAGATTCATTCAAGGCAATATGAATGTCTCGGCAGATCGCCTCAGCAGGAAGGGTCAAGTCATCCCCACAGAATGGACCCTTCACAAGAACGTGTGCAACAGGCTTTGGGCCTTGTGGGGTCAGCCAACGATAGATCTGTTCGCTACCTCGATGACCAAGAGGCTCCCATTGTACTGTTCCCCAATCCCAGACCCGGCAGCAGTTCACGTGGATGCTTTTCTGCTGGATTGGTCCCACCTCGATCTATATGCATTCCCGCCGTTCAAGATCATCAACAGAGTTATTCAGAAGTTCGTCTCTCACGAAGGGACACGGCTGACGTTGGTTACTCCCCTTTGGCCTGCAAGAGAATGGTTCACAGAGGTACTGCAATGGCTGGTCGACGTTCCCAGGACTCTCCCTCTAAGAGTGGACCTTCTACGTCAACCTCACGTAAAGAAGGTACACCCAAGCCTCCACGCTCTTCGTCTAACTGCCTTCAGACTATCGAAAGACTCTCTAGAGCTAGAGGCTTTTCGAAGGAGGCAGCCAGAGCGATTGCCAGAGCAAGGAGGATATCCACTCGCAGAGTCTATCAATCCAAGTGGGAAGTCTTCAGAAGCTGGTGCAGAGCCAATGCAGTTTCCTCTACCAGTACCTCTGTAACCCAAGTTGCTGACTTCCTGTTGCATCTTAGGAATGTTAGATCTCTTTCGGCTCCTACGATCAAAGGGTACAGAAGTATGTTGGCAACAGTTTTCCGCCACAGAGGCTTGGATCTTTCCTCCAACAAAGATCTACAGGACATCCTTAAGTCTTTCGAGACCTCTAAAGAACGTCGCTTGTCCACTCCAGGCTGGAATCTAGACGTAGTCTTAAGGTTCCTTATGTCTCCTAGATTTGAACCTCTCCAGTCAGCCTCTTTCAAAGACCTTACTCTCAAAACTCTTTTCTCGTCTGCCTTGCAACAGCCAAAAGAGTTAGTGAGGTTCACGCCTTCAGCAGGAACATAGGATTCACATCCGAAACAGCTACATGTTCCTTACAGCTCGGGTTTTTGGCAAAAAATGAACTTCCTTCACGTCCTTGGCCTAGATCGTTCGAAATTCCTAGCCTTTCCAACATGGTGGGTAACGAGCTAGAGGGAGTTCTTTGCCCTGTCAGAGCTCTAAAGTACTATCTTAAAAGGTCAAAACCTATACGAGGACAATCAGAGGCCTTATGGTGTGCCATTAAGAAACCTTCGATGCCTATGTCCAAGAACGCAGTTTCGTATTACATAAGGCTTCTGATTAGAGAAGCTCATTCTCACATGAAGGATGAAGACCTTGCTTTGCTGAAGGTAAGGACACACGAAGTGAGAGCTGTGGCTACTTCGATGGCCTTCAAACAGAACCGTTCTCTGCAGAGTATTATGGATGCAACCTATTGGAGGAGCAAGTCAGTGTTTGCATCATTCTATCTCAAAGATGTCCAGTCTCTTTACGAGAACTGCTACACCCTGGGACCATTCGTAGCAGCGAGTGCAGTAGTAGGTGAGGGCTCAGCCACTACATTCCCTTAATCCCATAACCTTTTTTAACCTTTCTCTTGAATGCTTTTATTGTTGTTTTGGGTTGTTACGGTAGGCTAAGAAGCCTTCCGCATCCTAGTTGATTTGGCGGGTGGTCAATTCTTTCTTGAGAAGCGCCTAGGTTAGAGGTTGTGTAGAGGTCCTTTAGTATGGGTTGCAGCCCTTTATACTTCAGCACCTTAGAGTTGTTCAGCCTCCTAAGAGGAACGCTGCGCTCAGTAAGGAAGACGAACTTATTAAAGGCAGAGTAATGGTTCAAGTCGACTTCCTTACCAGGTACTTATAATTTCATTGTTATTTGAATAACTGATAATATGAAATACGGGATACTTAGCTTCTTGATTAACATGTACACTGGTTTTCACCCACCCCCCTGGGTGTGAATCAGCTACATGATTATCGGGTAAGATTAATATTGAAAAATGTTATTTTCATTAGTAAAATAAATTTTTGAATATACTTACCCGATAATCATGATTTAATTGACCCACCCTTCCTCCCCATAGAGAACCAGTGGACCGAGGAAAAATTGAGGTGGTGTTGACAAGAAGTACTGCAGTACCTGGCCACAGATGGCGCTGGTGAGTACACCCCCCTCTTGTATAGCGATCGCTGGCGTATCCCGTCCGTAGAATTCTGTCGGGCAACGGAGTTGACAGCTACATGATTATCGGGTAAGTATATTCAAAAATTTATTTTACTAATGAAAATAACATTTCTCAGATCGTTTATTTATTTCCTTTCCTCACTGGGCTATTTTTCCTTGTTGAAGCCCTTGGGCTTATAGCATCTTGCTTTTCCAGCTATGGATGTAGCTTAGCTAGTAATAATAATGATAATAATAATAGCAATAATAATAATAATATTATTATTATTATTATTATTATTATTATTATTATTATTATTAATCCTCCAGATTGCAATGTCTAAAAGCAGAATTGTGCCACAGTTTCTATCGGGCAAAGGGTAACTCTAGAATTTTTGTAGGATCGGTTTATGCCAAGTTTCAATATGGTTTGGGTTCTAATGATCAGATCATTACATCATACTAGTATAGTATTCAAATCTGTAAGTCTGTGCGATCCATTTCATCCCTGAAATTTGCATTTTCAAAGGCTTTCCAAATTATACCTGTGTTAGGTACAGTCAAATAATTCCTTCATCCAATACTGCTCTCAAAAGAAGAGGAAGGAAAAGAAACTACCTTCACTCTGAAGCAAAGGTAAAAGGATATTAAAGGAGGAAATGCAGACTAATCAAAATTGAATAAAGAAAGTTAGGAAAAGATCTAGTCTGCCCTTTTGTAAGAAACAGAATTTTATTGAGATTACAGTACTTATTTCTTTACTCACCTGGCATTCATATTGTTTTACTCTCAGATCTGGTTACATGTTGATACTGGCATGCGAAACAAGATTTCTTTGGAATTTATGTCATATTGGATTCCCTGTTCTAGCCTTACACAGGAAAGTCCTTGGAGACCATGCAACACCTCCCCAAAAATAGATTTTTCCTTTGTCAGAACCCTTTTTTTTTTATAATTTAATCCAATCCATACAGTAATGAATAAATGACAGACATTATGAAATGAGGAGTTTAGTGATGGTAAGTTTTAACTCCTGCACTGTAAATGAAACCTACTGCTTGGTGATGGGTTTCATTTAAAAGAGAATAGGAGAGCAAAGAAAATTTATCTCCCATCTGCTTAGGGCGTAGTATATCACGTGATAATTGAGCTTGATCTCAACAATACATGTGTACCCTTAAACAAAAATTCATCATAAAAGTTTTACAAGAACCCTATACATTGTTCTTAGCTAATGATCAAATTCTTAAAAATCATTACTTATGAATCTGTTATATGCTGACTATTTTTTTCATAAATTTCAGTGTTCAGTTATTAGTCTAGTGTTCTAGTTAAACTAATTAATGATAGTAATGGGCCAGGCATATGTGTAGAAATTTGAATTGGTGATATAATTGACTATTTTATCGATAAATGATTGTAAATCTTGTATAACAAAATTAATATTACCAGTATGATATGATTCCATTGTAATTTTCATATATTCATGTGAAGAAAACTTAGATACCATTATCTGGTTTATTGTGATATGTTAAAATCATGTACATGCATTTGGATCATTCTGTTATACAATAGTATTCTGTGTGAATTCATGTAAAATAGCAAGCTTCAGCACTGCTTCTTCAAGAGGATTTTAATATGTAAGAATTATTTGAAGGCAAGATTTTTTGAGGGCAAGGATTGTAGTAGCTGAATAGAAAGAAAAATTATGCTGGATATTATCAAGGTTAGTTTCCTAAAGTCCTGAAGGAATACAGTATATTAGTTATGCACTGTAGTTTTCATCTGAAATTAATTTGTTGAACCAATATAGTAACATAAAGATTTTAGTGTAAAGTACTCTGTTAGTTTTTCCTAAATTAACATTTCATATAGATATTCGATAAATCAGTCATATTGTCCAAATCTACTTTTTCACCATTTAATTGCACCTGTGTAGTTTTCCATAAAACCCTATTTCTAAGGTACATTTCAGAATTTTATTATTTTCAAGGTCCTAAGGGATTTACAGTGGCAGAAGTATTAATATTGAAAGTAGTGTTTTGGGGAAAAATAATTTCACTGTAGTTTGTAGATCATTTAGATTTGCACTTGTAATTTTTATTAGTTTCTAAACCAATATTGTGCAGCTGTATTGTATTAACAATATTAGGGATAGAACACCATTAGTATAACGTTGTTTTCATATTAGGTTTTGCTTAATAATGATAGAATAGATATACAATTTATTTATTTCTTGGAAAATAAATGATAAACTGCTTTGTTTATTCCTACGCGGATACAAACTTCCGACTCATTTAAGTGGGTCACTCCTAACCTCATTTTCTACGAACAGACAGTGAAAAGAAAAAGTGTTTGTTTGCATCATAATACAGTTGCTAGGCAACTCCAGTGTTCACAATCGCATGACACCCTTCTGGTCGTTGCATTAGAGGAAGTATCCCTTCCTCTCTACAATCTAGACCTCCGCATTCACCCTGAAATCCCTTATAGTGTTAGTGCTTGTGTTTTTTTGTTCAATATTCACTGTCAATTGCGATACTATCATTATCTATACTTTACAAGTGTGTACAATTATGGCTAGTAAACCTAATATCATGCGTTCATGCCTGGCTCTGATGGGTGCCCTTGTGGTGCCTTTATGGGTCTGGTAGATGTTGATCTGCATCCCGTTTGCCCCTCATGTTCAATGGAATCACCATGTGAGTACTGTAGGGAGTGACCATCCTTGCAATGGGAGATATTCTCATCCCAAGAAATGATCCAAATGAGATTACTCTCCTTTGTCCTCTTCCAGCAACGTTAAGAAACAAAAGTTTGTTTCTATAGTGAAAGTTATCCCCCAACCTGGTCCTTCGTGTCGTGAACCTACTGAGGCTCCAGTCACGGATGACGACGGCCATAATTTTGTTATTGTTTTATCACTGTTGATAATGTGAATTATGTTCTTGACTGATATTTATAGCAGATCCTTTGGCTATGGCCGTTACTCTCCCTGAGCCAGATTTGATCTCGGTACTGTCAGTCCCTGATTATCCTATTATGAATAGATCGCTCTCACCTCCTCACCTCCCACGAGTGTTTTGAGTCGTGATTATCCAGAGTTCTTTCCGCTCATGGAAGTATCTCAATTCAAATATTGAAAGTCTCCCCATGTTCCCGTTCGCAGAATTCTAGAGTTGAGCCTGCCATTTCCCCACGAGCCAGGCTTGCCTCGTACACCCAGGGGTCCTCGGCATTCATCTCCACTAAAGAGTTCCCAGGAATTGTTCCAGGACTTCATCTCTTTGTTACAAGGGAAGTGGGATTGCTTCGGCTGTGTCCACACCCCAAGACTTGGCCACACGAAGCTGCTCTTAACAATTGTCGTCTTCTCTTTCTAAGCCTACTGTACTAGTGTTAAGAGGTCGAGTGTGACAAAACCTTTACCAATTTCACGAGTATTGTTTCAAGGTTCAGCATAACAAGTCTGTATGCCTCGCTGTTCCTACGCGTGATGACGGGGCCCCACACACTGCCATTCTTACGAGTGATGCAGTTCATCTGTGGGTTGGTCAGGCCAACAAGTCTACATGAGTTGTCATTCCTACTCATGATGGCATCAATCCACATGATGTCATTTTGATGCGTGAGGATATTCCTCCACAAAGCAGCCATGTTAACGCTTGCTATGAGCTTGCTAACACTTCTCAAGTCTATTTACTAATGGAATACTCCAAGGGATGTGCTACATCGTCGCCTCATTATTTTAAAGTTTCCCCAGAATTTTGTAAGTTACTCGAGTAGAAAACCTGTTATTTTACTTGAACACCCGTACTAGTTCCATGTATAATATTCATAATGCTTCACATGTTACGTATTTTTCGGACCAGGGATAATATTATCTTTCAGATGAATCTTCCTTTCAGGTACTAGGAGTGGAAAGGGTGCCAGAAGCTTTGCTCCCCCTATCCCATGAGTTTCACCCCCATCTGATGTAGATGATGTCACAATTGTTAAGCGACAAATGGCAGGTCATGGAGAAATCCTTCTCCTCTTGTAAACCTAGCAAGGAAAAGGAGTTGAACTATTCCTGTTCTTTCTCCGCCGCCTCTTCTTGCCATAATGTGAATACAGTAAGGGAAAGAAAGGATGTCGTAGGAAATGTTAAGCATTAACTTATAACTGTCAAAAAGTTAAACAACCAGTTATCCCAAAAGTGGAATCACCACTTGATCATGATATTATCACTATTATTGATTCTCCGGAGAATCTCATTGCATGCGCGGGTACCAACTCATCTAATGTAGTCCCCGTTGAGGTCCCAATGTGGTTCAGAAGCATTGCAATTTATTAAAATAAAAAATATGAATCTTATCCATTGTTTGGATGTCCTAGATGAGCCTCCTCACACACAAACCATTAACAGACTGTGTGCTATTGATTATAGGCTATATTCTCTCAATTAAAAAGTCCTAGAGACCTAGACATAGGTTTGATACGTCGCTCTTTAACCAAATTAAAGACTTGCTAGATTTGTTAAAGGGGACTGTCCACTATGCGATGCATTTTTTTTTCTAATTATTCAAAATTTACAATTTCTCTATAGATTTTAGACATTTATAATACCTTCATCATATCAAAATTTCAAGTCATTTGATAAAAAATATTTTGATGTATTAGCAAAAATCATGATTTAAAAAAAAAATTTAGGTATATTTTTCTTAACTAATATGACACCAATTGTATTGAAAATCATACCATCAAAACTTCTTTATAAATTGAATATTTCTGTGACAGATTTTTTATTTTCCTTTTTTTCAATGAATTTTTTTCTTAATTTTCTTCGTCTAGAAGTAAAGTAATCATGAAAAAAAGAGAAAAAGGAAAATCAAAATTCTGTTACACAAAAGTGTGGGATTTTTATTCCTCTTTTCAATATCTTTCTACCTAAAATTGAACAATGAATTATGAGCTTCCAAAGATTTGCTATAGATTTTTTCTTTTTACTTAAAAAATCAAGATATCATTATTATGATAACCTTACTTTGTACTTTTATTGAAGGCTCCCTAAACGAGGTATTTAAACCGTGATTTTACTAATACACTTGGCATAAGGGTGGTATGAGTTGCCAGAGTTTTAGTCAGAATGTTCTAGCTTTGTACTTTCATGTTTCCCTTTCTTTTTGGTTCGTTTTTGTTGCTCTCTGCTTACTTTTTGTTCTTTCTATGACCCTAGGTAACATTGGCCTTGCTGTAAAGTTCACAAGGTCGTTGTGAAAACACAATGTACTGTACATACGAACTCCAAGTAAACAAACACATGCATTATAACTTCTATACGTCTCTAGAAACTCTGGCTGTTCTTCTCATAGATCGTAGTTTGCGTTCACCTACCCGCTACTGATGCCTTCCAGCTCTGCTTAACGCACAAGATTTCGAAACATCAGTGAAAAAATCGCTATATATACTGTATATGCAAAAATAAAAACACGCAAAGACAATTCTGTCAAACTCGGGCATGCAGACGATGCAGTAAGGATGACGTCATCATTTAAAGACAGCTATATCTTCATTATTTGTAAAAATAATTGGCTGAAACTTCTGGAGAGCATGTATGATATGTATATGCATACATAGAAACAATAAAACAATTTTTTTATTTTTTAAAGTTATGTCAAACACCATAGCAAATTTTAGCGGCTGAAAATTCCCCCAAAGACCAGTAGGTCCTCAAAGTTACTGCACTTGGCCCATTCTCGCCAGAGAAAATTCTATGTCGACTCTGGGTTTTTCAGAGCTCACTCCATATTGACTCTGATGTTACTAACTTTGTATTATCTGTATCAATTTATAAATTATCCAATCTCCTCTCTATCTTTTTGGTTACTGAAATGGCAAACATGGAGGTAGTGACTATGGCCGCGAGTCAAGCCTGTTCTTTGCTTAACCGTGATGGATTATCATTATAATTATTTACATATACAGTATATATATGATTATCATTGTTATATGTCCTTTTATTGCTAATACACATTTAGCATATATGTTGTGTTAGGAATACATGTATGCAAGTATTCTTGTTTATTGGAGCATAGGGAATACTATGTAGCATTTATATAATCTCATGTGGCATGCATTTCATATTTTAATTATCTGGTATTATTGCAACCAGTCTTTCCCGTAGCCCGCCACTGTTCACAGCTCCTCCAGTGTACAGTATTACGTTTATTTTGATTATTTTCACACATTATATGGCTTAAGGACTTACGCAAGTGTTTCTGTGAAAACCTTATTTACTTTATATCTAATGATAACTAAGAAACCGCTGGTCTGGAGCGGTGTCCTGCTATGTGCTCACAGAAAATCTTAGAGATGAACAAGCCCTTAAACAGTTTGAAGATCTGTGAAGGTCACAAGCCAAAATCCTAGAATTCCTGTTACATCAAACTGTCTCCCTTTGGGGAAAATGTATCCTAGAAAGATGTGATGCATTTTTAGCCAGTTGCTCTAAGCAGCTGTTTCCTTGGAATGTGTTACGCCTGAGAAATTCAGATCTAGTGACCTCTCCTTCTCTTTTTCCTCCTTTGGATGTGGCTATGGCCATATAAAAGGTCGAGAAGTTTGGTCAAGCTTCCCTGATGAGGATAGTAGCAGCACCAAGGATGCCTACCCATCAACAACTGCAAAAAAAACTCATTTCAGCCTCCAACAGAGTTAAAACAACTTATGAGGCAAGTCCCCAGACCGACATTTCGATGTAGACAATATCCCTCCGGACGTAGTTGCGGTTACAGAGCCTCCCGCTAGAGAGGCGTGTCCCCCAGCTTGCCACCAGTGGGGTTATGCCCATAAAGCTATTGGTTCAGGTAGCAGTCCTTTTGGGCCAATCCCTGAATGGTAGAGGACCTTCATTCAAGGTATCAAGTCCCTTTCATAGACTGTCTGCCTCCTGACCTGGACTCTGACAGCCCGAACATGTTACTTGAAAGGCTCAGTAAAAGACAATATAGGTTGACAATGGACTAAGCAGATTTGATCAGCTGATTTGAATGTAAATAATGCATGAGATTATAATTCGCTATGTTTTTACTTATAGATACGATACTAAAATGTAAATATTACATGCATTATTATTGGATCTAGTTAAGTGAAACACCAGTTTAATCAAAACCCGGTTTTTTTTAGATATAGCTGTAATTTTTACCACCGTAAATGGATACACACTGTACAGAGAGAGCTAGAACCAGCTGGGTGTAGAGATAGATAGTGGTGCACAGCGCTTCCAGTGTAAAGGAGCACGGGATATTTGAAATCATGGCCCACCTTGAATTTTATTACAATTTTTGATAATTTTCATTAAATAGGTATTGCATTGTTCTTGGCCATCCCAATGTGCTGTTGCCAACTATTAGAGATCAAATTTTCAATGTTGGGTAAACAATCATCTCAAAGATTGTTTTTTTTGGGGGGTAGGTGAAAAAATGAAACCGTGATTAACGAGGTCTGACTGCTCCTTGAGGTTATATTGTTTAACAGAAGTTTCATTTGAATATTTATCTTACAGCTTGTGTTATATTAGTAGATTATAATCATGATTGTAGATTGGTGATTGTAGAGTTGTGTAGGAATATCCACTTGATTTATGAATTATTAGGAAAATGGGTTAGAGCAAGATGTAAAGTAACTCCAATTAATGAAAATTATAAGACATTTCAGTTTTAAGAAGACTATATCTTCTTTTGACCTTATTAGTCCCACTGTATAGTGTGGTTACCTGCTCAAGTCTACTTTCTTCATCTATTTCTATTCCTTACTGCGTGTTCCCCCAGTCCCATCCCACCCATATTCCTCCTCACCACATCCATCCATCAGCTTGTAGATATTCCACACTCCTTCCCATCACTGGCATGTTCTTAGCTTTCTTTATTGTTTTTACTGCCTCCCATCTTATTACACGGCTATAGTATCTCAGACGGGCTTCCCTAGCCTTATCTTTTATATTACATATACCACACCTTATATCTTGACTCTCCTTCCTTCCCAGTAGTGATATTCCAGCAATCAATCTTACTATCCTCATCTTTGTTCTTACCAACAGTCCACCCCCTTTCCTCTTAAGTGCACAAGTTTCTGACCCATATAATAGTAGAGTCTGACAGCTGTCTTACAAATCCTAATTTTTGAGGTGTAATGCCATTTTCTTACCTAAAACAACTTTTTACTTATCTCCATTTTTGCCATTCTTCTTTCACATTGCCTCGCTGCTTTTCCAGTACCTCCCTCCCTCTGTAAATATTGATCCCAAGTAATTAAACTCATTGTTTTGTTTTATCACCATGTTTACTTTTTCATATCCTTCTCTACTATTAATATTTGCTTTCTTTCCAATGTTCACCTTCAATCCTTTCCTTTCTTGGGCTCCTTTCCATGCTAAAAACCTTTCTTGCAGTTCTTTTGTGTCTATCATAAAAAAATCATGAGCAATTATCAGCTCCCATTATTCTTTATTGTTCTAAGTTTTGATGACAGTGTCTTTAATTATGAGGAATAGGAATGGACCCAGAGTAGATCCCTGATGGACGCCAACATGTAAACTTTTTTTTGTCCTAGATACTTCTCTTGGACTTGGATTCCTATAAAGATAGCATCCACTGCACTCTTTCCTTTCATAAACCCAGACTTATGCTGATTTATATATATTGACTGTCTCCCCCTTCCTTTTATTATTTTTTCTACTATCTTGAAGACATGCCCCAAATGCTTTATTCGTCTGTAGTTCCCACAATTTTACATGTTTCCATTTTGTTTATACAATTTAATCATCCAACTATCTTCTCAGTTCTTTGGTATTTCCTTTTATATCCCAGATCCTTTCCAATGGTGTGAACACCCAGTCCTTGCCTAGATTTCTTAATGCTGTAATCATTTCTTTTGTTACCTGTAATCTTCCTGCAGCTTTATTTTTCCTTTCTCTGTGGCATTCTCGACTTCACTCTCTAATCTTTGCTATGGATCCATTTTCACTTTCTCTCTGATGTTTGCTATTGGTCCAACTGGAGGAATATTTTCCCAGTTCTTTACACTCCTTCTCAGTATTTAATAGTTGGGAAAAATATTATTTCCATTTTCCCTAGACTTTCTCTTCCTCAATAAAGGTATTTCCATTTTCATTTTTGATAATTTTTACCTCATCTACATTGTGCTTGTCTTTTCTCACTGCTTCTGCAATTCTGCTGATTATCTTTTTTCCCTCTGGTGTTCCCATCACATCATACCACTATCTCCTGACTTCTCCCTTTGTAATTGTTACCATTCTCTTTGTTTCCCATTTTATCTGTCTATATTCCTCACTTGTTTGATGTTAGTTATCTTCTTCCTCCCTCTGGTTATACTCTTTTCTTTCATAGCTGTTTGAACTTGTAAATTCTATCACCATTTTTCTTTTTCTTGCTGCTGACCCTACAATCTCTTTCATAACATCCCATATATTGCCAGGTAATTAGGGCATTCCATTTACATATATCTTTCTCTTTCCACTTTACTTCTGAACTCTCTCACCTTCTCTCTCTTCTATTTCAAAGTTTTGATCATCCTATACCAGGCTGTTTTTTTTTCCTTATTGCTTTCAACTCAATATCTACCACCATCAGTTTATGTGAAGCTACAACATATTCATTTGGAGTAACCTTACAATCCATGATAATTTTCTTGTCTTTCATACTAACCAATTTGCATCTTTTGTCCACTTTTATGTTACCAGATGACTCCTCAAATTGTATATTCAAGACCACCAGATTCATAGCTTCTGCTAATTTCACCATCTTTGTTTCTTCTTCCAAAAACAATTCCTCCATTTATTCCTATAAAGCAATTAGAACTCACCCCTACATGGGCATTCAAGTACCCAGATAACATTATTAGTTTACTTCTTGGAACTGTTTTTATATATTCCTCTAATTTCTCTGAATTCCTCTTTTCTTTTTTTTTACTACACCTTTTTTTTAGCCTTATGCTGAGATGATATACCAAACTCTTATGATCGCTGGTAAATGTGAGGGACCGACAAAGTCTTTGTTAACATTTTACTTGTGCTGTAGTGTCGAAGGGCCTTACAGGCCCCAGTGCTGGGTTATTTAGCCTAAATTCATAAACTCATTCAAACATTTTACTTCCATAAAATTAACATGAATTTACTTTTTTTTCCAGAGTCAAGATGAGCAAAAACATATTCTCCAAGATTTTCACAAGGTTTTATGCCAAAAGTTCAAAGGACCAAAACATCCATCATGTTAATGGGCCTTAAATATAAAGGCTGCATGAGTGTCTGTTGTATACATTTTGTAATGGCTTAAATTGTTGTATGTAGATAGGTGTGCATTGTATCAGCTTTGCTATTGTGTTGGTTATGCTGCTGAATATTTAATTCACAGTAACTATGTTTATAATGGAAAAGTCACTAAAAAGCAAGCAAGTCAAGCTAACTGTTTAAATGATACTGAATGTATCTATTTACGGGAATTCCAGTATTCACACGTTCCTTTTTTTTTTTACGAAGTGAGTATTGTTTTGTAGATTTGTGCAGTGGGGGTGGGGAGATTTGTAAATCAAGGAAGATGCTCTGAAGGAATGCGTATGTTCAGAAAGTATCTATTCTTTGGATATAAAATTTTTAGATACCCTGCAACTCCTTCAAAGTAGTCCTACTAATTTGACACATTGAGCACCATGTTGGCACTGACCAAAATATTTTGAAAGCTGGTTTTCAGTGTCTTCCACCGGATCTTTATAACTTATTTCTTTTCAAATTGAGAGTAATTGTTTTCATGACCTTTTACCAATATATTTTAAACTTGAGTAGACATGTATGACTCAGAAATTAAAGCACCGTCATCCAAGTGGAAACTTGAAGGGTGGCCTCAGTCATGAAAGCCACTGCAGTTTTTAATTTAGTTGCAGTCTATTAGAAATATAACTACTATCATTTGCTTCAAAAGACCTGACCTTTGGAAAGTTGCAAGTTGTTATTTAAAATGTATCTTGACATTACCCCTGCCCAATCCTATCAAATGTTTTTGCAACTTTTTCCTGATTGTAACATTCCAGAGGTCCCTTGGGCTTCCTATACACCAGTCACAAGCCATTGGGAATTTTGTATAGTTTTTTAGCTTGAACCCCTACTGAAGGGTACCTAATTTTACAAGGAGGAAAGACCATGTCAGATACAATGAAGCACCTACAGGTGGTACTAAAAATCAACTTTGGAAAGTGTTTCAGTAATTTGAAAGTGCTATGTGCATGTGTCAAATTGTCGTCTTTGAGGAGGTAGTGTCAAGTTCAGAGGTCTATTACTATCTGAACAGATCTCACGTATCATGATAAATATTTACACCTTTCAATTTTAACGTGTACATACTGTATTTATTTTCTTGAAGCTTTTCATAGTGTAATATTTATTCAGTAGTTTTGTATTTTTGTATGTAAAGCATTATGTAATGAGGAAGAAGTGTGAAGGTTGTGATCAGATGGCATCTTTGATATAGATTTTAAAGGCTTTATGAACTTGCTGTTTGTTTTCCTTTTCTCATGGTGTTCTCAAATGAGATATTAATAATGATCTCTCTATCTTTGATGTTAAATTAGGTATAAGTTTTATTGTGTACTTGGAGCAGATCGAGAGGAAAATCAGCACTGTACAAGTATCATGCCACTAGGTGAGAGATTATTTTATAAATAGTTATTTCTTGCATTTTTATTGTGATAGTTTGATTAATTTTTGTCCGTTATTAAACCATTTTTCTGTAATTCCTAATTTCTCGGTTAATGCCATTATGGAAAAATATTGCTTTGTATAGTTTTCCAATGGGAATTTTTGGTTAAAATACAATAGCACACATCATGCTGGAAATTTTATATGCTTGTTATTACCCTGTTAATCTCTAAACAGAACTCATAAAGAAATGCACAAATACATGTACTGTATGTTATAATTATATTAACAAAGCAGTTTCCCGTTTTGAATCAAATTTGTTTACACTATTTCTAAAGATGTCATAACTATTGAAATTGTTGTTAATGATATCTTTATTATATTTCCATGTAAAAGTCATTTGTTGAATCATTCCTTTTGATAGTAATATTTGACATGAAGAGAACTCAGTGTCAAAACAGTGACAGAAAAAGAGGGGAGTAGCCTATTATAAAGTTTTAAGAGATAAAACCAAAACTCTGTTATGAAATATAATTTATGTTGATAAATTGAAAATCCACTAAGTTGTGTAAGAAAATGTGGTAAAAAGCAAAAAATTAAAGGAAGCACTGTATTTGAATCGGTTATTAAGTCTGGAGTATATTAAGTTTTTAGATTTACTTTATATGCATCAAATTTTCCTCTCATTTTAATCTAGCTTATACATAAGAAAGTCCTCAACTTGAACACTTGTATAGGTTCCAAGAGGCTGTTTGCAAGTCAAATGTTTGCCTGGGGTAGGTCTAACCTGAATCCCATGTATATGGTTTCCAGCTACTAAAGTCAATTGACAGTGTCTATATATTTTCAAAGGACATTGGTAATTTATAAGAGTTCTCAGTTTTATGCAAAATAATTTTGATTATATAATTAATTAGGTTTATTTTGAATTGCACAGGCTGTATTTACTTGGCATGATTTTATTCATTTTTGCTTTAAGCATCTTTGCCAATTAAAATGTTAAACCTTTCTTCTTAATGCTGATTTATTTTGATTTAGATTGGGTTTTTTTGGATTATTTTGAAGTGCCAGGAAATATTAAACTCATATACTACCCAGATTTTGAGGTTTAAAATACACTTTTTTACCAGTGTGTAAAAATATATTATATTAGCCATATCAGTGTATCTGTGGTCATAGATATAGATGGTACTTTCATTTTCAGATACAAGTTGAAAGTGAGTGTCTGTGTTAGAGTATATATCTGTGAATATTGAAGTGCTCATTGTTTACATTGAATAGCTTTTTTTCAAAACTATATGTAGCAAAAATATAATTGTAATTAAAACTTTGTTGTAACAATACAATTTCAGGAAAAATATTTTTGAAAATTAACTTGAAAATAGTTTCATGGTTTCATTGCAGTCTTCATGTCCAAATTTAATTCCAAGTTCTCTTTACTGTCACTGCATTTTAATTCAATTTGTTGGTTTCAGAAATATCATTCAAGTTACCAGAATTGCTATGGTCTCTCTAGTGATATAATAGGTGATTGCAGCTCAGTCTATCATGACTATTTGTTAGTTAATTTGTTTAGTTCAGAATAGTGTACTTTGATCAGTTATCAAACTTTTAAATATTTTAACCATTTGATCTAATCTGCTTAATAATGGTAGACTCCCACTTTAGATACATTTGTAGTACTAGCTTACCAACCATGTTTCAAAATCTCATAAATTAAGAAAGACCTGCCAGATTAGCCGTAGGCTAGAACACGTCAAAATACACGATATAATGTAACTTGCAATTTAAACTGATTTTAGGATCTTTATTCACAATTAGCACTTGTTTAGAACCCTAACCTAAAATATAATTTTGAATCCCCAAATACTTCCCCTTCAAAAACTTTTATTGTAATTTAAATATTTTCATCCAGCATTGCAATTTTTGTTGTGACCCTTAGTCTAAAACATGTCGGTCTAAATCACCAAACACTTCCTCGTTGAATACTAAATCCCATTCAGTTTTAGTAACATTAGTTTTCCAAGTTTACCCTTGAAATGGCCGTTCACATATGGATGCCAACAATTTTAAGAAAAGATTTGATGTCAT
Source organism: Palaemon carinicauda (assembly GCF_036898095.1). NCBI lineage: Eukaryota > Metazoa > Arthropoda > Malacostraca > Decapoda > Palaemonidae > Palaemon > Palaemon carinicauda. The sequence goes on along the minus strand of NC_090725.1, from coordinate 257,536,243 downwards.
AGTTCATTATGATCTTGCTCTTTATCTTTATCAAATTTGTCCTTTAATTATTGAAATGGATATACTTGTATAATTAAAGGACATTGTAACTTATGGTGCTGTCCATAATTGTTGAAATCCTTAATCATTAGGTCTCTTAAGCTCTAGATCCTACTGTATTACTGATTGTCTACACACTATTGCAGAAATTTAAGGATAAGAATCACTATACTGTATGTCTCACTTTGACCAAGAAACATTTATTTTGCCTTTGCAGAATTTGTCAAGAGTTTTCTACGTTAGTTAAGCACTGAAGATTAAAAAGTATTAATCACACTAGGTGACAAGGGTTTACTGTACTGTACTGTAATTTATTAATTTTTATATAAGAAAAAATTCTTAATTCCTTAGAAGTTTTATTAAGTTTAACTGAATTTATCATGTAAACATATTGGTATTTGTGTGCAACATGGTTATTTGAGTTTGGATGAGCAGTTACTTAATTTGTATTTTCTGTAGATGCCACATTATTAACTAAATGGTACACTAGACAGTTTGTTGATAAAAGATTGTGGATAAATTTTTTTTTTTTTTTTTTTTTTTTTTTTTTTTGTACAATATGTTTGACTTTAGCAGACTTGCTTGGGTTTAGCACATAATTTGATTCTAACAATTTTTCCCCTTTTGAATATTATTGATATTAGTGGCACATTTCTATTTTTTGAAATATATTTGGAAGGGGTTAGTAATTCCTAGTGAATAAAAATTTGTTATAGTTTTTAAGATATAAAGTAATATTACATGATTCTTTATTTTATATTTCCAGTGATAAAAGGGGTTATGTGGAGATGCTGTCACACCCTGTAATATGATAATGAATTTTTATAGGTTTTGTGTCTTAAAGCTCTATTGATATTGAAATTTATTTGTTGTATATTTTCTTATTTAAAGTCAGATTTGGTCTACTTAATATAACACTAAATATGCATTAAGAATGTGTTTATGCATCTTGTGAATGGCTTTTAGCATGATGTTAATTGCAACAGTTGTGGTGAAAATGTCCTCCTTGTCCATTTCTATTGAATAGAAGTCAAATACGAAAGCAAACTAAGAGGCCAAATGGCATTGGGTGCTTTTGGTGTGAGGATATCCTTAATATGACTATCTTGAAGATTTTGTCATAAAAACAAACTTATCAATCATGATTAATATTGATATGCACTGTGAAATTAAAGCTAATTGTAATTGATAACTTTGCCATGAGCCAATACAGTTTACATTTTTTGGTAGACTGTACAAGGGAATTATTTTAATGGCTGTTGTTGTTAACAATTATTATTATTATTATTATTATTGTTGTTGTTGTTGTTGTTCTTAGCTTGGTTCATTCCTGAATAATCATTCAAAATTAATTTTTCAAAACAGTCATATTAAGAAAATTATTAATTCAATGTATGTGGCGTAGAAAAAGAGTGTGAGCCCTCTGTTTACCTTTTTCTTAAGCTATACTGTACATGGAAATTTTTTTTATGTATTCTTCTAATGCACGCATTAAGAAATAGGACTCACCCATCTCAAGAATGAACTTGATTGGCCATGAGCATCTCAAAAGTTCTTAACTGACTTTAAGGCTTTTACTATTATTTCATTTTGGAAGATCTTAAATACTGAAGTGAAATAATAAACTTTAGAGATTTTAAGGGGACCGTCCGCTATATCCACCATTTTTTTTCTGATTCAAAATACATAATTTCTATATATGTTGTAGGTATATATATAATGCCTTCATCATATAAAAATTTCAAGTCATTTGATCAAAAACATTTTGATCTATTAGCAAAAATACTGGTTTTTATAAAAATTTTAGGTACATTTTTCTCCACAGATATGAGAGCAATTTTATTGAAAATCATACCATTGAAACTTCTTTATGAATCGAATAATTCCGTGTGACAGATTTTCGATTTTTCTTTTTCTTTTTTCAATGGTTTTTTCTTAATTTTCTTCGTCTAGACGTAAAATAATCATGAAAAAAAGAGAAAAAGGATAATCAAAATTCTATTACGCAAAATTGTGGAATTTTTATTCTTCTTTTCAATGATATCTTTCTCTCTGAAGTCGAACTATAAATAAGTGAGAGATATGTACCTAAGTGTGAATAAGTATGTTTTTGAGTTGTGGGCTCCCAAAGATTTGCTATAAATTTTTGCTTTTTTCCTTTAAAATATCAAGGTAACATTATTATGATAACCTTACTTTGTACTTATATTCTTTATTCCTACATGAAGGCTCCATAAACGAGGTATTTAAACCCTATGTTTACTAATACACTTGGTGTAAGGGTGTCATGAGTTGCCAGAGGCCTCTCATTGTTGCCAGAGTTTTTGTTAGAATGTTCCAGCTTTGTACTTTTTTTGATGTTTCCCTCTCTTTTTGGTTCTTTTTGTTGCTCTCTGCTTACCTTTTGTTCTTTCTATGACCGTAGGGGACATTGGCCTTGCTATAAAGTTCACGAGGACGTTGTGAAAACACAATGTACATACAAGCTGCAAGTAAACAAACGCAAATGCAAAGTAACTTCTATACGTCTTTGGAAACTCTGGCTGTTCTTGTCGTCGATCGTAGTTTTGTTCGCCTACCCTTTACCAATGCCTTCGATCTTTACCAGATGTACAAGATTTTGAAATATAAGTGAAAAAATCGCTATTAAAATGCAAAAATAAACACAAAGACGATTCTGTCAAACTCAGTTATGCAGACGATGCAGTAAAGATAACGTCATCATTTAAAGGCTGCTTTATCTTCATCATTTATTAAAATGATAGGCTGAAACTTTTGGAGAGCATGTACGATATGTTTATGCATACATAGAAACAAAATAACTATTTTCGATTTTTTAAAGTTGTTCTGTCAAACACCATAGCGGACGGTCCCCTTACGTGTTATTCTTAAGTAGTCTTACAATACCACTGAATAATTTCTTGACTCATCTGAAGCTGGCTTATGATCTGTCCTTTAATATTACTGGCAAAAAATATAGCAAGAAAAAAAAGTTCGACAGGAAGTCATGCTAACCTTTGGTATTGTGTACTGTACTGTGTTCCATAGAGGGCACATTAGGCAGTACCTTTTGTATGGAAAAGAACTTGTAGCGGTCTTGTAGTTTGCTATTTACTTGTTGCCAGTTCTTGTTAATATTTAACTGAATTTTGTCCTTTCAAAACATCGTCTTATAAGGGATACACTATGATGGGTTGTCCATATTAAATCGTGCTAGGGTAATTAATTGCCATTGCCATCAACTTTCCATACATTACTTAGATGGGTTATTTGAGATTTGAACTGGTGTTTTCACTATTATTCTCAAGTGCAGCACATGTATATGTCTCCACAATTTAGTTTGCTGTTAGTAACATTGTGTCCTTGGACACATTAAATATTAGCACAAGTAAATTGTTATATTCTTATTCAAGTAACTACATTCTGTCCCATGTTTTAGGCTGCATTATTCACCGTAAAGTCTGAAAGTTAAACCTCCAGTTATTATGAAGTTTGCTTGGCACCTTCTTTTGTCCTTTGAATTACGTATGATTTTTTTTTTAATAAATTTTGTCAAACGATGTCATAACGACATTGAGGAAAAGTTTTGTGCTTGCTTCCCAATATTATAGCTTATTGTATTTATTTCTTATATCTGCCTGAAAACTACCTCTTTGTATTACTTATTCTTTTTTATCCTTTTCTGTACAATTTTTGACTAACTATACTTTTTGGAAGTAAGCTTGATGTTTGCCATATGTTTGCCATATGTTGCCCTTACATTTTTTGCTAACAAAAGAAAATGAATCTTCTTTACCCAAATTGAAATTGTCAGCGATGTTGTAAATGTTTGATCACTTTTGTTTATTAAGCTTGGTATTATTAATGCATATTTATGATAATTAGATGTCTTCCGGCTCTCCTATCAGATATTAAATTTTCATCATATATAGATGTAATTCTAGCAAGAAAAACTATTGTCCATAATTTAGTAACGTAATGTTATTGCTATCATATTCATGATTAAAAATGTCAGCTTATCCATTAATAATTCCTTTTATATCATGCTCATGTGATAGAGTGAACCTCAGCATAAGGGACAAATAAGGGAAATTAATGTTTGAATAGATTGCACTGGTTACCCATGTCCCTTTATATTTTCTAAATCTATTACATAAGAAACCAAAATTTGTGAAAAAATTTAGCTTTTAGTCATTGTATTTTTCTACTTAGTTTTGGTTTTGATTCCACAGTCAGCAAAGATGACTAGAGTAATGATCCTGTGTGTGAAAGTAAAGTAATAACATGAAATTGTATTTATAAGAGTTATAAGTAGACCAAAAATAGTTTTGGTGTAGACGTCTTACTAAATTGTTTGTTTTCGGAAATTTGAAAAACTGTCTCCTACAATATTTTGATAGTGTGAGGTCTAAACTACAGTACTTAAATTTGGCTCTCAAGAATTCAATCTCTCTGATTTTGACACTGTCAAAGAAGGGAGATATGCAATACATGCTTCTCATTAGTATTATTATTGTTTCAGGACATAACTTTTTTGATTGTTGTAACAGAACCATTTTTTACGGGAATTTACATTATTGTCAGTATAATTTAGCCAATTGAATCTTCATAATCTTATCCTTTGCCTCATCTTCTCAGAAGGTGAAATCTTGCTTAATTTTTTTCTATGATCAAACCTTGGTGGTTATTAAGTGTAAGTAATGTTTAGAAATATTTTTGCTATTTGTATACTACATCAGGCTTTCGAACAGTTATGTGATTCAATGTGCAATTTGTCCTATGAAACTTTGAGATTATAGGCTTTACTTTAAATGTGTGTTTCTGGACTTGTTGAATGTTAGAGATTCCATTAGAAAGTAGTTGTGTTGAAATATGATACTGTGTGATGAGTATTTTTTTAGGATGTTTTAAATAGATGGTAATCAGTTCAACTTCTTTCTTACTGCTAGGTAGTGTTTGGCATACACTTAAAAACTGTGCTGAAGTTTAAAATAAAGCATTTTGCAAGAATAATTAGTAGTTTTATATATATTTATATATATATATACACCTGTTTTTATTATTGTTTCTATTATCGTTAAATAGTTTATCTAGAACATTGCATTAATTCATCGCTGTCACTAGCCTGACACAACATGGCTGATGTTGATAAATATATTAGAATACATTTAATATGTTACAATTTGATAAAGATTATTGTTGTGTAGTTTAATCAAACTTCTTGGAATTTTATTGTATAATAGATACAAAAAATTCACATTGACAGAATTTATATGGTAATATGACAAATTCGGAGGTAATTTGTATTTTTCCTAGCAAACAAACTAGGTACAGGTCGTTTGACTCTTCCACAAACCCGCTTACAGTACCTGCACCACAGAGTAGCTTTCTTGAACGCCAGGGACGTTGCGATACCCCTGAGGTCATGATCTCTGGGTCGTTTGGAAGGAGGAGGGTCTGGGTTGAGTGCTTTCTCAATCACCATCTGATCCAAGAGGAAATTAAAATTCTTTGTGACCCTCCTCTTGACCTTCCCCATGCTAACAAAAAGGGCTTGCACACGGGGGAAAGATGCTGCCATTCTTTTCAGATAATGCCCCAGACTCCTTACTGGATAAAGTACCAGTTGGTCTGGATCTTCAGTTGCAGAACGAAGAGAGACTATCTGGAATGGGCCGAACCTAAGTCCAGCACACCCTGATTTTGAGTCTTAGCAATGAACTCAGGGACGTAGTTGAGAATTGCTTCTCCCCATCTCGTAGAGTGGGAGACATCAGACCATGTAGTTCGGTAACTCTCTTGACCGAGGCCAAAGCGAGGAGGAACATCGTCTTCAACGTGAGGTGGTGATCTGAAGCCTTGCGTAATTTTTCATAGGGGGTGCCCTTCAGAGACTGAAGGACCTGAACAATGTTCCAAGGAGGTCTAAGTTCTGACTGGGGATAAGTAATTTCATACCTACGTATGAGTAAAGAAAGTTCCAACGAGGATGAAATATCTGCTTCTTTCAGTTTGAAGGTGAAACTCAAGGCTGAGCGGTAGCCTTTGACTGCTGACACCGAGAGAAGCATTTCTTCCCGAAGGTGTAAAAGGAATTCCGCTATAGTTGGAACAGAGGCATCGAGAGGAGAGATACCCCTTCCATGACACCAACCACAGAAAACTGCCCACTTTACCTGGTAGAATGACTCTGTAGATCGCCTGAGGTGTCCAGCCATTCTTTGTACAACTCTTTGTGAAAAGCTTGTTTGTGTAATGAGGTGCTGAATAGTCTCCAGGTGTGAAGCTGAAGTGAAGCTACAGCGTTGTGGTAAATGTTGGGCTGATGTATAAGCAGGTCGTGCCGTGGAGGAAGTTCCCTTTGGATCTCCGCGAGGAGTTGCAGGTGGTCCGGAAACCACTGCATGATGCCATAACGGAGCTATCAGAGTCATTCGTAGGTTGTTGCTCATTCGTACCTGGTTGAGGACTTTCCTCATCAGATAGTACAGGGGAAGTGCGTACGCATCCAGGTTCACCCACCGTTGTTGGAAAGCATCTTGCTAAAGAGCTTGGGGATTGGGACTGGGGAGCAGTATAACGGGAGCCTGAAGTTCGGGGCCGTTGCCAACAGATCCACAGTTTGGGAACCCACAAAGTCAGGAGTTTCTTGGCTATCAGAGGATTCAAAGATCACTCAGATCCCACTATATGAGTTGCTCTGCTCAGATTATCCGCCAGAAACATTCCATTTGCCTGGAATGAAGCAAGGCAATAGGGTGGCCGAGTTGTCTTCTGTCCATGTAAGTATCTAATGCTAGATGGCACAGCTGCTGCGAAAAGGTACTGTCTTGTTTGTTTAGGTAAGCAACTACCGTGGTATTGTTGCTCATCAATACCTCGGAGTGCCCCCCCCAGGACCTGGTGGAACTGTTGGAGGGCAAGAAAGGCTTCCCTCATCTTCAAGAGATTTATGTGCTGATACCTTTCTGATTCAGACCATTTGGCGGAGATGTTGTGGTGCAGCAGGTGGGCCCTCACCCTTCTTTTGATTCATCTGAAAAGAGCATAAATTCTGGTGAAGGAACGGGAAGATCGACCCTTTTGCAGAGGTTTGGGTCTGCGAGCCACCATCTGAGGTTCGAAAGTTCCTCTTGTCCTATGTGGATTAGACAATCCCTGGAACCATTGGACCGACTCTATTGGAATTTAAGACACCACTGGAGGGATCTCATCCTGAGGCAACTGTTGGGACAGAGAGGAGAGGTGGCCGAGCAGGTGAAGCTAGCTCTGGGCTGTGAGCTTTTCTTGCCTGAGGAAGGTCCGTGCTATCTTCCTCAGCCTTTGAACCCTTTTGTAAAGTTAAGTGTTTACGTTTTCTTCCACTTCTAAACTTTTTCTGCCGTTTTTCATCCTCCTCTACTGCCCCGCATTTTGCTCTCAGACATCGCCTCACTCTAAAGGTAAGGTTCCACAATTTTGTTACTGTATTTTTACTGTTTTCTCGAATTAAACACTTCTTTTACAGGTTACCAATGGTTAATTTATTATTGAATGATCAAAATACAGTACTTTTCATACATTTAGTACTGTTTAGTGGTGTGTATCCTTTTTATAATCATTTAATGTGGTGTTTTTGTAGGGTATGGAACAAATTAGGCTATTTACATGTAAAAGGATACTCACAAGACGAAAAAATAATTTTACGAAAGCCATTATGGAACCAATTAATTTTGTGTTGTGAGGCATTACTGTGTTCTTATTACATGTTGTATCATATATTAGATTTGTGATGATCTATATTTATTTAAATATGTATGAAAATTAATGCAATTTTGTGAATTTATATCAGCAAAAACAACAAATACATCAATTCAATACCTATTTTGTGCATGTTTTTTTTTTTTTTTTTTTTTTTTTTTTTTGTGTTATAGGTAGATGCATGTGTTTTAGTTCTTCATAGATTGTAAAAGATGTGTTGGCTGATCGCTTATGAAAAAGTTGTTATAGTGACTATATAACTTTACATTTAGGAGCCAGATTACTTACTCAAATCTAAATATGGTGATACATATAAGCAAAAAAAGGACAAGTTTACAGAAAAACAGTGGAATTTTGAAGGTTTACTCTATCACTGGTTTGCACGAAACACTTAATGCCGAGATAAAGGAAATGATGTGGTAACTGTACAGTATATCATTATGAAAAAAAATTGTCAGTAGATATACTTCATTGACTAACAGGGAATGTTTTTCACCACTGGTTGATCAGCCCAAGAAGAAACTTCACATGTCATATTCAGGTTTTGACTTTAAGAAACATTGCTTGTATGGCAGCAAAGAATGCATCCTTCAAAGGGGCCCAAAACATCCTGTGAGGTGGAAGCCAGCTTACCCATGTAGATCCACATATTCAAATATAGAGAAAAATCCATATAAGAAGTACCTATTAGAAAAACTGAAACAAGGGCAGACAATTGGGTAAGTGAGATGGGTGTAAGGATTATAGAAGCAACGGACTTGTAGATGCTCGGTATCACAAAGACATTCCCGAGTCAGTTTCTCTTTCCTGTGATACGGAAAAAATGCTGAAGAAGGTGTTTATATGTATGAAATAAAACAAGAAATGTACAGTATATGGAATTCAGCTGAATTGTTTGACATTTATGAAAAGCATGTAGGTTTATTCTTAAACAGAAAACAGTTCTTGAGAAAGATAAAGGATAAATTCACAGATGATATAGTAGTGCTATCATTTCCTGGATGTGCAAGTATCATAGCGTTCTCAGGAATTGCACGGTCCATGCTCAGAATCGTTAAGGTTGATGCTGATAATGATGTAGAAGCACGCATTCAAAAGGTAGCAAAGCAAATTGTGTTTGATGCTAGGGGACTTGATCTCCATGATTCAACATACAGTATACGTATTGATAAAAATGTTGTATTTGCATCAACGTCCAGTACTTTGCAGGCATTGTGAATAGCACTTCCCCAATTCTTGATGGATCCCTGCATGCAATAATAATTGGTAACATTGTAACCAGTGTAGTAGGAAAGCATTCTACTTAACCTACAAATTATAGGTATGGTTATGCAGTGACATTTAGCTATGATATAGTGCAAAGATTAAAAATGTCTGCTGCTAGAGTTGCTTGTGCAGTCATCAGCCTTAAGGCCATCACCAGCGCCAAGGATGTGTTAGTGCAAACAGTAGCAGACAATTTTGATGCAGATTTTTCATGACCTAATGGGACGCTTTCAACTCACTCTTTAGCAATGATTGTTACTCAATTTCGAGGAGTTGCTATACTTCCTGAACCAGCAACAATTAAAAGAATTGCCAAACATGAAATGACAAGAGCCTTTTCAACACAATCATGATGATGACCTTTCTGAATATGTTCATGTGGGATCAAAACCTGAAATGCTACAAGTGCCAATATTGCAATGGACTTCAGATAAAAAAAACTTTAAGAAGTATCTGATGCAAGGGCACAGTTTAAATTTCAAATTTTTCCATGAAATGTTGAATCGGGAAACATTCCAAGAGCAAGGGCACTCAATACAACACCAAAACAAGTGTAGTGTATATCCGTTAATTGACCGTCCTCCAGCTGATACAAGCAGTTATACAAAGTTGCCCTTCATATTCAGTGGAATGATCCATTGACTTTCAGCAATGTCTTTTTACGATTTGAAGGAATATACATCCTGATGAATTTTGTTTGATGTATTGGTACTTTTATGGAAAACTCTGGATTGTTGGTACTCCTCACGGGCCCATTCGGTTGAGTGAAGATGTCGACAGGAAAAAAAAGTTTCCTGGCAATATACGGACACTTAGAATTCTCACAAGACCTTCTCCGTTCTGTATTTGGATTCTACCAGATAGAAACCATGGAGTGACTCATTGCTGTGTTAGAAGAACTTCTTAAAAAGAGTTGAAATGCCAGATTATGAGTTGACTGCATGATAAAACCAGTTATGACGATGATGAAGTTTATCAGGCGTGAGCGAGAAAATGACCGGTCATTACATATGCAAGCCAATAATGAAATTATGCTATTGGTCTTTGGTGCTGGCAATTAGAATCATGCAAGATATGCCTTGAGTTATAAGTAAAGTATGAAGGCTATGTCTGATGATAGAGAGAGTTTATTGAAAGGTTAATATATCAAGCACCTTATTTTGGGCATTTCCAATGGCTTTTGGACATATGGCCATTGAAACCTGACAGTCAGAAAACCTGGGCCAACAATCTTCATATTTGCAACAGCCTAGATACTGATCTAGATGGTATGAGAAAAGATCAAGTGCAACTCAAACATGTGAAAAGGAACAAATGTGTGGAAGGATACAGGCTGATCAGAAAGATAGAAATTCAGTATGAAAAAAGTGGAATAAGCTATCCAACCATTGGACCCAAATCAACATCAATGCCACTACATCCATTAAGGGAGTGCTGGATGAGTCATAGTCCCCAAACTATCTATAACTTCTGGAAGTATCTGAAGTCCGAGGTTGTCAAAGATTTCAAAGGCTTCCCTGAAATAGGTGATGTTATGAATATACAGTATTACAGAAAGCAAGACTTAGCTACTCAATGATGATGAATTGGTGGACATTTTTGAAGATATCTCAGAGAGAAGCATCAGGAATACTTGACGAGAGTTGAATTAGGAAAATTCATCAAGTTGTCAAGAGAAGAGGAGGATAAAACTGAAGTTGAACCTGAAAACTGAACTTTGGAAAAACTTTGTAGGATAATTAAAAACTGGTGACATTTGAAAAGCAAAGTAGAAGAATGCGATCCACACACTCAATGAAATGAAATGGCATTCACAACAGTTGCCTATCACAACATTCTTTTCCAAAACAAAAAAAGGGTGTACTGTACTATGGTTGACTCCATGTGTTGGTGTGGTACTGTTATAAACACACATTAGAGTTCTATCTCTTGTCTCTTCAATGTGATATATATAGTTGTAGACTTGTAGGTTACTTCTTCTGAATAAGTCTATGTAAGTTAACTTTTAAACAGTTTATTAGTAGCTCCATCACAGGAGTATGGATGGTTTGGTCGGATGACCATTCCGTATGACAATTGAATAAGAGCTGACAAAAATTTCAAGTTTGGTGATAATGTTTCATTAGTTATCTCAGCATTTTACATAAATATGATAACACAACATTACTACCGGAAGCCATCTGGTTCCGTTGAGACACTCAACTGTTTCTCACGGGATGCTTGTATTGTGTTTACTCTTCATACAAAATGTTACATTGCAAAGGTTTAGCTTGGTCTTGACTTTTCGTATCCTGTTATGACTTGGCGTTCCCACACTCCTCTCCTAACTTCTCCATTGATCCCTTGGGTCATGGATTTTATTATGTAATTATTACATTACCTCTGACAGCTACCTTCAATTAATTGAACCAAAAAAAGTACATTAAAAATATGTTTTCTAGGAGTGTGACTGGATATATATATATTTCTGTGTAGACCTGTGACGGCCGGTGAAAAGTCCTTTCTACCTTTTCTGATATAAAACTTCCAAATATACCAGAGAAAAATAAAAGCACGGAATGCAGAGGTTACTACCCTCGCGCGAGCACCTTGTGAGTGTCGTGTATACATCAGGGGCGTGTGAAAACCACTATTCACAGGCTGTCTTCCAATTAGATAACTCCTTCATCAAAGGGGAGGGCCGTAACAAAGACCCCAGAAACCACACTTGTACCACGCCACCGTCACCCACACGAACGCCTTCTAGGACATCCTTCTGTTTTGGACTTGCCCGCAAAGTCTTAATTTGTTTGTGCTCGGTGTTTTCGCAAGTGATTGTCGTTAATTCTACATGACTGACGCTGCTACTTCACCTTTACCAATGTTAAGTACCATAGTTTGTTTTGACAGTTTTTTTTTCAGTACCAGGCATTTGTTCTCTTTCCAGTAATGTGGATTTTAATTTTGGAAGTGGATTGACCTTCCTCGGTGACGGCAGCCATTTTAATTTTGTTCGCTTCGGTAGTTTTTCAAGTTAATATTGCCCATCTGGTACTCTGTCATCTAAGTTATATCACTTACGTTTTATGACCATTTTATTATCATTATTTTATTATTGTTTTTACTCTGGTATTTTTTTGCTAGCAAGTCCAATTTGGACGAACGAAGAATAACGATCTGGCCTTTGTTATTGTTTATGTACACGCCTCAGGAAGGTGCTCGTTTTAGGCTATATCTTTATATTTATTTGTTACGTTGTCGTTATTCTTCGTTCTTGGTTATTACAATTTTATTATTTTTATCATATTATTGTGTGCTTTGGTTCTTTATAATGTAACCATGAGAGCGTGAGCATAGAGTGCTCGTTTTCTGTTACTACAGTTACGAGTTACCCTTTCTCTCGTTTTCTTTCTTAAGCTCGGTAAGGAGAGGTGGTTTTCCCGTTTTCCGTTTTATACAATCACGAGTTATTCCTTCCTCCGCTTCTTCTCCGGGTTTATGATATTACGTTTGATGGTATTTACGTTTTATTGATGTGGTTACTGTTAATATAGCTAGCATTATTAATAGGTTCTGTTGGTGTACGAGTCATTATTTTGGGATCGCTTTATGCCGACACCCGTAGCTACGTTCTCTTCGGAACGTTCACCGCCTTGAGTTATACTCCGCTATAATGGATACTCATTGGGTTGGGAACTAGTCAAATATATGGAGTGTAACGGTGAAACCCGGCACTCAGACTCCGGCTTCGGCCTTATACACGCGAACCTTTTTTCATGATTAATCACCGCCTTGAGTTATACTCCGCTATAATGGATACTCATTGGGTTGGGAACTAGTCAGATATTTGGAGTGCAACGGAGAAATCCGACACTCAGACTCCGGCTGCGACCTTATGCACACGAATCCTTTTTCATGAATAATCACAATTTCATTATTACGGTCCTTTTTCATCGAATCTCCGGCTTAACCGGATATCACACAGACGTTCAGCATTGAGGTTAATATTATCTTACCGCTGATGTTCATGTTTTCACTATGACGGACCTTTGTCACCGGATCTCCGGTGGCAACAGAGATCACTCAGACGTTCAGAACCGGGGTTAACATTATTTTACCGATGAGGTTTATAGTTACATGTTACGTGGTTACTGGATATTAGTATATTAGTTTGTAGCTCTAGCTAACAATTTTGAAAATCATATTAGTCACACATAATTAATGTTATTTATTTCTATTGATTCATCTGTTCACTGACCAGAGTCTCAAGGAACAGTAAATGGCCTCTCATGGCATGGTTGGTTTCCACCTGGCTTTTCATTAGAAGGGGCTAGCATTCGATCCCAAGTACTGAGTAGAAATTTATTTCTATTTGAACACGATGTTGTATGGATATTTATCCATATATATACATATTTATAATTAAATATATGCATAAATATAGACATATGTATTATATACATGTACAAATATATACATACACATATATATTATTATTTATAGATAATTTGGTTGATCCCAGCCTGTGAATAGGATCACTAACCAGAGTTTCAAGGAACATCCAGACTTATGTCTCCTTTCTTTTACAGAAGGTCCGCCTACATGGTATGGTTCCCGGAGTCATGCACGCTCTGCTACGAGCTGTCCTCCCTACTCCTGACCGATGATGTAAGTTGGTTCTAATTTATTTCTTTTTGGTACCCTTTGGCGATGATTTAATTTGTTCTGGATTTATGTATACATTGCTTATTGAGGAGAACGGTCTTCTCCTTCATCACTAATCCCCTCACTTCTTTCAGGATGATGATGAATCTCTCCGGCCTGCAAGAGCGGCTCTCTGCCCTTGGGTATCAAGATTTGGAAGGAATGCTCCATCTGGCGGACCCTATCTCCTCGGCGTGTCCTCTCTAGGGTTGGACGTCGACCCCATGGACGGGCAGGTAGGTGGTGATGAGTTTTGAGCCTTCAGATTTGCCATTATCTGCGTCACCGGCCTAGGACCCTCAAAGGATCCTGATGTTCATATTACCTTGCATAAAACCGTGACTGCTAAAAGTCAGGGATAGGGTTAAAGAGCAGATACAACACACTCTAGGGCAATCCAAGGAGCTATGACGGAGCTCAAAGATATGGTGGCGAATCTGATCCGTTCAGGAACTCTGATGTCTCCCCATACAGCCCCAGACGCAAGGTCACCCCACATAATGGGGCCTACGCCATATCTACAACTGCTCTCATTATTACCTTGCCTATTACGGATAAATTGACAGGTCTTACTATTCAAGCTGACAAAGAAGGTTCGGCCATGCCGGCTCTTAAAGAGACGGACCCCACCTCGGGGAGTCCCTAGCCTCGATTTATCCCACTGAGATTTTGTTTCGGATATTCACGAAGAACCAATCTCTGTCCTACCAATTCGACCTACACGCTTTGTGGTCTGCTCGGGTTAGTTGTAGGAAATACGTTCTGTCTGAGGCCTCTATCAGACATGAACCGAGCAGGCTCATAGCTTCCTCCTGCTGGGGTAAAACCCTCTTCCCTCAGGAGGAGGTGAACAAGGTTCTACAAGATGATACGAGAGCAAACCAAAATTGCAGGTGAGGCGGGGCCTCACTGCCAAAAAGAAGGTCGAAGACCAAAAGCAAGCTTTCTTCAAGAAGAAGCAGAGAGTTACCCTCTACAAAACGAACCGGGGTCACTGCCATCAATAGTCAGTTACCCACTCGTCATCACAGTCTTCCTCTGATTCGATGTCTATGCATCCGAATCCCCCTCATCAGGTGGTTTACCTCACTGATTCCCCAGGTACACAGCTCAACCCCGTTTGGATGTCCTCGCCTGCATACAGCCCTAGCTCCGAACCCTCAGGTTCCTTTCGTGGACACCAGAGATGAAGCTACAGGAGTAGAAGACAGTTCCGCCATCGAGGCGGACCTAGGATAAAGGGGGCTCGGGGAAGGAAAGGACCTATTCACTCCCTCACAACGAGGTGGTCCCGGTAGGGGAGAGACTTTACCACTTTCAAGACCATTGGACCTTCGGTCCGTGGGCGCATAGCATAATCTCTAAAGGTTTGAGGTGGAAATGGCCACAAGGTCCTCCTCCTCCACCAGTGACCTTCTCCCAGAAATCCACTCCCATCCTGAAAGAGTACACCACAGAGTTACTCAAGAAGAAAGCAATCAAACAGGACCGATCACTGAAGTTCCAAGGCCGCCTGTTCACAATTCCGAAGAAAGGCTTGTCGGCATTGAGAGTGAACCTGGACTTGTCAAAGCTAAACTCTTACATTCTCTGCGACAAGTTCCGGATGTTGACTATCTCTCAGGTACGGACCTTACTTCCCCGTGGGGCCGTCACCACCTCTGTCGATCTTACCGACAACTATTATCATGTGCCTATAGCTCGAAACTTCTCTTCTTATCTGGGTTTCCGCCTAGGCAGGAAAGCCTTTGCGTTCAAGACATGCCCTTCGGCCTCAACATTGATCCCAGGATATTCACGAAACTGGGAGAGACAGTGTTAGAACAACTCAGGAACCAAGAGATACAGATCATTGCTTATCTGGACGGTTGGCTCATTTGGGCCCGGTCGGCCATAGAAGGCAACAGAGCTACGAAGGAAGTACTTCGATTTCTCGACAACCTGTGATTTCGGGTCAATCTCCAAAAGTCTCGCCTGCAACCATCAGGCCTCTTAGAATGGTTAGCCATTCAGTGGGACCTTTCGAAGCACACGTCTCTCCCTTCCAAAAAGGTAAGAGGAATAGCTTCCAAGATCAAGAATTTTCTCAAACACAAACAGGTGTCCAGAAGAGCCTTAGAAAGTATCATCGGCCTTCTCCAATTCACTTCAGTAACAGATCTCCTATTAAAAGCCAAACTCAAAGACATCAATCAAGTTTGGAGAAAGAGAGCTACAGTACCTTTAAGAGACAAGGTCTCGAAGATCCCCTCTGTCTTGAAAATGAGACTACGCCCATGGTCCGAACCGAAGAACCTCTCCAAATCGGTTCCTCTTCAATTCCCACCTCCACAAGTGACAATTCATACAGACGCGTCTCTGAGTGGATGGGGGGGTTACTCCGAACATCAGATGTTTCAGGGCTCTTGGTCATCCGCCATGAAACACTTCCATATCAATGTTCTCGAAGCCATGGCAGTGTTCTTGATCTGAAGAGACTCTCTCCTCCGAGGTCGACCCACATCAGAGTAGTGTCAGACAGCACAGACGTAGTACACTGCGTCAACAGGGGAGGATCCAAGTCACCCAACCTGAATCGGATCCTGGTCACTATCTCCGCCTGGGCAACAGAAAAGAATTGGTTCCTGTCAGCAACTCACCTAGCGGGAGTCCAGAATGTGAGAGCGGACTCACTAGCCAGGACGAAACCACTGGAGTCAGAATGGTCTCTAGACATAATTTCATTCCGGTGGATACTCAGGCTGGTTCCGGGCCTCCAGGTAGATCTATTCGCAACTCAGATGAATCACAAACTTCCTTGTTATGTGACCCCAACCCTGGACCCTCAGACTTATGCCATGGACACATTATCCTGGGATTGGAACCATTAGAAGAAGATTTACCTATTTCCCCCAGTGAATCTTCTAATGAAACTTTTACACAAACTATGCTCCTTCCGGGGGGGCAGTGGCTTTAGTACCACCTCACTGGCCAAGAACAGTTGGTTTCCTCTCCTCCTCGAGTTGAAACTCCGTCCCTTCCGGGTCCCGTTCCCCAAACTGACCCAAGTAATCCAAACTCACTGTGTCAGATTACTCAAGGATAGCCAAAACTCTAACTTTGTGGACTACAGGAAGTTTGCAGCTCGTAGAGACGCGAACATTGAACCGGAAAACGATCTCTTCATCGAATCAGACAAAAGGGACTCAACAATTCGCCAATATGATTCGGCCGTTAACAACTAGCAGATTCCCTAAGAGTTCAGACCATACTCGTATGTCTCCGAATATAGCCATCTCTTTCTTGAGGTTCCTATTTGGCAAAGGCCTAACAGTTAGCACTTTAACCACCATCAAGTCAGCTTTGAGGAAGATCTTCCTTGTTGGGGTTAACATTAACCTAGCTGATTCCTATTTCTCATCTATTCCAAAAACATGTGCTAGGCTTCGACCTTCGTTTCGGCCACAAAAGGACTCTTGGTCTCTGAACGGTGTCCTCAAACTTGCGACGGACACGGACAATGAATTCTGCTCTTATATCACTCTTCTTAGGAAGACTTTATTTCTAACAGCTTTGGGCTCAGGTGATGGAATATCAGAACTAGCAGCTTTCTCACCAAACCCGGAAAACATAGATTTCCTCCCTTCAGCCGAAGTACTCCTTTCTCCAGACAAAGCTTTCCTAGCTAAAAAATGAGGATCCGCAAAATAGGTGCTCCCCTCGGAAGATTATTCTTCTTCCCCAGGATCTTTTATTTGTGTCCATTCACTAGTCTCAAGGCCTTTTTAGCTAGAACTGCCACCTGCTCGTCTGGCCCCTTGGTTATCAGGGAACAAGGAGGTACTATTCCATTCACGGTATCAGGCAACAAATCCTCTACTTCTTTAAACATACTAATCCGGAATCATTTCCCCAGGCTCATGATATACGGACAGTAGATACTACCATCAATTACTTCCAGAACAGGGACTTTGATGATTTTAAAAAATATGCGGGTTGGAAATCCCCTATGGTTGTCAAACGCCACTATCTAAAGATCTTACAGGCCCTTAAATACCCGACGATGGCAGCGGGGAACCTTATCCCTCCCCATTAATCTCTACTTCTTCCTTTCTTCCATCTCTTCTCTTCTCCCTCCTACCCGCCACTCACACCACGTCGCCACTCTCCTGGGTAGTTCGTTAGCCCTATGATATTTGCCATGTTTAGTTCCTATGGTTTAACTGTTATTGTAGTTACCGTTCCTTTAATGTTTAGATATGCTTAGACATGTAAGGTTTGATGCCTTTTGCGATTCGACACTCAGTTGATTCCTTGTCGTCGTAGTTATTTAGCCATACGTTCCCTATGTCATTTGGCTAGTTGGTAATTGGACGTTTACTTACATTATTATATTATATTATTGTCGTACATGGTGATTGTATTCTCCTCATTATGTTATTACTTTATTGGGCTTGGAAGGCATTCTCTGGTACATTTTCACCGGCCGTCACAGGTCGACCCAGAAAAGGGATTTTGACGAAGGAAAAATCTATTTCTGGGGAGAGACCTGTGACGCCCGGTGAAACCCTTTCCGGTTATTTTTGTACGGACCCACCCTTTCCTTGCCAAGACATATGTTCTTGCATTAGGATGACCTAGAAGGCGTTCGTGTGGGTGACGGTGGCGTGGTACAAGTGTGGTTTCTGGGGTCTTTGTTACAGCCCTTCCCTTAGATGAAGGAGTTATCTAATTGGAAGACAGCCTGTGAATAGTGGTTTTCACACGCCCCTGATGTATACACGACACTCACGAGGTGCTCGCGCGAGGGTAGTAACCTCTGCATTCCGTGCTTTTATTTTTCTCTGGTATATTTGGAAGTTTTATTTCAGAAAAGGTAGAAAGAAGGACTTTTCACCGGGCATCACAGGTCTCTCCCCAGAAATAGATTTTTCCTTCGTCAAAATCCCTTTTGTTCCGTAACCGAAATACAAACCACGCTATTTACATTGGGTTTACCTTTTAGCGTAGCTGAAATGGCGAGCCATTAGAATTTAACGAGGGTGTATTACCCCCGCGCTAGTTAGCGGGGGGGTAGGGGAGTGGTAGCTAACTACCCCTCCCCCCCTCACACACCGGTGAACTGCTTCACTTTCACTTTTGGCTCGGACATGGACAGACGTCTCTGTCTTTGTCCTCGCTTGGCAGCCATTGTTGTTTTGTCTTTACTTAATCACTTACTTTTCTTTTACTCAATATATATGTAAACATTTTTTCGTGTTTATGTATATATTTGAGTATAGGAATCAGTAAGTTTCCTTTTCAGAGTTTGTGCTTCTGTGTGTAGTGTACGATATCTCCGTGGAGCCCTCGGCAGTTAGGCCACCATGGTGTAATTTCATGGGTCGCGATCGAGTTTGACTTCGGTCTTTCTCTCTCTCTCTCTTTGAGGTCGTTCTCCCTTTTACTACATTACTTTTACTACGTCTGAGTAGCTTCCTTCCCGTGTAGGTGGGGTTGCTACGCCGTACGTTTTGTCTCAATTAGTTTATGAATCTAATTGTATTTGTTGATTTTTCAGCTTTGTAGAACGATTCCTTTCGGGGTTTTCGTTCTTTCTTTTAGTGTTCATTCATTTTTAAATTACATAATTACATGGTTACATAATTATAATTGTTATAATTCTGTGTTGGTTACAGCTCTCCTTCCGTGAGTGTAAGTGGTTGTGAGGGCACGTGCCTGTTGTGTAATTCTTGTGTTCCTTTCCCTCGGGATTCCTCTTCGGAGCCTTCCCGGGGGAATGAATGTTAACTAATGATTTTTGTTTTTATTTTTCACAGTTACCGATCTAGTTCGTTTCTGTAATGTGACAACGGAGTGAGCTGTCGTGTTGAGGCCTGGGGATTCGGCTGTTGCTGCCTCCCCTATAGATCGTCAGTGGCTTGTCTCCTTCTCCTGGAAGTACTCCCGTGACGATTGACAGCTCTCCAGTTAATTTTAGAACACTCAGGAGGCTCACCTCCTTGGGTGGGTAGCTTTCCTTCCGAGGGAAGTTTTCCTGTCCAGGCTTGAGTTTTTTCCCCTTTGGGGGGTTCTTCCCCTGCGGTTTTTTTTTTTCGTGCGACTATGCTCTTGGTGCTGAGCGGTCGCACCTGCAGTTACGCTCAAGGGGCTGGGCAACTGCAGGAGCCCCTCTTCGGAGGATTAATCTTTTTAGGTCACTGGCTGACCTGTCTCTTCTACGAAGTGTTTCTCTTTCGTTCGCGAGAGAGTACACTCATAGAGACTCCTCTTCGGAGGACTCTTCTGCTGTTGTTGCTGTTGGCCGCCTTCGCCATAAGGCTCACCGTCCGCTACGTCGTAAGGGCCTCCCATCTCCCTATAAGGGTGCTAAGAGGCGCCTTTTTGAATCTCCGTATGCAGCCTGCAACTCCTTCTTCTTGGCCTTCCGCCCCTGGTGCAGATGGACAGCAGTCTGACCTCGTCTTCCGACGGGCAATGGTCTTCCGACGGACAACGGTCTTCCAACGGACATCGGTCTTCCGACGGACAACGGGCCCTTCGGGGCAAAGGGTTGCCTCCCACGGGGGTGCTTCCCTTGCATGTCGGGGTTCCCCTGCGCGCCCTTCTGCAGTGTTCTCTCCTGCTCAGTGTTAGCGCACAGGCGCTCTCCTGCCCAGTGTTAGCGCACAGGCGCTCTCCTGCTCATCAGCGTTTTCCGGATCGCTAGCGCTCTCCTGTTCACCAGCGCTCTCCTGTTCGTCAGCGCTCTCCTGATGATCGTCGCTGCTGTTCCTGTTGGTTCCTGTTACGCGCCCTGTGTGCCCACGTTCGCCCGCGCAATCTAGAACTTCGGTTCAGGTCTTGGACAAGGACTCTTCTTCTACGCACAGGATTCCACGCGTTGCCTTCTGCTCGCCAGCGACCACAGACGCGTCAACGTTCGCCTGCTCATCAGCGATCTCCTGCGCGTCAACGATCGCCATCGATCTGTCACGCGTGTCAGGTCCCCTGGACACCATCAGTAACGATCTAGCGCTCGCTTGCTGTGGACCACGATCTCCGGTAGCTGAGTCTTGCCGTAGATCTTCCTCCTGCTCGCCAGCGCTCACCTTTACTTCTGTCCTTCTGTGCGCCAGCTTTCTTCAATCGCCAGCGCACATTTGCACGCCCTTTCCTGCCACGCACCAATAGGCGCCAACGGTTTTTCCTGACCGTCCAGGATCGCCTGATTAGCAGCTTGCTTCATTGCTCGCCTTCCTGATGCACCTGCGCGCCTTCTGTTTAGCGCCATGCGCGCTAACCATCCCTAGTCTCTTACGCGTTAGCGATCGCCTACGCGCCCGCGTGATTCTCGCCTGCGCGCTAGCGTTTTGTTAACGCACCACCGCTCGCCAACGCGCCGTCACTTGCCATCGCTTGCCATCGCTTGCCGACGCGCCTTCACTCGCCTACGGGCCATCGCTCGTCAACGCGCCATCGCCTGCCTACGTGCCATCGGTCTCCCGACCGCCTGCGCTCACCCGCGCGCCCACGTGCCTGCGCGACCACACGCCCACGTGCCCGCGCGCCTACGCGCCCGCGCACATGCGCTCCAATGTTCGCCCGCGCGCGAACCAACGGTATTCCATCGCGCGGACCAACGGTGTTCCGTCGCGCGAACCGACGGTGTTCCGTCGCGCGAACCGACGGTGTTCCATCGCGCGAACGTCGGCTCGATTCCTTCAGTATCCATTGCTCGCCTACAGGTCATCGCTCGCCTGTGAACTTTCGGATTCCGACCACCAGCTCCCGCCCTTCCTACCACGTTCGCCCTCCTTCTGCGCTCCCTCGCGCACTTTCGTCTGCTCTCCTGCGTGCCCGCGCATGGGTGCTTCCACGTTCGGCCATGCGCAAACCATTGATTTACCATCGCGCGAGCGCCAGGGAGATTGCGACCGCGATTCCCGTCGGGGTTTCGCAACATGGCCAGCCTGGCGAGTCTTCTGGAACGTATTTCCAGAACACGGTCTTCACCCCGTAAACGCAGAGCATGGCACATGCAAGAGCAGGAAGAATCTTCAGGGAGGTCTGAGCAACATTCTTCTTTCCAGAACCTGGGTTAGCCCTTCCTCGTCATTCCCTGGAAGGGTCTTGCCAGGGAGCTTTCCGTTCGAGATTTCTCCGTCGGGCAAGGGGTGACTGGTTTACCCCTTCCTCTTCTCCTTCTTGTGGAAGGGGCTTACCAGGTTCTTTCCCTCCTCGGTTGCGACCCGAGGTTTTGTACAAGGAAGCTCCAGGAAGGTCATGGGTACTTTCCGCCTCTCGGGCTCAAGCACCTTGGCGTTTCGTCGCCAAGTTTCGAACTTGCGGGCAAGCTCGAGGTTGGACCATCTAGACGCAGTGACCGAGGGCTTCCTTTCGAGTGTCTCCTCCGTGGATGTCGACAAGCTCAGACACTCTTCCATCCTTGGGAAGGGCTTGTTTGTGCCCAAGGACAGGGACATGGACAGCGGTTGTGCAGAGGAAGTCGACTTCCGTTTTCACTCCTCCAAGGCGCTTTCTTCCAGACCCTGCAGGCCTCCAGCGCCTCTTCTTTCAGCCTCGTCGGCCTAAGTTATCGGACCGGCTACGGCAGCTAAGACAAGATGTCTAACAGCAGTCCCCTCCTGTCAGGGACAGGTAGCACGGGAAGCTCTCCTGGGGGGTCATAATCCTAGAGGGAGCGGCAGAGTTCACAAACTCTAGGATTGGCAACCCCCCCTTTGCAGGTCTCACGCTGGGAGGATGCCTAAGGTTACTCATCCGGATAACAGCTTCCCGATGCCAATTCCTGCACGATCTCCGTGATCAGCCAAGGATATCGCGCCTCGCTCTTACCATCTCTCCGTCTCTGTCAGCGAATTCAGTGTCACTGAACCTCTATGCCATGGGGTCGGCAAGAGTTTTGCCCGTTTGGGCAGAATGATCCATGCCTTAGGAGAAGGTCCTCCATAGGATCGTCGACGGCTTCACCCCCCGGCTTCTTCAGTCGATCCTTTCTCATAGGAAAGCATCTGAGACGGGAATTCCGTAGTCGACCTCTCAGCTCTGTTCAAGTTTGTCGAACAAACTTCGTCCAGCGTGGAACAGCAGAATCGATCAGACTGGTAACGAGGCGGCGGGACTCCTTAGGCCCTGGATCGGAAGGACGGGTACTTCCAGTTTCCATTCCATCCATCTTCCAGGAAGCTCTTGGAATTCAGCCTAGACTTAAGATGCGGTGTGGCAATCCCGCCTCGGTATCGCAGGTTTTCCCCAAAGAACTCTCCTTGCTTTCCTCATGGCCACTCAGGAGCAGGCTTCCACCTCCTTCGCCTTTTGGAGGTCTGGTCAACTCCGGTAGGCTCGGGTTCAACCTTCTTCAACGCCGGGACAAGCTTCCGGGTCCTTACCATGAGTGAGGGATCATGGTAATTTGCTAGGAGCCTTCTCTACTTCTGCCTCAACATCTGGGGTATCTAGCCATGATATTGAGTCAACGGCCTTACCACGTTGGAAACACCGCTTCTCGTCCGATCAGCGAAGTTAAGCAACGTTGGGCTGGTCAGTACTAGGATGGGTGACCGCCTGGGTACGCCAGATGCTGTTGCCTCCTTCTCCGAGCCTTTCCTTCAGTTGACTGTGGCAAGGCTGAGGAGAGTTACAGTACCTGTTCTCAGTCAAGCAGAGCTTTCAGCTCTACCTTGGAACGTTTCCTGGGTCTCTTTTCCTCATTGACCCGTCTAAAGTCCCGAACGGTTGCCTCAGGATAAGTTCCCTGTGGGGCGGCCCAAGTTCCGGTGGTATCAAAGCAACGATTAACCGGACTTTCTGGCCCCTAGGGGACCAGCGGAACGTTTAGACCTGCAATGGGTGTTGACCTATGGAACCTCTTGATGGGAGTGGATATTCTCGTCCTTTCCCCACATTTTGATGCTGTTCTCGGACTCGTCAAAGAAAAGGGGGGGGGGCGCATGTTCCGGTTCAGGCCTATGGTCAGGACCTGAAGGATACCTCTCCATCATTCAGGCAGGCTTAGGGGCCGTAGTCTGGCCCCTCTACAGATCCTACAGTTCCTGCCGAGTCGCTCCGTGCGCGACGACTTCATGGTACTGGCGTATTCCAACCAGCAAGGGACGCATTTTCATACCTTCGCATCTTGCAGTAGAGATACTGAGATGATCCGAGGTCCTCTCTATACCACCATCGGCTCGCTCATTCCGGGCAGAGGAATGTTTTCTCCGACTATCTGGGCAGAGCCTCACAGATAGAGGGTACCTGGGGGTCTTTGGCCTTTAGTAGCCGGCAAGTCTTGGCCTGGGAGACCTGATCGCGACAGCTTGGAACTTCAAGCTTCCGCTGTTCTTCCCCCCAGTCTCAGACCCCAAGACTCTTTGGCAAAATGCTTTCCGGTGATGGTGGGACAACATCGACGCCTGCTTCTTCCCACCATTGTTGTCTGTTGAGAATGGGTCTCAACAAGACCAGGTTGTCTGTCAACCTTTTGATGGCCCTGAGAGCTCCAGTGTGACTATACGCGGAATGGTTTCCGGACCCTCTGCTTCCCCTGACGGAACTCCCAGGAGAGCTTCTCCCACGGCACAGGCTACTCTAACAACCACACTACAACATCTTTCACGAGCCGTGGCATCGCTTCGGCTTCGCGCCTGGAGACACTACGCCGCCTCCTCAAGAAGAGACAACCCGCTACAGTCGCGGAGCGTAGGTTGCGTCACCTGCGATAGTCATCCGCAGGGGTCTACCAGGCGAAGTGGAGAGTCTTTTGTGGTTGGTGTCGTGGGAGATATACCTCTTCCCTTGAGGCCTCTTCTCCAGCAATAACGGACTTATTGCTTTTCGGCGGGAGGGAACGCCTTTCCGCTCTCGGCAATGAAGCCTGTCGCTCAGCCTTTCTCTGGCCTTCAGGCTGAAAGGAATAGACTTTTTCCTTCCCGCTGGACCTTTCTTCGCTCAGCGAAGCTGCGAACGTCCCTGCCCCCAGTCAGAGTGAGACCTCCTCCATGGAGCATGGTTCGGACTTTTAGTCCCTCAAGAGATCTTCTCAAGAACCATTACGTCAGGCCCCTGATCGTATTCCGTCTTGGGGGACGGTGCTCTTGCTCACTCTGGCCTCGGCCAGTGTGTAAGCAATCTTCTTGGTCTCGTACGACTCCGCCCTTTCTAAGGAATAGGGGAAGGCAACATTCAGGTTCGCTCCTGAGTTGTTTGCTAGACTCAGAATCTTGGGGTCCCGGCCCCTTCGGTCCAGCTCCTTCGAGATTTCGAGGCAACATTCTGTATCAGATGACCCAAACCTTATCCTTCTTGCCAGTAAAGGAATCGAGGGGTTATCTTTGGGAACAGCTGCAGTTTGTCCTCACGTGCAGCCGGGTTGGGAGCACAGGAAGGACACAGGGGAGAGTCTCCAGTATACCTCTTCAGCTCGGACTCAAGGATATTCATCTCGACCTGAATCCAGACCCTCCTCCGTCACGTCGCCCTACAGCACGATGTCGGATACATCGCAACGTCCCTCGCCTTCGAGTAGTATTACTCTGTGACGCAGGTGCTACAAGCTGGAGTCTGGAAGCGTCTAATGACCTTCGCAGCCCGCTTCCTGCAGGACGTGACCCACAGGAGTATCGATACGTTTCTATCGCTCTGTGGTGGCTACACAACAGCTGGTCTAACCTCAGGCTCCTTTTTGGACAGGTAGCAGAAGGTTGAGGGCATTGTTATCAGGTTTTAGTCTGCATGAACGAAAGAAGTATGTCTGGCCCTTACTTCTTTCTTCATCGTCCCCTCTACTGGGTAAGCAGCATCCTGGTCTCTGCATAGCTGACCTCAAACCTCTGCAGGTAAACCATGCTTCCTTGTGTTCCGAGTATTGAGTCATACTGTCGCGTCCCCCATACCCTGACGAGGTGGTATTGGGAACGTCCTAACCCAGAGTTCCTTCTGGAACTCTAGGTCAACTGCCTAGGACGGGTCACACTTCTTCCTTCACACACAAGCTTATGTAGGCCACACGTTTCCTTGCGGAGCAAGGAACTTGTGAGGTGCAGGGACTCCTTTTCTCGAGTGCGACTCACTCTGATTTTGAGTCCCCGGGTAAAGCCAAAGCCAGTATGGCTGGGGACTTTCCACCCTTCCTAAGGGGTAAGTCACCCAATGTAAATAGCGTGGTTTGTATTTCGGTTACGGAACAAATGACAAATTCGGAGATAATTTGTATTTTTCCTAACCATACAAACCTTAGCTATTTACACATATTTGCCCGCCAGCCCTGTCCCCCAAGACAAGTCTTACCTCTAAGTGAAGTGAAGCAGTTCACCGGTGTGTGAGGGGGGGAGGGGTAGCTAGCTACCACTCCCCTAACTAGCGCGGGGGTAATACACCCTCGTTAAATTTTAATGGCTCGCCATTTCAGCTACGCTAAAAGGTAAACCCAATGTAAATAGCTTAGGTTTGTATGGTTAGGAAAAATACGAATTATCTCCGAATTTGTCATATTTTTTTTTTTTTTTTTAACTTTAGCCACAAACAAGTGATTAAGGATGAATGTTCAAATAGGTACATTTAAAAAAAATACATACCTAACGGATATTGTCAAAAATAAAGAAAAATGCATGGAAAAAGGGATTTTGACGAAGGAAAAATCTATTTCTAGGCGAGAGACCTGTGCCGCCCAGTGAAATGCTCCTTTTGCATCATTTCTAAGGTATATAACTGCTATGAATTTACCAGAGAAAAAAGTTGCATAGGAATGCCAGGTTGAACCCAGCTCGCTCACCTATATAAGGTGTCGGTATAATACTGGGGTGTGATAAATCACAACCAGAGGTCTCACACCATTTAGATATCTCCTCTTCAATATCCCCGTTACAGCGAGGTACTATTCAACACCCACCACCAAACGCTACTATCACCAACTCAACCCACGCCAGTGACGACACTCCTTTCATAGCATCATAGCTATTTGCTGTTGTGTTTTTCATTGCTGTGTTTTCGGTAGTTTTTTCTCCGCTTTTGTGCAAGATGTCGGATTCGTATGTCTCCCCATCTAAGTTAAGTACCAGATCTATGAGTTTTCAGCTTTTGTAGGTAGCATTGCCCTTATTTTTACTTTTATTAAAGTTTTTTTTTTTTTTCTTCATTCGTTGGCCCCGCTTCGCGGCAGCCATGCTGGCTTGCTACCTCCTTCGCTCGTTCTTAATGTCTTACAATTAGTCTTCTATACTGATTATTATATGGTACATTGCTAGCAAATGATTATATGGTACCCCCCCAAAAAAAACTGATGTACATATGATTCAGTAACTTGTTAAAGAATAGTTGTCACCTTTGTCAAAAATACAGATTATTATAATACGGTAACTAATAAAGAATATTTGGTAAAGATATAATTTCAGTGCACAAAAAAAAAATTCCTGGTACGTACACGCACCACGGTTTCGTAGATATATATATATATATATATATATATATATATATATATATATATATATATATATATATATATATATATATATATATATATATACAGTATATATATATATATATATATATATATATATATATATATATATATATATATATATAATATATATATATATATATATATATATATATATATATATATATATATATATATATATATATACACATATACAGTGAGCCCTCGTTTATCGCGGTAGATAGGTTCCAGACCCGACCGTGATAGGTGAAAATCCGCGAAGTAGTGACACCATATTTACGT
Organism: Palaemon carinicauda; assembly: GCF_036898095.1. Taxonomy (NCBI): domain Eukaryota; kingdom Metazoa; phylum Arthropoda; class Malacostraca; order Decapoda; family Palaemonidae; genus Palaemon; species Palaemon carinicauda. Next base: position 257,508,798 of record NC_090725.1, on the reverse strand, counting down.
ATTTATTTAACATATATATATTCAGACTTTTAAAACCTTCCCTTGTACGTAGTACTGTTAACAAACTACCCTTTAATGTACAGAACACTTAATGCATGTACTACAGTACCCTAAACTAAAACAGGCACAAATATTAAAGGCGATTTTATATCATGCGTTTCCTAAACACGCCAAAAAGCACGATAAAAAATGGCAACCAATGTTTTGTTTAGTTTATCTCTGATCATAATGAAGAAACAAACGCATTTACACATCTGTGTATAGGTTAGTTTTTGCATCGATTATATTGATTATTCAGTACAGTATGTTGATTTTGTTATTACCAGTGTTTTACTTAATTTTTCTTAGGACTTCCAAATGAAATGTTTTTCTTTATGACGCCCCCTGAAACGACGGCGTCATAAAGTACGCTCAGTAAACAAACGAAGGCATTTAACGCGCATGATGAAAGTGATAAATAATGATATTACAGTAAAAGCTTTTAGAAAATATGTTATTACAAATATTATTTACCGTATCTATATAAAATCATACATACGTAGCAAAGCAGGAAAACAATTTGAGAGAGAGAGAGAGAGAGAGAGAGAGACTTGTTTTACGTACGTAAATGTAAATTTTAAACAAAAAAAATAGCCCCATTTCATATAAAATAGGTTATTACAAATATTTTACTTTATCATATTACAGTAGTCTGTATAATACTGTAAAGTTCAGTACAGTATGTTGTTGTTATAGTCGTGGCGATGAAATTCTCACGAAACAAAAACACGGCATTCAATTACAACATCTGATTCTCTCTCTCTCTCTCTCTCTCTCTCTCTCTCTCTCTCTCTCTCTCTCTCTCTCTCTCTCTCTCTCTCTCTCTCTCTCTCTTCGTGTTATACAATACTTACATATAGATGAAGAAACTAAAATTAGTTTTCTTAGTGTCAATTAAATACGAAACGAAAAAATTATGCCGAGTTTACATCCATTTCAATCGTTGCTAAAAATACGGCATCCGATTTCATCAGCAAACCACTATTTTTTGGGAAACATCATTTTATTCTAGAAAATTGCTACTCTTTAAATAGTTAATTGCACATTAAGAAAGCGTGTACTTTTGTTTTTAAATTTCGGGTGTGTTTTAAAAAACGAGAGTTTTGTTGACTTCTTTTTGTTTTACTTTTGGCTTTGATTAGATCAGCTGACGTCTAGCTGCCGCTCTTGAGAGTGTACGAATACACTAACAAAGTATCGTTTATACCATTTCTTAACTTATTCAAACCGTCTACAGTATACAGTTGATATTACATAAGCACCAATGTGTTATAACCTATCAAATTTTTTTGTTTATTACATTTAAATCAACACAGACACACACACACTCTCTCTCTCTCTCTCTCTCTCTCTCTCTCTCTCTCTCTCTCTCTCTCTCTCTCTCTCTCTCTTTCTCTCTCTCTCTCTCTCCCTCTACCTCTCTCTCTCTCTCTCTCTACCTCTCTCTCTCTGTGGGCTACTTTTCACTACCTCCCATTCCTTACCTCTCTCTATCTCTCTAACAAATGATATCTTTGTTGCTCCTCAAAGTTTCATTTATATTGAAAATCAATCATGATTCAATTTTCCTTACTTTCTCCAATCTCGCACCATCGGTCACATCGCGGTATTTTCGAAATTTCCGGAAAATCCGCGATGTATGTATATACATGCGTTATGAAAAAAATCCGCGAAGTGGTGAATCCGCGATGGTCAAACCGCGAAGTAGCAAGGGATCACTGTATATATATATATATTTATATATAGGGCTTATATATTTTATTAGATGCCCAAAGATACTTTATTTTAACATATAGGGCTCATATATTTTATTAGGTGCCCAAAAATTTTTTTTTTTTTTTTAAATGTTTTTAAAATGAAAATGTCCTAGAGTCTCTTCAACTACATATTGCAAGCGTACTAACCGCTTTTCGTGCACTTCACTTTTCCAGACAATTTTACTCCTTCGAGTGAATGAAATGGCCAATTTCAAACGGCTCTAAATTGAAAATTTTTCAAAAAATAAGGAGTGTTGTATGGACATGGCAAAACGTTCCTCTTGAGCTCCACCTGTCTTTGCCTTATCCTACGCCAAACAAAGATGTTAACGGCGATAAATATCATCACCGTAACGCTGATTGAAGCTAGTAACACGTAAAAACGAAGATCTGCATAAGTCGGTGACGGGTGGTCCATCTCGGTTAATTTCATCAACCGCTTAGCCACTCGTGCGTTGTATGGGAGAGGTGAAGATGGGATTGTAGTAGTCCACGTGAAATTCGCGAAGTAGGCCCGTTCCCTGATGATAGTGTTAATTCCTCGGACCGTGTAATTCGTGGACGTACCGATGCAACCATCTGCTGCAACGAAGATTTGGGAATAGGACGTGGATCCGTCCGGGCATGATACATTGAAGCTGGCCTTGTCGTATCGTATCCACGAGCCGTTGTTCAATCTGCAATTGAACTTATCGTCAAAGGGATAAAGTTTTTTCAGACAATTTTCATATGTATGGGAGAGAGCACCGTTTAGCACTATACCTAACTCGCATGAATCCATTGACTTTTTATAGAATTCAAAGAAGTCAGCTGTACATACTTTTTTATTCATTGCATCTGAACAGTGAGTTAATTTATCTAAGTCTTTAATGACCGTATATGTTTCCTTATCAGGGGAAATCAATATGTGTCCTGTCAAACTGGATATTACTGGGCTTTAGTTATTTGTCGTGAAAGTCGGGAATGGTGATATCTTGTATGATTGCCAGGCATCGGAAGAATCAAAGGGAACTGTAATCATAATCCTGTAATTTTCAACGCTTACTATAATTAGGCTATAATAAAATTCTAACCTATGTGCGTGTAACAAAGGAATATAACCTATTTTCTCCCGTCCGTTCTCCAAAATTAACGATAAGTCTTTTATTAGCAACAAATGTGGTGAGAGAACACCTTTAGTTGCTAATGTAATAGCTTCCACATAGTCTTTTGATTTCTCAATGAAATGTGCAATTTTAGTATGGATATGATCTATTTTTTAATTATAATACGTTAACGTTGCCAGCAAGTCTTGTACTTCCATAATCTGACTGATATTACTAGAATGTTCGTTCACCAAACTCATAATTTGATTAATTGATGTTAACTGATTCCTTAGTTCTGATAAAACTAATTCATTTTCATGTTCCAAGAACTCAATTTTCTTATCTTGATTACTGATTTTAAGACGATTTGAAATCCCTAAGCCTAAACTTGCAACAGATCCAAAAATGTTTAGTGCAGCAAAAATGTTTAGTGCAGCAAAAATAAACGGGTTACGTCTTTCAAGGTTAGTGTGTTTTACTGTCCACATCAGAAGGTCACGAGCCAAAGATTCTGCCTCCTAAGTCTTATTTTGCAAGTCTTGTGAAAGCATTTCTGCCACTCTCAGTGTCGGTGCAAGCGAACTCTCTGTATTAAAAGGAAAATGTCTTTTATGCATTTCATGTAATAAAGCAGCAAACCTTGAAATGTCGCACTTTAAGCTAGTGACGTCATTCTCTGGGAGAAAAATAGCTTGCATGTGTACTTCTATAACTATATTGCTTGCGGTAATAAAAACGTCTTCTGTTCTCTCTACTATAGTGCCATATTTAAAATCTATACTTTTAGTTTTAGAGCTCTTCCCACACGAGAAAAATGTCTGAGCGAACAATATCGCTCCTAACAATAAAAATTTCATCTTGGAAACCTGCAATGAGAAAAATATATGTAATTACTCCTGTATTAAGAAGAAAAAAAAATTTAACATACAAATATAAGTTTCATAGATAAAAAAAAATTTCCCTCACTTCCTTCTCTTTTATTTTAATTTCTTTTGTGAGCCAATGGTACAATTCTTTCATCAGTGGGTTGGGATACGTTTTGAACTCTAAATCTATTGGCCTTTAATGTTTCCAAAATATTAAATGGGCCTTCAAACTTAGGTGTTAGTTTGTAATTGAGTCCTTTACGTACATTTACCTGCATGTATGCATTATCACCCACGGTATATGTTTTAGTTGGCTTCGCTATTTTATCATGATTCCTTTTCATTGTGATTTGTTTTTCTTCTAAATTCTTTCGAAGGATATAAAAACGACTTTTGCTTGCATTTATACATTCCTTTAAAGGATTTGATAAATTAGTTGTAGGCGTTAATACATGGAAAGGCGTTCTAACTGGGGTACCATACAATGCCTCGTGTGGCGACATTTTATTTGGTACATGATATGAGTGATTCAGAGTACTTAGTACTGCAGGTATTGCAATATCCCAGTTGGGGTCTGATCCCCCTAGTGTTAATCTTAATATGTTTAAAACCCTCCTATTCGCTCTTTCCACTAGCCCATTCGACTCTGGGTGATAGATCATGGTATTGATTTTCTTTATGCTAAGGAATTCACACAATGAGTTAAGAAAATTATTATTAAATTCTCCACCCAAGTCTGAGATTATCATGTGTGGAATACCATGTTTACAAATGTAACACTCATAAAACTTCCTGGCGCATTCAATCGCAGTTTTAGTTTTAAGCGCTATCAGTTCTGTATATCGAGTCAAAGCATCTACAATTACTAAGAGGTGCTTATTTCCTCTGTCTGACTCGTAAAATCCTGTTAATAATTCTAAATGTATTCTTTCAAAGGGTTGATTGGGCACGGGATAAGCCCCTAGGCTGACAGGTGTTTCCGTGTGCCCTTTGTTTTCCTGACAAGTGCGACAATTAGCTGTGTGTTTTTTTATATCTGTAAGCATCGTATGCCAATAAAACAATGATTTGGCTTTCTGTGACTTTATGGAGAACCCCGGGTGTCCATGCAATGGATTTGCATGCAACCAATTTAGGATAGTGGATATAAGTGAGATTGGTACCACTACCTGGTCGTTAGTCACATGTGGTGTATTGCAGGTTTTCCTTGTCACGGATCTACACAGAATATTGTCCTTGATTGTATAATTCGGCTGCGTATACTTTATATATTCCTTTTCCTTACGATTTCCTTCCAAAGCATTTATGATTTTTTCTAATTTCTGATCTTTCCTTTGCTCAGTCTGTAATAATTCAGCGCTCAAGCCCAGATCTTCCTGTTCAGATACAGTTTTAACAATAGGCATGGATGTTGATATATCTATTAATTCAGCTAATGGCTCCGTACAAGATGACACAGGGTTGCGTGATAATGCATCAGCAATGATATTTGCTTTCCCTGGTAAATACCTGATTCTCGCACCAAAGTCTTGGATGATCAAATGCCACCGAGTTCGTTTGGGGCTGTGACTAAAGCCCTTAAAGAAGTCGGTTAGGGGTTTATGATCAGTAAGAACCTTGACGGGATAACCGTATATTATGAACTTAAAATGCACTAGTGAATTAACAATAGCTAGCCCTTCCTTGTCTATTACTGCATACAGTACTTACTTTCGGAAGTTCTCAGTTTTCGTGAATAAAAAGCTATCGGGAAAAACTGTTTGTCATATTGCTGAAGCAATACCCCACCTACTCCTAAGTCTGAGGCGTCTGTTGCAATGAAGAATTCCTTACCGAAGTCAGGAAATTTTAAGATAGAAGTACAGTACTACACAGTTCATCTTTCAAGGTATTAAACGCCTGTTGATGCTGCTCAGACCATATGAAATCTACGCCCTTTTCGTAAGATCAGTTAGGGGAGCGGCTATTATCGAATAATTGCGTATAAAACTCCTGTAATATCCACTACACCCCAGAAATTGCTGTATTCCCTTGACGTTGGTAGGTATCGGAAAGTTATGGATAGCCAACACCTTATCGTGGACTACTTTAAGACCTTGGCTAGACACCGTAAAACCTAAATAGACTAATTCTGTCTTGAAGAATTCACACTTACTAATCTTTACCCTTAAGTTATGCTGTCTTAGTCTCTGTAGTACTAGTTCCAGTTTACGTAAATGTTCTTCTAAGGTATTAGAAAAGATTACAAGGTCGTCCATATAGGCATGCAACATATCCCCTAGCAAGTCTCCAAACACTATGTTAATCATTCTAGTAAATGTTATTGGAGCACAACGTAAACCAAAAGGCATACGCAAAAATTCATAATGTCCCCTGGCTGTGCTGAAGGCAGTGTATGGGATACTATCTTCTTCTAATGATGTCTAGTGAAAGCCTTTAAGTAAGTCCAAACTGGTAAAATATTTATTCTGACCTAACAAAGATAAAATATCGTCAGTACATGGCACTTGGAATCGATCAGGGATCGTTTCCTCATTTAGGCGACGGAAATCTACGCAGATACGCCATGTTCGATCTTTTTTCGGTACAACTATTAATGGAAAATTATAAGGGCTGTTCGATTTCCTAATGACTCCTTCTTCTAGCATTTTACCTACTTCATCATTTATCTCATTCTGGAATTTCATAGCGAGTCTGTATGAGGGTACATAAATATTTTTCTGCTTGTCCTTTAATCTTATTTGATGTTCGATAACATCTGTTTTTCCTAAGGATCCATCCGTAGTGAAAAAAACATCATGATATTCAGTTAAAAGTCCAAAAAATTTCTGCTGAATTTCCTCTTCTTGAATGTCTTTATTGATTTTATTTTTAATAGATTGCAAAAGGGATTCATCCGCAACTGATTGAGCGTGATTGATTTCAGCGACGGTAAGCATACGATGTTTATAAACTTCTACATCCAAGATATGTTGATTTTTGTGAATTACTAAAGTGGTATTTAAATGATTACAGACTTCAATATTACATTGTTGTTGTGAGCCGACTGTATAAATAGCTTGTGTGACGGACAATTCATTAGTTTTCAAAGTGTCGGAAAGGATTAATATTTCAGATCCCGGCAACATTTTCTGTACCCTCACTTTTATATTCAAAGTTACGTTCGGCTTGATAGATTGCGTGAAAGATGATATTACGGGTGAACGAGAATTCTGTTGGGTCGCGTATATTATTTCTTTATTAATGAGACAAGTGATTGGTTCTTCAACGTACGTCACTGTTTTATTTGTCGTCTCCTTTTTATCCAAAACTGATTTTAAGGTATTAGAAGTCTTATAGAATTTTCCTTTGATATACACGCCGTGTTTGGCAGGGGCTAAGATAATGTTTTGATTGCCCATAGACGGGTATCCTATAGTTACAGCTGGATACATATCAATGTTTTGTACAACAACAAAGGTATCGGCAAACATGCGCTTACCGACCTTGTACTGAACATGAGTTACACCTATTACATTTAATTCATTATTTCCTATACCCGAGAGCCTTACTCCGGACTTCTCTATAGGGAAGTTCGAAAATAACAAATGTGTCCTCAAATCCATGATATTACGTGGCCTACCAGAGTAAAAAAATAATGTAAATGATCTGTGTTCTAAATTTACAGCATATAGTGTTGGTCGTAACTCATTTTGGCTTATTATTGTGTGAATTTGTTGCAAATCTATGGGAGCCTGCACTGATTTATTTGATTCGGCTGTGTGTTTCATAGGAAAATCTATTGCCTCACAATGATCTGATAAAACATTAAATGGATTATTTGATACTACTGATGTTGATACGAATGACCCAACATCACTCTCTTCCCCATTGGAGTTAATATTGTGGTATTTGCTTTGCTCTGCACATTCTGAAAATTAGTCTGACCTTGCGAGTTCTGGCTAGACGGCCCAGGATCAGAGTTATTTGAAGCACTATTTGTTTGTTTTTGATTTTGAACTGCATTGACGTTTGGCTGTTTCTTCTTATTGAACTGAGGATTTTTCTTTTTATTTCCATAAGAAATTGACTGTGTGTTTCTAGGATTCTGTTGTTGATTACGTGAGTAGCATCGACCATATGAATGAGTTGAACTATTATGTATCGAATAGAATCGCGTTCTGCAGTCTGCGATCAAGTGAACTTGACGTTTGCAATTATAACACATCATTCCTGCAACTTGACTATTATTAACTACGTTTACATGTTGTGGCTTAGTTTCATTTTTTGCAAAAACTTGTGTAAACAAGGGATGTAGATCAGTACACTTAGACATGTGTTTCTTTATCTGTTTATATACTGTACATCTAATTCTGTACTTTTGGGCGTTAACTTTTTATCAAAACACCGCACTAAAGCTTTTGGCAACATAAGTGTCATGCAAGTTAAATACATTAATCGTAAGAAATCTTTCACGGCGATGTTATCTCCAGTAACCCACGTGGAATTACCTAAAATGTCCTGATATTCGTTAAGCCTATCGGCAATGACAGCTGCTCTCTCTATAACATTAAGCCGAGTCATAGTGGCTTGATTAAGTGTATTTCTTAATGTTAAAACTACATCTAAGGCTTCCTCACTGCCATAGATCGCACGTAGCCTAACTTTGAAATTGTCCCATGTAACTGCCTCTTGAAAAGAAACTACCCTCAGATACGCACTTGCATCCCCTTTAGAAAAGTCTATAAAACTTTTAGCTTCTTGCAATTGTACAAATGGGTCTATGATATGTTTAGCATTTAAGTGAGCATCAACGGAAGAAATCCAAGACTCGACATTCTGAGGTAAGAACCCATTGACCCGACCTTGAAAAGGAAGGATAGCTGAACGAGCACTTACTAGGGTAACTACGGGAGCGGGGATGGGGTTACTCGGTCCGGGGTTGGGGTTACTTGGTCTGTGATTTACAGGTGGTGTCATGTTTACTTTACTTTTTTTTTTATCTCTACGATTCCTTGCAATCCTATCAATATCTCTATATGAATACAGACGTCCACTGCGTAAACGCATAAGCACTATACAATAAAGATATGTTGCAGATTATAACACAATCCCCCAAAACAATGATACCAATATAAAGATATTTCCCGAGAACTTCTGAAAGAAAACGGAATTAGCACAGAGAAAAAAAAAATTCTAGATGAGAATTCGAAGTTGAATACAGTTTCCTTTAATGAAGGAAAAATGAAGATTTGCAAACAACTCGCCCCAGCAATAATGGACGATCGACTCGTGACAACAAACACTTCACTGCCTAAAACTGAATGAATAAAGAAATGTACTTAGCTTTTTCAGTATATATGGGCGAAGGGCGATGACGTCATTTCCTCTCTCTCTCTCTGATTTGCGAGAGTTTAGCTGTGTTGATGAATGTTTTTGATTTGATATCCCGTCGTATTGTTGAATGTGTTATTTCCTGGATATGATTCTTGAATGTTTTAGTAAACGTTGATAAAGTTGAATGCCATTCCTTCGTCTTCTTAAGATGTTGATTGAAGATCCAGTTCCTCAGTTTGTATACTATTTATAGTTGATGTTCGATGCGTTCATTTCTTCGGTAGACATAGATACTTCGTCGAAATTGTAGATTCATTACTGTTGTAACTGCTATGTATTACAGTTTAAATTACTGGTTCTTAAAGTTGATATCTCTGGTTCGTAAAGTTGAATCGCTGCCACCAATTGTTGGTGTGGTACTGTTATAAACACACATTAGAGTTCTATCTCATGTCTCTTCAATGTGATATATATAGTTGTAGACTTGTAGGTACTTCTTCTGAATAAGTCTATGTAAGTTAACTTTTAAACAGTTTATTAGTAGCTCCATCACAGGAGTATGGATGGTTTGGTCGGATGACCATTCCGTATGACAATTGAATAAGAACTGACAAAAATATAAAGTTTGGTGATAACGTTTCATTAGTTATCTCAGCATTTTACATGAATATGATAACACAACATTACTACCGGAAGCCATCTGGTTCCGTTGAGACACTCAACTGTTTCTCACGGGATGCTTGTATTGTGTTTACTCTTCATACAAAATGTTACATTGCAAAGGTTTAGCTTGGTCTTGACTTTCGTATCCTGTTATGACTTGGCGTTCCCACACTCCTCTCCTAACTTCTCCATTGATCCCTTGGGTCATGGATTTTATTATGCAATTATTACACATGTAGTTAAGAAGCGAGCATAGCTATCTATGTTTACCTTAAACATTCAACAGGAATCAAATTACATTCTCCCATCAAGTAAAAGATAACCACGCACAAGCATGCGTGATGATGGAGCCTTTTGGTGTCTGAGGTTCTGTGCTCTTTCACAAGAATGTCACATTCCAGTAAAGGGTACATGACGGCACCCTATGACTTCATGTTAATAGAGGTCCCTTTCCTGTCCGACATAAAGGACGAGATAAAAAAAAAAAAAAAAAAAAAAAAAAACTAATGAAAACTTCTACCACATACCCTAGGAGAGCAGCCCTGACTGGTTAACCAACGAAGTGGGTAGTCTTTGTTGGGATTCTATATGTAGTATGCATGTGGATACTGTATTTAATATGTATTGTTTCATTAGTGTGTCCTCTTTGTAATCGTTATAGGATCTTCTAAATGTTGAATTAATTTCCCTTTACTTTTTCTTAGTCTTTAAAATATTGGTCAATCAATTTATTGTAATTTTAAGTAAATCCTTATATATAAATTGGATTGTAAAATTAATTAAATTGATACTCACTTGATCAAGTCCTAGTTTGGCAAAACAGGTGTATTGATAGACTATGTTGGAAATTAATTTAGATGTGGGAAATAATTCTGGGAAGACCCCATAACAAATATCCAATTCCTATTCTAGGCTATTGGAATGCCAACAGCAGAAAATTACAGTGATACTGTTCCTAATCTGTCGCACATTAAGGGGGCATGTTCTGTATTGGCATTGTCTGTACCAATACCACAGTGTTCAAGTGCTACACCTAGCATGGGATAGTACATGCCAACAGAGTGCTGAACAATAATTTGAGTAGAAAATAATGCAAAAGATTGAGGGGGAGTAGTACTGTATGGGTCAAGGCATTCTAAACCTTACCTTTGGGCCTAACTTTAGGTCGGGGATTGTTCACTTCATCAACACAGACAAATGTGATTTACTCATCATAAGTTTACAACCAAACCAATTGATATTTTAATTTCCTTCAACTCAAAATTCTCCAGGATGAAATAGTTTGAGACGTGAATATTCTTATTTCCTTTGAGGCGTAAATCCAAATGAGTCTATAAAATAACCCAAGCGCTTGATATAATTATTTCCAACAAGGTATTCCCGAGAATTCAATTTAGACTCATATCATTTTGTAAAATGGATAAAAATCAGTTTAGTTAAAAATCAATTACTTTAAATTATCCTGTGCATTTATTCACAAAAGTTACATAATCTTTGTAAGGCTAACATAAAATGTGCAGGGCTAAATTATGAAAAATCAATTGCTCATAAGTAAAGTTTTATTAAGAAAGTAAAATGAAATATAGCTGGCAGAACTTGTACAAGACAAATGGAACACATGGTTGATATGTAAACAAAGGGTTAGTCAAACAGTACATGAAATAAGAGTAAATTAACCTCAACACTAAATGACCATTGAGGTTACAGAAAAAAATGAAATATAATTCAAATAACATCAGAAAATAAAGAACCATTTATCTATCTATTTACCAAGGCACTTCCCCCAATTTTGGGGGAGCCAACATCAAACAAATGAACAAAAGGGGGCCTTTCCTCTCTCCACTCCTCCCAACTTAACGAGGGATTCAGTCGAGTTTGGTACTGCTAGGGTGCCCCATCCCACACTCCCCCGTTATCCACAACAGATGAAGTTTCATACGCTGAATCCCTTACTGCTGCTACCTCCGCAGTCACAAAGGTGCTGGAGGAAGCAGCAGGGCTTACTGGAACTGCATCACAATCGCTCGCCATTCATTCCTATTTCTAGCATGCTCTCTTGCCTCTCTCACATCTATCCTGCTATCACCCTGGGTGATAGGACCATATAAGGTTAATGAAAAAATGAAATATAACACACATGACTATTGAGGTGACAGAATCTTAAACATGCACACACGAAGGATCATAGATAAAGCAATAACATACAGTGTCTAAATAAAAACCACTTTGTCATTCCTTTAGCCAAGGGTAAATTTGGGTACATGACTCCTTTATGGACTCTCACATTCAGAGATGTCCTGCGGTCGAGTGGGTGATGCTCAAGTCCTTTGAAGTTTAAGAGGACAGAGTTTCAGTAGTTAAGCTGTACTTAGGCCACTATCCTGGTGACTATGATCTTATTCCTCATTAAGGATATCAAAAGGGGAACCCTTCCGCAGCTATTTTGCAGGTTTAATGGGTACTTCACTCCGTAGAATGCATGAGGATTTTGTTGGTGGTCACCTAGAATGGGGCATAAATATGGGCTAACAACCCTCAAAACGCCTCATGGTACTGAGGTCGGACAACTTGGACACGTAGGTATACGCAAACTTGAGGTCCCATGTGAGATCCGAAAATTGTGATTAAATTCTCTGCAGATGCAGAGAGGTCTTGAAGGGTGTCTATAAGGAACATACGGAGTAATCTGGCAGTTCCAAGGGAATATCATCATATCATCTCCTACGCCTATTGATGGAAAGGGCCTCAGTCAGATTTTGTCAGTCATCTCTATCTTGATCTTTTAATTCAATACTTCTCTACTCATCATCTCCCACTTCACGCTTCATAGCTCTCATCCATGTAAGCCTTGGTCTTTCAACTCTTCTAGTGCCATGTAGAGCCCAGTTAAACATTTGGTGAACCAATATCTCTAGGGGAGTGCAAATAGCCTGCCCAAACCATCTCCATGATCTTATCCGCATATGGCACTCGAGTAATATCTCTTATAGTTTCATTTCTAATCCTGTCCGGTCATTTAACTCCCAATATTCTTCTTGGGGCTTTGTTCTCAAATCTGCTAAATCTGTTGGAGATTGCTTCATTGCCATACCGCGACTTGTGTCCATACTGTAACACAGATCTCACTAAACTGATATATAGTCTGGTTTTTATATGTAATATCTGTAATTTTATTTCCAAATTTTACTTAGCCTAGCCATTATCTGATTTGCTTTTTTCAATCTTTCACTAAACTCCAATTCAAATGACCCTATATTGCAGGTCAGTTCCCAAACACTTAAATGATTCTACTTCATTAATCATTTCCCTTCCAGTGATATTTCATCTTCTATTGCATATTCTATTACCATCATCTCGGTCTTTCTTCTATTTATCTGGAGCCTAACCTCTTGTAGTATTTCATGCATTCTGGTAAGCAAGCATTGCAAATCATGGGGTGTTCTGCTAATAAGGACAGCATCATCAGCATACTCTAGATCCGCTAATTCTCCATTATTATTATTATTATTACTATCCAAGCTACAACCCTAGTTGGAAAAACAAGATGCTATAAGCCCAAGGGTTCCAACAGGGAAAATTACCCCAGTGTGGAAAGGAAACAAGGAAATAATAGACGATATAAGAAGTAATGAAAAATTAAAATAAAATATTTTAAAAACCTTAACAACATTAAAACAGATATTTGATATATAAATTATAAAAGAACTAATGTAAGCCGGTTCAACATGAAAACATTTGCTGTGAGTTTGAACTTTTGAACTTCTACTGATTCAACTACACGATTAGTAAGATCATTCCACAACTTGTTCACAGCTGGAATAAAACATCTACAGCACTGTGTAGTACTGAGCCTCATGATGGAGAAGGCCTGACTATTAGAATTAATTGCATACCTAGTAATACGAAGAGGATGGAACTGTCCAGGAAGATCTGAATGTAAAGGATGGTCAGACTTATAAGAAATCTTATGCAATATGCATAATGAACTAATTGAACGATGGTGCCAGAGATTAATATTTAGTTCAAGAATAAGAAATTTAATAGACCGTAAGTTCCTGCCAAAAAATTAAGATGAGAATCAGCAGCTGAAGACCGGACAAGAGAACAATACTCGAAGCAAGGTAAAATGAAAGAATTAAAACACTTCTTCAGAATAGATTGATTACCAAAAATCTAGAAAAAGACTCGATAAACCAATTTTTTGTGCAATTGAAGAAGACACAGACCTAATGTGTATCTCGAAAGTAATTTGTTGTCGAGAATCACACCTAAAATTCTAAAAGAATCATACAAGGTTAAAGAAACATTATCAATGCTGAGATCAGGATGTTGAGGAGCCACGGTTCATATATATATTCATATACAGTATATACATATATATATTTATATACAGTATATATATGTATATATATATGTATACATATATATATATGTATATATATATATATATATATATATATACATATATACATATGTAGGCCTATATATGTATTTATATATATGCATATATATGTATATTTATTTATATATATATATATATATATTTATATATATATATATATATATATATATATATATATATAAATACTGTATCTATATATATATATATATATATATATATATATATATTTATATATATATAAATTATATATATATATATATGTATATTTATTTATATATATATATATATATATATATATATATATATATATTACTGTATATATATTTATATATATTATATATTTATATTTATATGTATATATATTTATATTTATAGATATATATATATATATATATATATATATATATATATTTATATATATATATATGTATATATATATATATGTTTATATTCATATATATGTTTATATTTATATATATATATATGTTTATATTTATATATATATATTTATATATATATATATATATATATATATATATATATATATATGTTTATATTTATATATACATGTTTATATATATATATATATATATATATATATATATATATATATACATATATATATATATTTATATATTATATATATATTTATATATATATATTTATATATATTTAGTTTTATATATATTTATATATATATATTTATATATATATATATATATTTATATATATATATATTTATATATATATATATATTTATATATATATATATATATATATATATATATATATATATATATATATATATATTTATATATATACATATATATACATAGATATATATATATATATA